>NW_026596149.1:14379811-14398704 GCF_907164565.1 Psammomys obesus | reverse complement strand
AGAAAGAAAGAAAGAAAGAAAGAAAGAAAGAAAGAAAGAAAGAAAGAGACTAGAGAAATAGCTATACCAGAACCATTCACCCTAACTACAGGCTTTAAGGGTTACAATGTTTTGACCAGGATAAGAAATAGATGAATCCCTGCATATCTAACAAGTCCCCCATGTCTATGACCATGAAACTACAAGGTCAATATAATAGCTGAGAATATTCAACAACAACAACATCTTTGGCTTAAGAAAGTAGTAAAAAATATTTTTAAAAAATGAAAATTTTTTGGAAGATTTTTTCTAATGTCTGGTGAAAAGAAATCATGATCAACAGAGTTTCTTTGTTTTCTAAGCTCATGTTCCGTTTTTAATCATGACTTAATTAGGACCACAGAATAATTGCTCCCCTACCCTCCAACCTTGTCCAAGGCAATATATTCCTTCTGATCTGAGTCAGAGCAAATATCCAGTGCACACAAAGTAATTTAAAATGCAAATACAGTTTTGGGTAAATACTAGTTATACATCAGTAGACAGAGCATTGTGGGAGCTGTTTAGAAGACTGCCTAAAATGAATTCTCTTGTAATACATGCCATCTATTAAGGCACTACTTTTCATAAGGTAATCAAGAGCTAACCAAAATCTACATATGGCATTTCTTTGAGTGAGATTGCATACTATTGATGTTCCTTTTATGAAATAAGAAAAATTGTTTTAATTTAAGGTTACCAGTTGAGGCAGCAAATATTTTAATATTAAAAAAAGCCACAAAACAACAACAACCAAAAAAAAAAAAAAAGAAAAAGAAAAAAGAAACTCCCAGTTTAGTCTTCAACAGACATCCAATATTTCCATTCTTGGAGAGGAAATTTGGAATTTTACCCACAAAACAGATAAGTTCCATTTTTGCCTATTTTAATAGACATGCAAAACATCTTACAGTGCAGTATCCTGTCTTCTTTTTTTTTTATTTTCATACTAAAACTAAACTAAAAGGTGTCTTCCAGAGTATTTGAAGTGTAAGTTTCATAGGTGGCTTAAGCTGTTGCACAAAAGAGGCTCACTCTTGGTATTGGCACAATTAATAAGAAAGTTAAAAGTTTAGAAAAGACGACAGAACAGATATGAAGATGGTATCACATGAAACAAACGAATCACCATCAGGACCACACACATCTCCCCTCAGCTCCATTAGCAGTGGCATCTAAATTTTGTTAGGAGAAAAAAAAAAAACCATAATGTGAACGTAAAGCCCCAGCCTCCATAATGAATACTCACTTGTTTGCTATAGTTTGGGATGAATTAAACTTTTCACAGTCTTCCTCCTGTCCATCTTATTTCAATCCCATCAATTTGAATAGTTCTCTCTGGTTCTTCATCTTCATTTTTGGATAAAGTTTGACATTAATATCAACAGAAAGATGTATAAAATAATAAAGAACTATATTCTTTTAACAAATAAGTTATAACTATATGCATGTTTCTATGTATAAATACCTCTTAACTGGAATCTCAAGGAAGAAGTTTAAAAATAACTTAGTTTCCCTAAATAAAAAAGATTAAGATTATAATTTCAACTAAGAATAATTAAAGGAAGAATTTCAGCTAGGTTTGTGCCTGTCTGTCAACACAAAGATGAAAACAGGCTATTGCTTAATGCTGAATAAAACATTAAATTATCATATAAACGTAAAGGGTTATATTATTGATTTAAAACAGATAGATTTGAATTCTTTATGAGTGTAACTCTGCTAATTATTTCAAGATTTATGCACTTTCTAACCCTAAGGAGCATACTATGCCATAAGAATTTCAAAATTCTCATGCTTTAAAAGTGCTGCGCTTTACACCTTAAGTTCTCGTATCACTTTAAAAAAGCTTAAATGTTCTGTATTCACATGAGCATAGAAATATATCTTCTAAGTCCAGTATCTCTTATAGGATGATACCATAACATGTCTTTCAAGGAAATATGTCCACCTGAAATAACTAAGAAGAAATTATTCTCCCTCTCTTGAGGTACCCAAAGTAAGAAACTCCTTAAAAGATGCTTTGTATGACTGCCTCAAACTTTTCTAACTACCACTAAAGGTTTTGAAGATTTCTTTGAAGTAACTGAAGAGTGAACTTCAATTCATGTGTTTTAAACAAAGGTTATATGAGACTTACAGCAGTCTTACAAAAGACGAATATCAGCAAGAATTGCACACGACGCTCAGGGTGCAACTGACTTTCAAATTTCTCTACAGGTATTATTTCCCATGAATAGGAACAAAGAGCCAAAACAGTTAAAAAAGCATATTCAAATGTGTGCATAAAAAGGCATGGTAAATGAATACTGTTTAGTTTGCTGACATAATTACTTGAATGTAATTTTTATGAGTCGTAGAAATCTCGGCATTTTCACTGAACCAGATAATTAGACTCTGAATAGAACAGGGTCAGAATAATTAATACATCAAAACTAGATGAACTTTTTCTAATTATTTTTATTTAATCTCTATTATAATTATTGTTATACTCTGCTGAGCATGATTACCTCGTGTTCATAGATTTGAATGCAGTCTTAGAGTTGCATCCTGGGACTCTGTGGAATATTAACAAACCGTGGCCTGGAGAAATTAGAATGGTGTAGTTTCATGATGGAATTCTAAATTGGAATTTCCTATTTTTCTATATAGTTGCACAAAATTTGTACCATAATTATAAAAATATGAATTTTAAAACAAAAGTCTACTTTCCTTTTAAATTACTCTCCTCTAGAGTGCAAAATTTTTTTCAGACATTTTTAAAGGCAAATGATCAACTATTCAATTCATGTGAACTTTCCAAAAAGATAGTTTCATTAAATTTTTCATTATTTGAGAGTTTTAAATATCATGATAAATCTTAATCACAAAAGCAAATGTATCAACAGGCAGCAAAGATTATTACCAACTATAATTAAAGTATTCAAGTTCATGTTGAAAAGTAATGCTGTAACTTTCTGGTTATGATAAAAACCACCTGGCTGTGCCAGACATTTGAAATAGTGATGAAAATATTATAAATTATAACTACTGGTGGAGCAAAGAATGATAGAAGATTTCTATGTCTCAAGGCTCAAAAGTATATAAAGCTATTTAATAAGTTATTAACGGTCAATCCATTTCTGGATAACTGAAATAAGTATACCATAATAAAAAAATTAAAATATCTATATATCAAAAATTACCCAATAGAGATTACAGTCCGAATCATCAATGAAAATACTTGAGGCCATTTTTAACTCTCAGTTTGAATGGGTTAAGACCATTTAGCACTCATCTTAGCATTATCTTGTCAGACAGGCAACCTTGTGGAAGTCTACAAACTTTTCTGAGGCAGAACTGCAACAAGATGGAGTGAGGCAACATTGAAATATCAGACATGTTACAAGCAGGAAAGCAATTTATTCTGTTCTAAATTATCTAGAAACAAGTTTGATTCATACTCAAAGCACAGGACAATAGATACGGGTTGATATATATTCTGCTTAACTTTTGCAGAACCAAGTTATTTAAGGAGGTAATCATATTAAGCAAATTATGGCGGTCTTAGGAAGATGTGTCTTTTCTAGTGGCTCATAGATTTTATACAGAAACAATATATGTTATATATACACATAAGTATGTTATGAAACTAGACACAAAACTGTTTATGGAAACAAAAGAGATTAATGGTAATGGAGGGTTGAGAACGGGCAGTGTGAGAGCATATGCCAACATGCAATATGCTCTATTACAAAAGCACCTTTCTATAACACAATACTGTGTACAATAATTATAGACTGTGAAAACTTTTAATTGTTTCATACTAAAATTGAGTTTGGAAAGCTACTCATCTGTAGAGAGGGAGCTCGTTAGTTCGGAAGATTCTAAGGATGGCAGACTAGCCAAAGATCAGCTTTGTGAATTTTACCCCATCTATGACTTTGAAACTTGGTTTACATAGGAAGCTCCAGACCAGACAAAACCAGAGTGAGCCCTTGTGGCAAAACCGAAACAATCAAGTATATGATATATTTTTTCTTCTTCTAAATAGGGGGACAGAGAAATAGCTAGGTAATAGAGTTAGGTCCAAACAAAAAACAGAAAAGAACTGAACATTATCAATGAGGCGGCAGTTTAGTAATGGAACATTCAAGAGTACCTTGTTTTAGTTCCTAGCACTGAAAACAAACAAAAGTGACGTTGAGTCAATGAGTTATACTTGAATATGAAGCTTCTCCATAGGCTCATGTATTTATATAGTAGGTCCCCAGAGACCGGCCTGATTTGGAAGGCGGTAGAAGTTCCAAGACATGGAGCCTTGTTAAAGGAAATGGTTTACTGGGAGCAAGCAAGTGCTGAGGTTGAATGGCTCACACAATTTCCCCTGGTCTCTCTGCTCTCCATTTCACCAGCATTCGGTGTGGAGAGTCCCAGATGCAAGGCACAGCCGCCATTCTGCCATCTTCATAGTGACACTCTGTCCCCTCAGCCTGGCAGTGGATATGATCTCTATCTCTGTTAAGCTGCTTCCTGTCAGGCATGTGGGCACAGTAATGAGAAAACTTACTAACAAGATTTAAAGTAAAGTACCGTACCGCTCATAGATTTGTTAAGCAAATGCAAAATGAGAGAATTAAGTGAGAAAAAAAAAAAGAGAGAATGAATTATAAGTGGGGCTGACAGAATGTAAAAAGAAAATTGTGAGTGAAAAGATACTGCACTAGAAATACTAAATTTAGCTTCAACTGTAATGAAACCCGTAACCAACATTGTAGGAAAAAATAATAATAAAGATGGCTGTTCTTTTAGGAATCAAGAATGTACCTAATAATAATGACAGTAATGGTGTCGCATAAAAATAAAGTGGAAAAATATAATCATCTTGAATAAAAACAAATGAGGTAAAAGAATCCTATATAAATGACAACATTTCTTTTTTTCAAAAAAACAAACAAAAAGGCATTGTTTGAGAATGAAGATTAAAGGACTCACCTAATATCTACAAAAAGCAACTTATTTTAGAATAAAGTTAAAGCTTTGAAATTCAATTTTAAGAAAAAAATTACTATCATTTATGTAAAAAGCTAGAAATAAATTTGAAGTTACTCTTTTCAAATTCTATTGCAAAATGTGAAGGTATACTGTTAAAAATAAAATGAGATTTTGACATAAAGGTGTGCCTAAGAGTATTTTAACCAAGATTAAACAGATTTATGTGCTGAAATATAATAATAACTCTTATGCTCAGATGTGGAGTATTTATAACATAAATACTCAGAGATGCTTTGAAATTTGTACCTACAGCTATCTTTTGGTTGGCTATATATAAAGATATGAAAAATTAATGTATCTGATATTACTCTGATATTTAATTATACTGATGTAAAGTAAATGTAACTTAACATGAACCTTTGAAAATAAGTGGACAGAAACCTGCAGAGAAAAGAGAAAGCAAAGCAAAACTAAAAGAGAGAGAGATGATTGCTTACATGGAAAGACATAAAAATTAAATTTATACATGCATATAAACAAGTAACACAAGTAATATACTGTAGAGAATACTGTAAGTGGCCGTGTCATTCCTATCTCTAGTAGTTATAAAATGTGAAGTAGGATTATGAATGTATTACAAATTTCAAACAAGAAAATATAATACTCAATAGAAATAATTTTTAAAGTGGAACTTTATATTACATTTTAGCTCATAAATTTAAAATAAATTCAACAGTAAAAACTTTAAAAACAGATAGTTTTACAAATAGGTTAAAGATAGATGACAATATCTATCCTTGGAACAGTCTCAAAATTTGGAATTCATTAGTGAGGATTCAGCATTGCAATGTTGTTTCAGAATACAAAACCTATGCCATCTTTTTTTTTCCCCCCACTATGATCAGTAAACAGAAACATAGCCCGGTTTGTGCTAATGAGACAAATGATTTGTTAGACATGAGTTATGTGTCACCCCTGTTGCAAGCATGTACTTACAAGGACTTGCTGATACTTTAGAGGACTTGTTGTGCCCTTTAGAGGGCACAGTGTAACAAATAATAACTGCTGCCTAGCTGGGATTTATTAGAAATACTGCATAGTCCCAGAATAATAACTTCAAATTTTACTTAATCTGGCATGGTACTGTCTATAATCTCCTATGGCAAGTTATGCATTTTTTTTTTCACAGAAGAATAAACTGAAGTGGGGAATTCAGTTGCTGAATGACATTTCTTCTGGCGTATTGAAACAAGGATTGAACTCAGACCAGATGAGAGCTGGGCTGCTGAACTCATTCAAGTGGCTCTCCAGGTCGCTCTACCACAAGTACTGAAAAGCATGGATATAGGTCAGTTTCGCTCTTGTCTGTTCCTCCTTGAGTTGGCATTCACTGGCTTACAGTAAGCACTACATAAGCCAGTGTCAGATATCTGAATAATTGATGATACTATATTGCACAAGGATCTAAGAAAAGCAATGGTAATAAACAGAATTGGGCCAACAAGTTGGTTTAGGAGGCAATGCTGCTTGCTGTCCAGCCTGATGATCTGAATTCCATCCCCAGAAATCACATGGTAAAAGATAACAATCACACCCAAAAGTTGTTTCCACATGCATGTGTACACACACACACACAGAGAGAGAGAGAGAGAGAGAGAGAGAGAGAGAGAGTCAATTAATCAATCAATAAATAAATGTATGAAAAATGTTGTAACTGGGGCATCTTTGTCCAGGAACAGTACATTAGCTGCAATAAATAAACCTTTTGGAAAACTGTATTTCTTTCTTTGCCGGCTTTTATTCTCCCATCCTTTTCCTTATTATAAATGAGCTATGTTTTAAGAAAATCTAGTTTGTATTTTCAAAATGTGACATTTCAAATTTCATGTAAAAGTGTTTAAATGTTTTCATTCTTATTTAAGAGTTCATACATTTGTCTGCAAGAAAATTATTTTATTATTATTATTCTTTTTTTTTTACCAGGATTCTGTCTTCTTTTAGGCTTCACCTGTCAATCCCTTTTCTGAGGTTCTATCAGAGCATATTAACTGACAAAGGAGAGCAGAAAATATAACTGAGGACCTTTCATTTCCACTTGGAAACTCTGTCCTGTTGGCTTTTATGTCCACATCCTCAGCTACACTTTAAATCATAAAAAAAGTCCTGTGAACCTTTTAATGACCTCAGTTAAAAACATTTTTTTATTCATGTAGCTTCAAGAGCCATGGAGAACACAGACTTCCAGGAAGGCAGGCACAGCCCAGAGAATGAGGAAGCAGCTAAGAACAAATATTAACCAAGTGAAGGCAGCCTGCTGGAGCCAGAGTGGGAGCAGAGGCAAGTTATTAAATGTGTATATTTTATTGTACTAAGAATTCCCCTTTGGCAATGCCCAGGGAAACACCCGGGCTGGAAATGGAGACAGTAGCCTGAAATAGCTGCAGCCGTCGGATGGACATACATATGTCAAGACACAGCAGGACTTTAGCATTTGGGTCAGGATTTGAACTCTTTACATAACTAATGTAGAAATACATGCGTGCCCTTTAAATGAAATTAAATAGGTGTAACCCTGAACGTTAAGCTAAGCGGATCTTGTTCTAAGAGAGCTTTCCTCAATCATTCTCTCCTACGCATACCTTACTAGCATAAGTGTTCTTGTCACATAAACCATGAGCAGGCTACCAAGACATGTGGGAAAACCACAAAATTCCCTACTGGGTGAGTCATTTTTTTTTTTTTTGGTTTCTTTGTTCACGTATATTCTTCACTTTGATTTTCAAATGTAGGCCAGATTGTCCTCACAGTGTGCATGTTGTTGATGATGACTTGTAATCCCTAATCCCCTTGCCTCACTTCTTGGGTGCTAGGATGGCAGGTCTGAGCCATGTCAGGCTGTGGTCAGCCATTTTTAATTCTCTGTTTGCTTAATGACTTACTTGAAGGGCAACTCTTATTCTAGTTATATATTAATTTGCAAATGTGAAGATATATGGAAAACACTCCTCAATGTGCAATATAAATAAACACGCACACATTTTCCTCCAAGTTAAAAATCCATTCAGTTCTGCTTTGATTGGTTGACCTGGCACTATGTGTCCTTTTTGAGTGTTTCTTTGTCTATTGTTTATGTGCAAACATGTGTCTGCCCACAAAATCACATCAGTTGTATATTTCTTTGTGTCTTCCATTCATACTGAATACCTGAAGATTTGGAAATAATTCTCCCTCTCTTATATGTTTAATTAGATCACGAATTTACATTTGCATGTGTAAATATTTTGGACCTAAAGTATTGCACAGGTCTCAAGTATAAGGTGAATGGAGAGTGGATAGCAGTACACAAGGCACCAATGTCTTGCATTCAACTGCACAAGATTTCAAGTCAGTCCAGTCCTTAAAACCGACACCTGCTCAAACGTAGCCCGTGGCATCTTAGTATCAAGTAGGTTCCCTAGTAATGGGAACAGGGACTGTCTCTGACATAAACTCAGTGGCTGGCTCTTTGACTTCTACGCCCTCCCTCCCATGTGGGAGGGGCAACCTTGCTAGGCCACAGAGGAGGACACTGCAGCCAGTCCTGATGAGACCTGATAAGCTAGGGTCAGATGGAAGGTGAGGAGGAGCTCCCCTATTAGTGGACTTAGAGAGAGGCAGGGAGGAGATGAGGGAGGGAGGGTGGGATTAGGAGGGAATGAGAAAGGGGGCTACAGCTGGGATACAAAGTAAATAAACTATAATTAATGTACAAAATAAAAATGTAATAAAAACACTATTAGACAAATCCCAAGGTAAGGAGGGAATGTGTCCTCTTTGGTTACTGAAAATCTCTTCTAAATGTATGTGATTGATTAAGGCATTGTATATGTGTATGGCTGGTTTATAGGAAGAAAACACAAAGCAAAGATTTAAGAATTGGTTTTATCTTGTCTAGTTTGTCTGTTGATCTAAAAGTTCATCCATGTGTATACATCTTCTGTTAGTTACGATAGTTGTTATATGCCATAGATATCCATTAACTATAAAAATGTTATCCTTGAGTTTTATTTACTAAGAAAAGCCCATCAAACCAACCAAGGTTTCTGTATGTTAAAATAACAACAAACTTTCTGAGAGAAAAATGATGTATCTTCATTGTTTTATTGTACACATTTATAAAATATTATTTTATTTATATAATCGCCTTACTGTATAAATCAAAATAATAATCTAAGATCTTCCTCATTCATATGAATTAAAAAAGCTATTTATTATTAGAATGTCCACTTTTTATTCATTTGGAAATACTGAAATCCATATTTCCAAGGAAAAAAATTATTATTCTAGTCTGTGGTAATATCTCATGCCTTCATGATTATTCCTAATCCTTGAATTTAGAAGTATCCAAATGTCTATACATTCTATACCTACACAAAATTTACCATATGTATACCTAAATTTTTCCAAAGTATTTTCTTTTCTTTTTGTCCCCGTGAAACAAATTCACCCTGGAAAATTAAAGCATTCTTAGCGCCTTCTCTCCACTGCACTTCTGAAATGTGGATCCATATTGATCCAAGTCATCTACAGGCCTTGGGAAGATATGGTGTAGGCATTGAGGTGCTAAAGAGAGGGAAGTATATCATATCTACTAACGGACAAGAAGCAATAAAATGGATATTTAGGTTGTCTGCAAGATCAGCATCATTCAGTAGCAGAAGGCAGTAAGGTAATTCCGCTGGTACCTGCTATATTTTCTTCATCATTTTATTTTAACTTTTCATCCTTGTGTACTTCGTATCAAGTTCATGAAGAGTGACTAGGCGTAATGGAGCTTTATTTGCTGTCTTGGTGTGGAGAAGGCCCAAAGGCAAGCAATGAAAAAAGGGCACGAGGTGTGTCATGGAAGTAACACAAGTGAAGTTTGCACCTGATCATCCTGAGAAACAAAGGGTCTTGGCACTAAATTGCATTATGGGCATCATGCATATTTTTGGAGACAAAAGCTGCCATTGCCATCCAGTGGCAACACGAATTATTGCATGTTCACCTAAACACCATTTGTTTTGCCTGAGACCCAGATGGAGATTGACAAGGTGTTCTGCATTTTAAATGGGATGGAAAGTACACTGTATCTGCTTATTGTCTCTGTCTTAGTTCAAGGCGAGTAATACGTAAAAGGCAATAAGTCTTCAATGATTTTTTTAAATAATTTATTCAATTTACATCTCGGTCAGAGACCCCTCCCTTCTATCCTCCCAGTCCCACCCTTCCTCCCTCCTCCTCTCTCCCCTATTCCTCAGAATAGGGTGCAACCTACCTATATTCCCCAGTTCATCTACTTGCATGAGGGCTGAGTCTTCCTCACCTTGTGGTGATGTTTTGTTTGAGTTCTTTTCTTTCTACCTTTACAAGAATTGCTCCCTAGATTTAAAAGAATGAACCTTTTAGACAGATAAGTATCTATCAATATTTTATAATTAAGTGGAAAGAGCTGAAGTAGACCACAAATAAATGTATATTTATAGTTTCCGGGGTTTTCACCAACTAAAATGCTCAATAATATGCTTTAGATATACAAGTGCTCATTTTTGCCAAGGCTTTGAACACATTGACATAATTCTCCAGTTTACAGGAGACACGTTTCCCATATTTGTGTTTAGTGATGCAAACTCGTGAAGAACGAGGCATAGGAGACACTTAGCCACTCTTCAGTTTTGTGATAATGTTTATTTATTTAGTTAATGATTTCCTGTTAATGTGTGTGGGTGTGTGTGTGCATGACATTTGTAGCTGGGTCATAGCATGGCTCATATGTGAAGTTCAGAGAATAACTTTGTGAATTGTTTTTTTTTCCTCCTAAATTTATGTGGACTCAAGGAACTGAACTCAGATTCCCAGGCGTGCATAGTAATTGAAGTGACACCTTTACCCAAAGAAGCATCTTATCAGTCCCCTTCTTAAACTGTGGCTCTCTTGCCGTCTCAGTAAGTGTTCTATATAAAGAGGAGCGTTTTTCCCATCTTCTGGGTGTGATTTAATAGAGCTCTCATCCAGGCCTCCAATTCACTAACAATTTACATTGTTTTTTTTTTAAAGCAGTTTTTTATTAAATGGTGCTTATTTTCTTTTGTAAAGTACACATCTTTCAAAGAGCTAGGCTGTTCAGCTGCCAACTGTCTATTCCTCTGCATTTTCAAGAGACTTTAAGACTCTTAACCTGAACAGTCAGTACATATTCAGCGTTCTCCAACTTTTGCTTCCCCTTCTGTAGAACTAACTCTTGCTCCTCTGTTTCACAACTCTGTAGACTTATTTAGGCCTTGAGAAGTCAAACAGTACTATTTGTTTCCCGCTCACAAGAGAAGCCTACAAAGAGAAATGAGATAGTACAAAAAAGATTGTAGTTAACATGCTTTGAATAAGTGATGTCTTTTTACCCAAGAGAGTGAATGACTTTATTAAGTGAAAATTGCATTTTTTCAGTGTGTATATACACGCATAAGACATTAAAGGCAACCAACAGCTAAAATGAAAAGTAAGCTAACCTGAGATTTGTTTTTTTCCATGCCCCTGATCATCCATCAGTAAGCTTTCTTTAGAACATAAATAACTGTTCATTTACTTTGGACTCAGTGGATGAAGCCATTTTCAACAAATCAGGATCTGCCAATGCACTTCAAAGAAAAGTAAAAAAAAAAAAAAATATATATATATATATATATATATATATATATATATAAAGAGCTCTGCATAAGGAATGTGTACACTAACTGCTTAACACACAATGACACCTTTATTTTAGAAGCACTTTCACTGAGCAGAAGCAAATCAAACTGAGAAGTGAAGAGAACATCTTCATGCATATATTCATCAGTTAAAACACTGGGAACATTTTTCTTTAAAACAGAAGAGTCTTTTCTTCACCTTTCTATTTTCCTTCCAGATTTGCTTGACTTACAAGCAATGCTTTCCTCTAGAAAGAAGCCCATCTCAATTAAGATGATAGGCCTGGACATTATTAAGTATACATAGGAGTGTGGTCCAATGGCCACTTCTGCTTGGACTTCGTGTGTTTCAGGCTTTGAGCCAAGTTTTCTGTCTGCAGCAGTCTATAGAGCCATTTAATGACGTGATCATTTTACTGTTGATCTTATTTAAAGTGCAAGTATGCCTTTTGTAATTGTCTTCTTCAGTTGCTTTCAGGGTGATACTTGAATTTATAAAGTGTTCTTATTACAGATTGATAACATGGTCAGAATCAATTCTGTGGCATTTTTGCCACAGGTAGAGAGATACAGAGTGACAGTATAACTAAAGGAAGTAGAGAAGGATTTGATGAGTCAGAGAGCGTGGCAGATCTCACCTGTATGCCCCAGGAAAATTAATATAAACAAATGACCAGAAATTTTAACTAATTCTAACCTGAATTTTAAGTGTTCAAATAAGCAATTTTCAAGTTTTACCACTAAAAATTTCTTCAAGGTCTGACTCCTTGGTAGTTTACGGTTAAGACATAGTCTAATATTCTATTGTTATTTAATTTCTCATTCTCTTTACTTTTTGGCACCCCAATACCCTCTAATATCTCCCTCCATTTCACTCTGAATTCCCCTTTCTTTCCACCCATCTCCCCATTGACTACACCATTAGAGACATGCTAGATTTGAATGTCGATCATATTTTCTAATTTGTAACTACATGTTAGGGACATAGTCATTGCAAGAGTGTGTGTAAAGAACAAAGCAAGTCTCCTTAGAAATAATGCTCCACGGATATAGAGACATAAAACTGGTGACAGACAAGTATCTTTCTTGCTTCTCACTTCGCATTTCCATTGGAGGCAGCAGCTTCCTAGAACGCTTAGCCAGGTCTTACCCTCTGATCGTCTACGGCACGTGCTCACTTCAGTGGCTGAAGTGACATGTATGTGGAGAATTTACAATCAAGACACTGGTGACAGACCAGAAAAAAAAAAAAAACCTCACCTTGTAAAAGTGCTCTAAGTACGCTGCTTTCCCCTTCCGTTGGTTCCAGGCGCCACCACCCTACTTTACTAGTCTCTGGAATACCACACTAACCATTGCACAAAGACGGAGCGTGACCTCCCTGGATGAATACAGGGTTTTGTACTGATTAACTTGATCTCAGTAGAAAACATGAAGGAAAGCCAGTAAGAACTTCAAAAAGCAGCTGCTCCAAAATGGAGAAAATATCGAGAAAAATAACTTGAAACATGAAAACAAGCCTCATTGAGATTAAAATGTTTTATCAAACCTGGACTTCTAAACAGCTATTTTCAAGACATGAAAGATTTCCTTAAATCATATTCCTTACAGTGTGTAATGTATATAAAGTAATCAAAAGTGAAAGTTGTTTGTCAACAACAAAAGCAGCTGGAATTGGTCCCAAAACTTATATTATTTCTCATTTAAGTGTCATTTTATTTCCAGTAATCATTATCTTAATTTTGTTTTAGATAATGCACAAATAATGCTTTTTTTATAACTCTGCTGAAACTCAGGTAAAGAACAGGGATATCGGTTACCGTGCATGGAAGAAGCTGTCACTTTGTTCAAGAGTTACCACCTTTCTAGCACCTTCCATGTCTGTTCTCTGTCCCAAACAACAGATTCAGAATAAATAAAGGCAACAATTTCTTGGCATTGAAATTTATTTTAAACAACATTATTTTTCAGACTTAGGACTTATAGTCCGCTGAATTTCCGTACCACAGTTTTGTTTTGTTTTAATTTGGACAGCTGAGAGGCAGATGTCCGCCAGGGCACAAGTGCCATCCAGAACACAATGCGATTTCCTATCAGGAGCCAAACATCTTTTCTTCTATGTAATGTGAATAGTCTTTCCTAAAAGTGTACAGTAAAGAAAATCAGAACATTTGGAGAGACTCTAAAGGCTTGCTTTTTATCTGATGTTGATAAAGGATGAAAATCCCCAAGCATAATAATGACGGGATCTTTTTAACCACCCACAGCAATTCTATTCCCACGAAAACTCACTACTTCAAACATGCAAACTTGTCCCACAAAGTCAATTAATGCTTGTCTGTTTGATGTGTGTAGCATTTGTTCCAGCTGCCCTCAGGGGAGTAAAACCTTAACATTAGAACTAGATGTCAAAATAAAGGAAGAAGGTGCCACAAATTGCCTCTATTTTACTAGATGGTGATGCCTTTATGACTTGCTTATTATGAGAGACCTCACTCATTATATCAGACAGGACCCAACAATAAAATAATCTATCCAGTAATTTTAATATTAGGAAAATGAAGAAATAATTTTTAAAAGGAAAAAAAACACATTTGGGCTTATTGATTTGGGGGGGTCTAGTCTCATCATTTGGTTCTATTGTTTTGGGACTTATGGCAAAGAGGTACACCATGTACATTGCAAAGGAAAAAATGCTCATCTTATGGCCAGGGAGACATTTTCTTAAGATCGAGGGAAAGCCTGGATCCTATAATCCTGTCCAAAAGTATTCGCCGATCACCCAATGATCACCCCTTCAAATATATTCTTCAGTCACTGAAAGACCACAATGTAGACCCCCATTTCTAAAGGCTCTACTATCTCCAGGAAATAATAGTTCGTACGGTGACTTTATTGCTCCAGTTGAAGTCTTATTGATCATTATAATGATTCTTTCTTCAACCAATAACTAATGATATAAACAGTAGAAAATAAGTAAAATATTCATATTGTTGATGTAGTACAAGTTTCAAATAGATTTTTTTTTTTTTTTGGTATTATGGGATCATGCTTTGGGATTTGGGCTTTAAGTAAATAAAATTTATTTATTGACTTGGTTACAAGAAACTCTTAAAGACTTTAGGAAATTTATTTATAGTGGTTTTATTGGGAAATAACACCTACATACATATATGTCCATTTATGTGTATTTGTTGATGAAGTTTGTTAGTTCCTAAGTCTGTAACTTCATTTTTTTCTCATTTAAGGGTGAAATTATTTTTAATATTCAGAAGATTACTCTAAAGAACATAGAATAATAGTACTGTTCCTAAACCTAATGTCTTGCACCCAAGAAAATAACACATATAGGAGGTACAATGATCCCCAAAACTGAAATCTAAACCTCACTGGTGGGGGTATCAGAGTGGTCCAATAGATGGAGGAGTTGGTTCTGCTGCCATAGCATTAGGCTTCACTCGGGCTCTGCCTGCGGGGAGAACAGGGGAAAAATCATTCACAAAATGGTGCCCAGACAACTCTCTTGGAATTTGTTAGTGTGGATGTTATGCTAGGGAATTTTTCTTTGGGTGTTCTAAGACGCTGAGGTGAAGGGAATGGCATGTACCATTGGCTACTTCACACAGCACAAGTCAATGACAGAAAACAGGTTGGAGTCAGAGTGAAAATTTCCTTTGTTTTCCATTTTCCATTATGTACTCTAGAGAATGAACTTAATATTTCCAGGTGCCATAGGCAAAATCAATGCAGACATTAACAAGACACTACTAAGGGCAAATTTAGATTGAACAGAAAACAAATCGAGAGATTTTAAACTAATCGTAGCTAATTTAAAAACTGCAATCAATGGACTTTTTTTTTTAATAAAATGCATGTATGGCCACAATGAAAATAGATAATGCAAATTCTAAAGGCTGGAGTTCTTTGTGCATTAGAAACACTGTATAGGACAGAGAACATTCAGAATTAACTGATACATTGACTTGTCTTTTATAATCTTAACAATAATTCCTGATAGATATGGGATATACATGTTAGGGGATTCCACACGCTCTGATGGAGATAGTGTCTTAAGACTCTGTTCTGACAAATAGAATTATGATAACTATAGATACCACCTCTAAGCCATGGCATTTAATAAAGAACACAATAACTGTGCTTTTCCCAACTTGTGGGTTAGTAATGACCTGGCACCAAACTGTATGAGCATGCCAATGAAATTAACAAATACCTACATACACCAGAAGAAAAAGGGTTTGACCCCAAGTTCTCTAGTGTGGTGGTTGTTACCTCATCATCTTAAATTAACATGTGAGAGACATAAACTTCTGTTGTTTATTAGCTGTTATTATTATTTTATTTTTAATTGAATTTTTATTTTTATATTAATTACAATTTATTTACTTTGTATCCCAGCTGTAACCCCCTCCTTCATTCCCTCCCAATCCCACCCTCCCTCCTCCATCTCCTCCCTGTCCCTCTCTAAGTCCACTGATAGGGGAGGCCCTCCTCACCTTCCATTTGACCCTAGCTTATCAGGTCTCATCAGGACTGGCTGCAATGCCCTCCTCTGTGGCCTAGCATGGCTGCCCCTCCCTCAGGGTGGGGGGAGGTCAAAGAGCCAATAAGCTGTTATTATTAAGGAGACTTTTTTCCTGATATTATTTAGTTGCGCATCACTAAAATATTATCTACTTGAAATTTTTAGTCAATTGGTTAAGTATGAAGTTGCATAGATATATAAGTTTTTAAAAAGCTTTTCCCTGAAAAATTTTAGTGCACACAAAAATAAGTTTTGAATAAAAGGATTTTTAACATATATGGAAAACAGTTGCTTCCTTAGGATTTGTGATATTAAAAATTATACTTATTTTCTGAAAAAATAGTTTTCACTGTGCACAAAACCTATTAATGTTAGAAAGAAATCCATGTTTGTTAAAGTATTTTACTCTTCTGTTTTCTTTGAAGCCTTCCTTGCTGGCCTCAACATCTGTCCTTGAAGATGACACAAGGTTAAAAAAAAAACAAAATAAAAAAAAAAAAACAGATTCGTTAGACTACAGCTACATGGGGACAGCTCTGCTCTCTTGTCTTGAGATTTTTGGTTTATCCATAGAATGCTATATGCCCTTGATGCTGTGTCTCTACTTGGTCTACCCTTTAAGGTAAAGAACTATGTATTCTAACAGCTGGGTTTTTAGCACTGAGTCCTGTGAAGGAAATACTGTCAGCTGGGACCTCTTTTCTGTAAGGGATAACATTTCCTCATGAGAGGTGCTACGACAAGGTCATGAACAAGCAAAGGGCCAGTCCTCTGGAGCAATTTTAAAGGACATCCAACTTTAGAGCTCTCTGAAAAACGTAGCCTTCTTTGTGACTACTGCATCACACTTTTACCCTGTCTCTGTGGAGCATTGCTCTCTATTTCCTCTTCACTAACACGGTACAAGAGTAATTTCTAAAACACTCCCAGCTTGTTAATTTTCATCTCATAATGTACTTCTCTGAGAGCCTGATCTACATTCTTAATCAGTTATTCAGATAACAGAGCAGAAACATGCTATTCTTACAGCCAAGTTCTATCTAGAACTCCTTGAAAAGCTTGTATCATTTATTTAAATGAAGCTCTTAAGCATAATATTTAAAATTCCAAATTGGCTAATGAATTAGGTTGCTTTCTATACTTACCATTTCTAGATCGAGTGATTAGATTGTTAACAAGTTAGTAAACTGAGTCATATGCATACTGAAATCATGAGCCAAAGTAGAATATATTCTTTGGTGGTGAGCTTGATTGTTATAAATTTTGTGCCAATTATTGATTGAAGCAAATCTCAAATCTCAGCAAAAAAAAAATATATATATATATATATATCTTCCACAAAATGCTATAATCTCAGAGTCTTAGGCCCATTTAGAGAGTTTTAATTTTTCCATTAGATGTGTTTTTATTGTGAAGACTTTTACTTTATTGTACTTTAATGAGATATAAAAATTATCAAGCAAGTGGTTACTTAAATATGTATTTCAAATGTGATCATTTAATGTCTACCTCTATAAATGTTAGGACAAATCTTATATTCATATTTTGAAGCATATTCTTTAATATGTCTCCTGAAAACTGTTAAATGCATATAAATCCTTCCTTATACTAAAGAGTGACTAGATTTGAAAAATTCTCAATTTGTTTATTAGTGAAATATTTTTTCCAACCTTAGCTTATCCAGATAGAAATCAATTAAATATTAGTGAAAGCAAAAACAGAGAATCCATAGAACATTCTTTTTGATTGGAAAATATATAAGAACAAAATTCTAAAAATTGAAAATTAATCATTCCAAATCTGTGTGAAAATTTACCTGCCTAAATATACTTATACTTATTTTATCACTTAAATTTGCTAATTATCCCACAGAGAATGGTCTGGCATCTACATACACTCAAATAAAATATCCTTTTTCCCCCTAATTTGATTCAAATTTACCTTATTTTAGGTAATTGCAGGGAACTTTTTCAGAATGATAGATTCTCAAAGTTACTAAATAACTGTTTGCTTCTTTAACAGTTTAGAAATGCAACTTCAAAATGTTTCTAAAAACTTAATCATTAAACACAAGAGGAAAATTAATTTTAAGAAGCTTTATTTTACCAAAGAAGATATAAAAATATAATTCAATAATTGAAAATTGTGCTTACATTACAACCATATTAATCAGCAACATGTGAATACAAAAGTCACTTCTGTAAGGAAGTTTATTTGTTTGAAACAGAAAGCGAAAGAACAGTAAAATAGTTTTTATTTAAAATGTCATTTGTTACCTAGATATATGTATATGCATATGTATTCCTAAATACATAAATGCAATTCTTTCTGTCTGTATAATCTTGCTTGTATGTATGTCTCAGGAGTGACCATTTGATATTGGATGAGCAATCATTGTGCTCTTCCCTCAAGAAGACTAATTCTCCCATTTATGTCTGTATAAGAACAGTTAATGCGAAAAGAGCCCAGGAATTTTCAAGAATGCAAGGGGTGAGGTACTATATAACCATGGAAATCCCAGCTAACTTCCTTAGACTTCAGGGTTTTTTTTCTTTTCTTTTTTTTTCGTTTCTTTTCTTTCCCTCTCTTTCTCTCTCTCCTTCCTTCCTTCCTTCCTTCCTTCCTTCCTTCCTTCCTTCCTTCCTTCCTTC
>NW_026596149.1:14357614-14379801 GCF_907164565.1 Psammomys obesus | reverse complement strand
TTCCTTCCTTCCTTCCTTCCTTCCTTCCTTCCTTCCTTCCTTCCTTCTTTCTTTCTTTCTTTCTTTCTTTCTTTCTTTCTTTCTTTCTTTCTTTCTTTCTTTCTTTCTTTCTTTCTTTCTTTCTTTCTAGAAAGAGTTTCGCTGTGTAACCTTGGCTGCCCTGGAACTGGCTTTGTAGATGAGGCTGGCCTGGAACTCTTTGCCTCCAAAATGCCCAGCCAGTTACATTTACAAAAGAAAGCACCCTCTTTGAAGGTCTGGAAGTGAGAAAAGAGCATGTAGACAAGGCTAATGGTGGTGAGTACCAGAGGCTTGGGTTACCTGGATGCCCAGAATACCTCCTTAGCTAAAGCTCCCCTGTCTCTCCCCAGCCCACCCTCTCCTCCAGCCATGTTGATGGCGGAGGCAGAAGAGAACTCTCAGGCCAGTTCTCACAGGAAAGGAAAGCTCGACATGGGTTTTGCATGAAGGTTCTACCTTAAAGCTCATACATTCTCTTTACCATGTGCTAGGATATCACATTCAATACAGGACCAAAAAAAAAAAAAAAAGTAAAATACTTGAATGAGTTTGTAGCATAACATTAATCTTATTGAGAGTGTCTACTTTCCAAGTTGAAGTGATTCATTTATTATTCTAGTCCTGCTCTAGTCCTTTGTAATTGGTGTTAGTTATTATGCTTTTCTTTTTAATACAAAAAAGTATAAAAATAAAAACTTGAAAAGGCAAAAAAAAGTTTGAATAAGACTGCCTTTTGAATGTTTAATGTTCTTTTGTGTGTACATGTATTTCTGTGCTTTAATAGGTTTTCATGTAGTCTCATGTAGGTCTTGCGCTCCTCCTGATCCTCCTGCCTCTACCTCCCAAGTGCTGGGATTACAGCTGTGTACCACCATGCCCAGAGTGAAACTTCTAAACATGAATAGAAACAAATCTTAACAAGTACAGCTCAGTAGAGGTTTAGTTTAGTTGAACAAGAGTGCCTTTTTGCATTCAAAATGCTATCTCCACTGCTTTGAACAACTGCAAATTCAAATTAGCAGGATCGGAACTAAAGAGATTAAATCACATTTTTTCTTTATTATTATTATTATTTACGGTTTATTCACTTTGTATCCCAGTTTAGCCCCCTCCCTCATCTCCTTCCAGTTTTAACCTCCTTCCCTGAAACCTGGCATGACTAGAGTTCAAATAAATGGAACCACTAACAGTCTCTGCACATGGAATTTTCAAACATTTTAGAGTAACTAAAGGTTGTTCATCTTCTGTGTGCAAATGATACTTTAATCAAATTCAGATAGATTTGCACTCAACTTAGTCAGTAAAATGACTTGAAGAATTATATGTTAAAAACAGAAAAAAAATACACGTTGTTATGAACGATAACTCTAGAAGAAAAACTCCTTTAGTATAACATGAGACTTAAGTGTAAAGGATATTCACATACTTATAGTCTGTGGAGGAGTAATTTGAATATTTATCAAGCATGATTTACATGAGAATGCTGCAGTACAGTTCCCTTATGGTATTCTTCTGTGTCCCTCAGAGTGGGCTTCTTTAGATATATATTTGGAAACAAATTATGGTATGATCCAAAGTAGAAAAAAAAATATGGTACAGAAATGGAGGAGCTTGGAGACAGAAAAATGGCTGCAGGCTCAGTGGAAAGGAACTGGCATGTTGAATTTCCACACACTGAGATACTGAGCAGACTTGTTTAAATCTTTTTATTGTATGAATTATACATGGTTATTCTTGCTGAGATTCACTCCTAGGGATGGATACACACACACATATGTGTATATAAATACACACACACACATATATATATATACATATATAAAGCTTAATAAGCTGACAAATGGGGAAAATTCCATTCATTTCCTCAAATCACTGGTTTGTTTGTTTGTTTTATTTTTTCTGGTAATATACTTGGGTTACCTTAAACTTTGCAGAAAGAGGTGTATGAGAAAGCTTGATCTCATTTTTCACTTTCAGTGACTAACAAACCTGAGCTTGGAACTCTGAAAACAATAACAAAGGGTTTGAAGGTCCCCCTACAGAGGACCTGGAGGTTCCTTCACCTGCCTGGGCTAGGTGAGCTCATGCAGGTGTTTGCCTGGAGGAAAGCTCTGCTAATTAGGGAACAAAGCAGGCAGTGGAAACCAAATGGCAGGCATTTTCAGGTAAAACCCTGTTGAAGTGACAAATGTATGGAATGATTTGCACAATTTCAATAAGCAGGAGGTTTTGTCTCTTGATGAGAAGATGCCCTGCCTGATTCTAGCATGAAGAAGATATGCAAGTCAGGAGTCAATAGAGGCATACAGATGGCTGAGATGGCTGGATCAAAACGCAAAAAAAAAAAAAAAAAAAAAAAGAGCAACTTTGAAAATGAACACATTTGTCCTGGTAATTTAAAACAAAACAAAACAAAAATAAAACTGTCAAGATCAAGTTCATATTGACTCAGAATGTGCCTGTGACGCTTGTACCAGGTGGGGAGCCAATATTTTTCCAGAACTGAACAATGGCAGCTTCACCTCTTTCCCCTGCCATGGTCCCATCTTTTAATGATAGAAATTCTTAGCAGAGCACTCATCTGTCATCTAAATAATTTATTTACCAAGTACATGAAATATTTTCTGTACTGGCCTAAAGAGACAGAGCTCTTGCCCAAATGGTCTTCAGCACCTGGGCCTGGCTAAGCCCTTGGAAGCATGAGTTTACTTTTACTGCTGTGTAGTGAATGCACATAAAAGAGAATAGGTCTGTTGGTCAGTGCTGAAATACAGCCAAGTATAAAAGCACAGTGTTATGTTCATCTGAACTGCGACATATTCCTCAAATCTTGGTTCCTCTTTTCTCAGTATTTTCTTTTGGAATGCCAAGTTGATATAAAGGCAATGAAATTTCCTATCAGTAATTAAGAATTATACTGTAGAAAGTGGAGACATGTGTTTACAAATCAAAAGACCTGGACCCCCCTCTCTCTTTTTCCTTTTTCCTCTCTGTCTCTCTCCCTCTCCCTTCCCCCGTTCTAACACACACACACACACACACACACACACACACACACACACACACACTTGTATACTCTTAGGAAAGGTCTTTCAAGCAAATTTGTTCTTAAATAGAACTAACTGCACAGTTTTTAATCAAATCTTCCCACACATAGATAAGTAAATTGTTATCATAAACATCTTGAGATAATGAGTATTGAGTAGAAGAACGTAACAGGTATCAGCAATGACGATTCTCGTTTGAAGAGGTGAATCCTGGGCTGACAGAAACTAGACATGCTGAGAGGTTTCAGGACAGGAACAGAGGTTAAAGTGCTAAAGTTTCAAATGAGAACTGAGTATGGAGAATGGGAAATCAAGAACTATTGTTATAATCACATAATGCACAGTACCAAGTTTATGGTAGTTTGTACCCGTCTTCTATAGTTGGACTTCACGACTTTTCCTGTTGCTGTAATAAAATATTCTGACAAAAGCAACACAGAGAAGTAGGGGCTCATTTTGGTTTACTGAAGAAGGCGCAGTCAAGTGAGGAAAGTTAAGGGAGCAAGAACTTAAAGCGACTTGTCACATGACTTCCACAATCAGAAGACAACAGTGGATGCTTTCCCAGCTTACAGATTGTTTGCTTTCTCCATGAAATTAAGGATACCCTGGTGAGAAAACAGTCCTGCCCTCAGTAAATCTGAGCCTTCTCTAAGCAATTAACAAAGTCAAAACAATCGCCAACAAGTGTGTCAAGAGGAGTGTCACAGGTGATTCTTGATTCCATGAGGTTGACAGTACATCGTAAGGGCTGCCTGGCCAAGAACACTCTGATTTTATGAATCATCTGAGGTTCTGACTCTGTCTTTGACTTTCTCACAGACAGGCATCCTTCTGATTTATGCACTGTGTTTCATCTCTACATGTTTGAAACTCCAGAGAGTTGTAGCTATTGTTGGAGCATTGCGATGGGAATATGGAAAGGAGACAGAGAAATGAGTGTGGGCAAGTAGAGAAATCGCTCTGTGTTTCCACTGTTTTACAGGCTTCTTCATTTATTTCCTAGAGATTATTTACTAATCTGATTGTGCGCTTTGTAGCTGTCTGCATCCTGTTTTAGATAAGAGTGCGGTTCATGTGTTTCCTTTCATTTCTGATCCAGATTTGGTTATCTCAAGCATCTAAAAGTTTCTTCATACAAATGAAATGTACTGATGGAAAGCAGTAGGCCTCATTGGAGCTTTATAAATATAGATATATCTCTTTTGTAAATTCACATCTACAAGGACATCGAGCAAGCATACCTATCTTCCACATTACATATGAAGCTGTCAGAGTTGGCTCTGTGTAATGTATTGCATCTGAAGTTTGTATATTGCTAGATCCTACAGTTAAGAAATATAAAGTGAACATTTCATCTATTACTAAAATGTTATTTGAAAAAGCAGCCTGAAGAGAAACTGGAAGCACAGTATTTTAAAAGATACATCATCCAAAAGGCTCTATGCACATTCATTTTGAAAATATTTTAAACTCTAAATTTCTTTCGAATTAGCATGAAAAGTAAAGTAAGCACTAAATGAGCTCATTGAGTAGTCAAGGAAAGAAAGAACATAAGACACTGGAAGAAAAGATAGTGAGAAACAAAAGGACAAAATGGAGGGGAGGCGAGGGGAGATAGGTTTGATCCAAGCACATTATATGTATGTATGAATAGTAAATATTTTTCAAAAAATGAAAATGAATTTTTAATATTTATATAAGTAAGTGAGATTGCTTACAGTTAAATATGTTTGCAATAAATTCCAAGCCAGCAGTGTTGGTTGATCCTTCCTTTAACTACACAAAACTCAGGAACAATAATGTTCAGAGGCAATATTATGTCAAAGACAAGAAGCATAGCAGCCAGAGTTAAAAATCTGTTCAATGGTTCCTTAGGGCCACCAGACACCCTGGATTTTTCCATCTTTTCCTTTGATTTGCTCAAGATATTATAATCATCTGTACCTCCACATCATGGCTATATGATCAAAAAATGGGACAGAATTATTCTAATGCTTGGGTTTCTTATTCATCCAGCAATAATCTTTCCATACATGTCTGTCCATGTTATGCTGACCAAGAAGGGTCATCGTGACCATTCTCATTGACTAGATAATTTGGATATTTAAGAAATACAAGGTTGTCTTCCTAGCTAAGGCTACTGTTCTCTCACTAGGTGACGGAGAGATGGCTGTAGGCAGGAACTAACTGCATTCACCAAAATGGCCTCACCAAAGTTGTCATATGGCAACAGAAGATACTTTATGTTATTCCTGTCTAAAATCTTGCCATTGTTTAATCCATTTATATGGATGATTCATTCATGTAGTACATATTTCTGTGATATGGCGAGTAAATAAAAGTATTACATAACAATACTAAAGAGAAAAAAAATGTTAAACTAATTTTTTCCAACTCATTTGAAAAACCTCTTGAACATATAAAAGTTATCCATCTATTTATTCATTCACATATGGCTTACTTAATTAATAGTAATTGAAAAATCAAGATGTACCACAAACTGCCTTACTGGCTTTGTGGATCCAGTGATAAGAGAAAGACCCAGGCAATTCTTTGGCACCGTGGCTCATAAAATCTAAAGCAGACAGGCCCATATGTAGGAATGATTATACCAAGTGCAGCGCCAGCAAGATGTCTGGGCAGGTACGGGTACTTGCTACCAAGCCTGAGCACCCAAATTCAATGCCTATGTCTTGTCAAAAAGCATAAAATATAAACTAGTGCTGATATTATAGATACATGCGGCAAAAAAGCTGAATTAGAATGTTGGGCATCTAGAGAAAACATCTGTGAGCATGATTTGAAAGTTCAGGTGCCTTAGGGTGATATCCCTAAGTCAGCTCAGCAGGTACCGCCTCTGACATAATCTGATTGGCCTGCTCTTTGATCTCCTCCCCCTGAGGGGGGCGCAGCCTTACCAGGCCACAGAAGATGACAATGCAGCCACTCCTGATGAGATCGGATAGACTAAAATCAGAAGGAAGGAGAGGGGGACCTCCCCTATCAGTGGACTTGGGGAGGGGCATGCAGTGAAGAAGGGAGAGGGAAGGTGGGATTAGGAGGGGAGGAGGGATGGGTTTATGGGAGAATACAAAGTGAATAAAATATAATTAATAAAAGTTAAAAAAAAAGAAGATTAATAAAAAAAGAGTAAAAGAACTTTGATATACTGCTGGATAGTCTTTCTTTGGGCAGAATGCAGGGAATCCTATGAAAGAAGGGGGAGATAGTAAGACCTGGAGAGAACAGGAGTTCCACAAGGAGAGCAACAGAACCAAAATATCTGGGCCCAGGGGTCTTTTCTGACACTGATACTCCAACCAAGGACCATTTATGGATATAACCTAGAACCCTTGCTCAGACATAGCCTATGGTAGCTCAGTATCCAAGTGGGTTCTCTAGTAATGGAGAATTGGGTCTGTCTCTGGCATGAACTCAGTGGCTGGTTCTTTGACCACACCCCCTGAGGGGGAACAGCCTTACCAGGCCACAGAGGAAGACAACACATCTAGTCCTGATGAGACCTGATAAACTAGGGTCAGATGGAAGGGGAGGAGGACCTCCTCTATCAGTGGACTTGGAGAGGGGCATGGGAGGAGATGAGGGAGGGAGGGTGGGATTGGGAGGGAATGAGGAAGGGGGCTACAGTTGGGATACAAAGAGAATAAACTGTAATTAATATAAAAAATAAAAATTAAATTTAAAAAAAGAGTAAAAGAACTAACTTATTCCAAATGGGTTGCTTAGTAAGGGGACCAGGGACCATCTCTGACTTGAACTCAGTGGCTGGCTCTTTGATCACCTCCCCCTGAGGGAGGAGAAGCCTTACCAGGCCACAGAGGAAGACAATGCAGCCAGTCCTGATGAGACCTGATAGGCTAGGGTCAGAGAGAAGGGGAGGAGGACCTCCCCTATCAGTGGACTAGGGGAGGGGCATAGGAGGAGAAGAGAGAGGGAGGATGGGATTGGGAGGGGGCTACAGCTGGGATACAAAATGAATAAATTGTAATTAACAGAACAAATAGATTTTAAATTTATTCTCTTGTTACTGTTATTTTTTTCTTGTGTTTGAGAAAAATGTGTGTGTGAGTGTGTGTGTGTGTGTGTGCGCACAAGTAACATCAAAACCAGCAAAATTTTATGTGTCAATATTCGCTACAAATTTCTGTGAAATCTGGCAAGGTTGAGGTTTTCTATTATGCAGCTGCCCACTCCTGTCTCCCAGGGGGTTACCATGACTCACTCTGAACTTATTTGTCCTTGGGAATATTGTTTTCCCTGATCCCTTTTTCTTTGACTCTCTTTGATCTACTTTAATAAATTTAATATCCTTGATTGTTTTTTATCTGCAGATATTCATGGCATCTATTTGCGGTGATAGGGCTTGTCCCCGGTCTGCCTCCTTATTTTATTTATTTATTTTTTTTACACCATCTGGAGCAAAATAAGAGGTTATAGCATGTGAACAGCAGACAGTGAGGAGGTACCTGGTGCTGCGGCAAGAATTTAGGTTTTTAATCCTTAAGAGTCCTAAGGCAGGATTTTAGACTTCGTTTTTTTTTCCTTGATTAATATTTAAAAATGAATATCTTTGCAATATTTAATTTAATTTTTAATGAAATCTGAAATTGTTTTCATGTCTTTCATGAACTAAGAGTCTACCACACCTAGTTTGACATGAAATTTATTTTGTGCAGATATAATTAACTAGTACTGGCAAGGTATTTTTGGTAACAGAAAGATCTTGACTTTCTACGTGGAGGAAAGTCTACTGAGCTTCACTTAGAAATGAGTTCGCTCAACTTAAAAAAAAAAAGAATGTACTACATGTGTCTATCCATTGTTGTGCATTCTTCAAACATGAGGTTGATGGCACTGTTATTTCTTAGGAGAGAGCCTCTCAGCAACAAGGTCAACCCGACTGTCGCACAAGCCTCAGGGACACATCCATCTCCACCTTCATGTCCAAGATATTATAAACAAGTACATGCATCAAATCCAGGTCTTCATGCTTGTACAGTAAACACTTTAAAACAACTGAGCTACCTTAGCAGGCTAACTGGAAGCTTTTTAGTTTGGGTTTTAAATTAATTACAAGTTGGTGGGAGGGGGAGGGGGTCACAGTTTCATAATTGCCTCTTCAGAGGACCTGATAACGGGACCCAAATAGATGAATATTTAAGAATACTCTTGAAGTGGGTGATGATTTAGTAACATTTCAGTTCACGTGGTTAGCACATGGCTCTTCAGACTAATGGTCTCTCACATCTATAATCTAGTTTGCTTTGACAGAACAGACATTCATGTATGCTATTAGGCAAGGAGTCAAAATTGAAATAATTTGCAGGCATCGTTCAACTAAAAATTAACTTGTGAAATGAGGGAGATGCAAACTTCTGAATTTGGCTGGAATATATTATTTTAGTTTTTCTTTTAGTTCCTCCATGGAAGTAGAAATGTCATCCCCTCCACATCATTTCCACCACAGAAATAATCATTTATAAAAGAACAAAGTTTTTCTTGTTGTTGTTGTTCATAAACCAGGATTTCCCTATCTTTAGATATCCATGAATGTCCCTTTCAATACTTCATCACAAATTAAGGAGCCCCCTCCTTGTCTGCTGACGTGCATATTGAATTAGGAAACAACCTTTTGCTAGATGTTAACACATACCAGCCTCCTTATTCTAATGCAACCCAGTCAGTGCTGAGATAATCAACAACATTCTCAGATCTGAGCCTATGTAGGCTAGGATTTTTATATACTTGTCTGCATGCAAATACGTTTAAATCCATTATTCCTTATTGGAATAACCAAGTCTTCAGAAATGAAGTAAGGAATGAGGAAGGAGGAGAAAGAACCAGTTGAAGGAGGTGTGGGGGAGGATGAGAAGAGACAGAGAGGGAGGAAAGAATGCAGAAGAGAAAATGGAAAGGAAGGAATGGAGGGAGAAGGGGAAGGAGGGAGAACAGGCAGGATTGAGGAAAGAGAGAGGAAAGAAGGGAAAGAGAGAGAAAGGCAGGAAGGCAGGATCTCTGGGAAGCACAACACACTGGAAAGACAGCACAAATTTGTTTTAGATATGGGCAGACTCAACACTAAAATGAAAATGGCGTGCTACAGACATGCAACGTGAGACCTGCCTATGAGCTATATATGATAACAGAGAGGTCACTCGACAAAGAACAGGGAACCCCAAAGGAATTATGTAAGAAGAAAATGAGCTGATCAGAACAGGTGTAATAGAACTGCTACTTTGTAAGACTTTGGAAAAGAATCTTGACAATGTAGTAAGTTACATGTCTTTTTTTTTTAATTTTATTTTTCTTTTTAGTTACATTTTGTTAGCTCTGTGTCCCAGCTGTATCCCACTCCCTCATTCCCTCCCCAACCCCACACTCCCTCCCTGGTCTCCTCCCTGCCCCTTTCCAAGTCCACTGATAGGGGAGGACCTCCTCCCCTTTCATTTGACCCTGTTTTATCAGGTATCTTCAGGGCTGGCTGCAAAGTCCTCCTCTGTGGCCTAACAGACTGCTCCTCCCCGGGGGAGGGGGGGTCAAACAGCCTGCCCTTGAGATCCTGTTAGAAATAGTCCATGTTCTCCTTACTTTGGAAAACTACTTGATTACTGAGCTACCACGGGCCACATCCGAGCAGAAGTTCTAGGTTATATCCATAGATGGTCCTTGGTTGAGTGTCAGTCTCAGAAAAGACCCTGTGCCTGGATATATTTGGTCCTTGTAGAGCTCCTATCCTTTCCATATCATACTAACTTCCCTTCTTTCATATGATTCCCTGCACTCTGTCTCTTTACAGAGAGTCCAGTGGTGTTTCTTTCTCACTTTCTGTCTCTCTGTCACTCTCTTTCTCTCTGTTTCACTTTCTAAATTTATTATCAAGTGCATATCTTTTTACTCTAAAATTTTGCAAAATTTTCTGAATCTCAAGGTTTTTTTTTTTTTAAATTTTTATTTACTTAAATTATTTACCCCAAGAATGACTTACACTTTGAAATACTGCTTCATTGCTTCTGGAGTCTGATTATACCCCTTCAACTCTACACTCACCAGTACATAAGACAAAAACCTCTGCTAATAATAATAATTTCCATTTCGAGTGCATTATTATTATTCCATTATTATTATTATTTATTACTATTATTATTATTATTATTATTATTATTATACCTCTTGGACCACACTAAATGTATATGATCATAAAGAAGAGCAAAGATGCACAGTGTTGCTTAAACTCAGTACCTGCTATTTATAAAGGGAAGAAATTATGAACTAAGTGAAATTATGAGCATGTTTATTTGCACAAATATGTCTGTGAAACCCAGGGACATGGGGAGATAGCTAGTTAATTAAATAAATAATTAAAGAAGTTCTTCAAGATATCTCTGTTAATGGTATTTTTTATTTTTTTACAGTTTTTAATTTTTTAAAAAATATTAGTTCATTTACTTTACATCCTAAAGGTGCCTCCTCCCTCCTCTACTCTCAGTCACCCCTTTCCCTTTTCTCTTTCTCTCCAGAAAGGGGTTACCCCTCGCCCTGTATCAACCCTCCCAAGCACACTAAGTCACATCAGGACTGAACATATCCTCTTCTCCTGAGGCCAGGCAAGGCAGAACTACCAGGGCGTAATGATCCAAAGGAGAATCCACGATAGAAACAGCCCTGCCCCACTGCGCTGGCCAGGCAACCCTCAGCCCCAGGGGCCTAAGTCCAGACCATGCATGGCCCTTAGCTGATGTCTCATTCTCTCCAAGCCCCCATGGGACTGGGTTAGTTGTCTCTGTTGTTCTTCCTGTGGGTATCCTTCCCCTCCAGGTCCTTTCATCTTTCCCCAACACGTGCATGCCACCCCCAGAGCTCCGTCTCATGCCAGGATCTGTCTCAATCCCGAGTTGGGTGAAGCTTCCCAGAGGATAGTCATGTTAGGCTTCTGTATGCAAGCATCATTAATCGTGTCAGGGGCTAGGTCTCTACCATGGGGTGGGTCTCGGGTTGGGCCAGTTATTGGCAAAGTCCCATGGGGCTTACAGAGAATGAGATGTCAACTAATGAGTATTACCTCAATCTTTGTTCCCTCAATATTCCTGTACATCCTGTAGACAGGGTAGTTTTTGGATCAAAGGTTTTGTCAGTGGGTTGTTGTTTCTATCCCTCTCCTAGTCCTGCCTGGCTATGAGATGGTCCCTTCAAGCTTGATGTTCTCCCATTAGGAGTTTCAGCTAGAGTCATACCCATATCCTCCCAGGAAACTACCCTGTCTCAGGCCTCCAGCTTGAAAAAGAGATGTCCCTCTCAGTTTTCCTTCTTGTTTCCAGCCAGCCCTTTCACCTCCTACCCCTGTTCTCCCCCCATTGGTTCCCCACCTTTACTTCCCTCACCATTCCATCTCCTGCCCAGTTTCTTCTCTTCATCCACTTCTGCTGTCTATTCTATTTCTCTTCTGAATGACATCTGGCACCCTCCCTGAGCCCTCCTTGTTACTTAGCTTCTTTGGGTCTGTGGATTGTATTATGGTTATCCTATCCCATCCCATCCCATCCCATCCCATCCCATCCCATCCCATCCCATCCCATCCCATCCCATCCCATCCCATCCTATCCCATCCTATCCTATCATCCTGTTTTTGAAGTTCTAGCTAGAACTAGAGTTCTATATTGTAGAGATATGATGAGATTGGCCAGCCTTCTTTTGTCCCTTTTATGAGGAATGTTTTAAGTTTCTCTCCATTTAACTTGATGGTAGCTATTGAATTACTGTGTATTGCCTTTATTGTGTTTAGGTATGTACTTTGTATCCTGATCTCTCTAAGACTTTAAACATAAGGTTGTTGTATTTTGTCAAAGGCCTTTTCAGCATCTAATGATATCATCATATGTTTTCGTTTTCTTTCAGTTTGCTTATATAGTGGATTAAGTTGATGGATTTTCATGTGTTGAACCATCCCTGCATACCTGGGATGAAACCTACTTGATCAGGGTGGATGATATTTTTTATGTGTTCTTGGATTTGGTTTGCAATTATTTTACTGAGTATTTTTCCATCAATTTTTATAAGGTATATTAGTCTCGAATTCTCTTTCTTTGATGAGTCTTTGTAAGGTTTATGTAACAGTGACTGTGTCCTCATAGAATGAGTTTGGTGATGTTCATTCTGTTTCTATTTTGTGAAATAGTTTAAAGAGTATTGGTATTAGTTTAGTTCTTCTTTGAAAGTCTGATAGAATTCTGTTTAAAACCATCTAGTCCAAGGATCTTTTTTGTTGAGAGGCTTTTGATGATTGTTTCTATTTCCTTAGATGTTATAGGATTATTTAAATTGTTAACCTGATATTTATTTAATGTTTAAGAGGTATCTATCAGGAAAATCATCCATTTCAATTATATTTTCCAATTTTGTGGTGTACAGGTTTTTTTTTATTACAGTCTAATGTTTCTCTGAATTTCCTCTGTGTCTGTTGATATATTCCCCTTTTCATTTCTGATTTTATTAATTTGACTACTCCCCCTCTGTGTTTTAGTTAGTTAGTCTATCTTGTTGATTTTCTCAAAAACAAAACAAAACAAAAAACACCCAACTCTGGGTTTTGTTGATTATCTGTATCAATCACTTTGTTTCTAGGTTATTGATTTCAGCCCTGAGTTTGATTATTTCCTGCTGTCAACTCCTCTTGGGTGTATTTGCTTCTTTTTTTCTAGAGCTTTCAGATGAGTTACTAAGTTGCTAGAATGAGCTCTCTCCACTTTCTTTATGAAGGAACTTAGTGCTGTGAACTTTCCTGATAGCACAACTTTCACTGTGTCACACAAGTTGGGGTATGCTGTCCCTTCATTTTCTTTGAATTCTAGAAAGTCTTTAATTTCTTTCTCTATTTCCTCCCTGACCCAGTGTGCATTAAGTAGAGTTTGTTCAGTTTCTATGAGTTTGTAGGCATTCTATTATTTCTGTTGTTGTTAAAGTCTAGCTTTAATCCATGGTGGTCTGATAGAATACATGGTGTTATTTCAATTTCCTTGTATTTGTTGAGTCTTGCTTTTTTGTCCAAGTACGTAGTCAATTTTGGAGAAGGTTTCATGAGGTGCTGAGAAAAAGATATCTTCTTTTGTGTTTGGATGAATTTTTCTGTAGTTACCTGTGAGGTCCAGTTGACTCACAACACCAGTTAGTTTCGTTATTTCTCTGTTTAGTTTACATCTCAATGATCTGCCAATTGGTGAGACAGATATACTGAAGTCTCCTACTATAATTTTGTGGGAATCAATGTGTGATTTAAGATTTAGTAATGTTTATTTTATAAATGTGAGTTCCTTTGCATTTGGCACATATATGTTCAGAATTGAAATGTCACCTTGGTCAGTTTTTCCTTTGATGAGCATGAAGTGCCTTTTCCATCTCTTTTGATTGATTTTGGTTGAAAGTCTATTTTATTAGATATTATAATAGCTACTCTAGCTTGTTTCTTGTGTCTGTGTGTTTGGAAAACCTTATGCTAGCCCTTTATTCTGAAGTAATAGCTATTATTATTGCTGCGGTATGTTTCTTGTATGCAACAGAATGGTGAGTCCTGTATCCATTCTGCTTGCTTGTGTCTTGTTATTGACAAGCTGAGGCTATTGAAAGATATTAATGACCATGTTACTTCCTGCTATTTTGATGTTGGTGGTGTTAGAGTATGGTGATTTTTGTTTTGCAGCTGTGGGGTTAATTGTTTCCTGTGTAGTTGGCCTCCTTGGGTTGGAGTTTTCCTTCAAATAACTTTTGCAGGGTAGACCTAACCACTGTTGCTGGCAGGCTATGGCAGGCTAGTAGAAAGGCGGAGGAGGAACTCTTATTTGCTGTTTCCTGATCTGCTCCAGTCTTAGGGGCCACAGACTGTGGTAGGTCCCTGAAAATGTCCCAGGTTGGGAAACTGGGGTGTGGGATGTAATATTAATGTTATTTTTACAAGCATGATTTATTTCTCAGTTTCTTTCTTAACCCCGCTATCACACCAATAATTGGGGCTCTCTTATATTTGTTTAAATAATAAGTTTCATAGCACAATAACTAAGCAGTTATTAATCTACTCATAACCCTCTAAGCTATTTCAGCTTCCTCCCTGTGTGTACATTATAGCTTTTCTTGCTGAGCTCTCCCTCTTGGTCCCTCCTTGCCATCTGCTTCTGGCTGAATCCCCTACTTTCTCCTCTATCTCCTCCTTACCTAGCTGGCAGGAAGTCCAGCCCTATTTTCTTCCCTGCTCATGGATTGGCTATAAGCTGTTTTATTGGCATATCAGAGGACAATTAAGGAGTATTTAAACAACATTGAACCAGGAGACTATCAGAACAAGGACTACAACCAGGTTATGGGGCGGGGTGGTGGTGAGGAACAGAAATCAACATTTGAATTACATAATAACCTTATGCCTACATATCACTTTATGGACCCTGGAGAGAACAGAACATCAAGTAAGGAAGAACATAAAGAAAGCATGAAGACTGAATGCTCAGGAGCACATATGAGGAATATTTGGTGTTAGAGAGATAAAGATTTGCTGAGAAAACTACCAAAGGGTCTAAACCTCCATTCATGGCCCATGTGAAAATATAACATCATCTTTCCCTTCTTTCAGGGATTTCATAAAACTGCCATACTGACAATTGTGAACAGAGAAGGCCTCGATGCTTTAGTGTTGTTAAAACCTAAAGACAACAACTTCTGCCAAGAGTAATTCCCATTTAAAGGGTTTGTTTGGTTTTGTTTATTATTATTATCATTATACCTCTTGGACCACATTAAATGCATATGATCATCAAGAAGAGCAAAGATCCATACTAGTACTCAAATTTGGTACCTGCTATTTATAAAGAGCAGAAATTATTTCTGAGAGGGAAAGAAAAAAAAAATTGTCACTGAAACCAGACAGAAGATTCAATATGACTGCAAATGTTGCTCTCCTTCCTACCAGGCCAGCCTGATGTATTCATGGTAACAAGCTGAACACATAAGTTAGAGTATCCAATGTCCAAACTCTAGACGAAAACCTAGAGGAGTACCTTATTGAATGATTCTCCTTTTCTGTGACTTCTCAACAACCCTTCAGTTATGGAGGGAAGAGATTCCACATTCTGGTTCTCAGGAACCTTCACTAAGCCAGGGGTTAACCATAGAATTAGTCTCTTTTAACCGTTACACTCTACCGTCCCTTTTCTCTTTATTCCCTATCTTTCCATGATCAGTAAGACAAAGGTGTGCTGTATCATTACCAGAATAACGAAATATCTGGCATCATTTCTGAAAAATAAAATATTTTGCCATAGAAATAAGAAAATGTGACTATTTTGAAGCAAAGTAGAGGGCGTGCAGGCGAGTGAGAGTTGAGAAGAGCTCCTTGTCCCTTTGCCAGTTCCATCCTGATATCTGCCCCATTTGTACCTGCAACTGTATCGATATTGCCTTGGTTACTCTATCTGTCTCTTCATCTTTGAAGTTTCATCCACAACAAGTTACTTTATCGGATGAACTTAAATTTCAAACCTCTAAACCTGTTACAAAATCAAATTAAAGTAAAGATAATTTTGTCCTGGAAATGAGTGTCATCTGTAATTGCAACACAGATAGGGGGAGAGACACCCTAATTTTGAGCCCTTTGTTATGAATTCAATATCTTCTCTATGAAATCAGAATGCCAGTCTTGCGTTCCGTGGAACCAAATAAAAATAAATGTATCCTGCAGTTAAACAGGATATGACACTGACTCAATAAAGCATTGGAGTGTGAAAAAAAATCACTGGAAAGGAAAGAAGGATGAAAGTAATATTGGCTAACATTTTCTTGTTATTAGTGTTCTTTTTAATATAAAACATTTTTGCCACCTTATATTTGTTCAACATCTCATGACCAGTAAAATATAAAAGTATCCTGCATTAGAAACTCACATAGTATGCTTTAAATGTTCACTTTGAATTTGTTTATAGACTTCACTCTATTATGGATTATTTGCCTAAGTATATAATTTGATATTGATTGCCTTAAAAAGATAAAGAAGAAGACACATTAAATCAAATAACATTGCTTTAGCTGTGCCTTGCTATGAAAGCACAGGCTGGGGTATTTTTCAATAAATTCTAAATTTTTATGTAGAATTCAATACCATGATGCTAATTTATTTTATGTTTATTAATACTTAAAAACAAAGAAAATAATTTTTGTCACTGTGTTAAATTTCAGTACTGAAAAAATATTTTAGTTTTTAATTTTAAAATAAATTGTTTCGCTACATGGTTTAATATTTTCATTTTGTAGCTTCATTATTCATAGATACATTATTTGTAACTTTTATGTTATTTATTCCTAGAAAAATTTTAATATGTAAGTTCACACAGATAAATTGCAGCAGGGCATGACGGCACACGCCTTTTGTCACAGCACACAGGGAGGCAGAGACAGGCAGAGCTCTGTGAGTTCAAAGACAGCTTGGTCTACAAAGTGAGTGCAGGAGAGCCAAGGCTACATAAAGAAACCCTGTTTCAAAGGAAAAAAAAAAGACTGAATTGAACATCTTTGCAGAGAGCCCACTTCTAAAAGCTTATATATTCATTCTAGCAATGCTCTGTCTTCGTTAAGACAAACATTGGGACACAGGTTTACAAATCACTGCTTTCTGTGAAGGATAGGTTTGAAGATGTATCAAAATAACTTAGAAACCAACAGCATTTATAGCATCAGGGAATTCCACACTACTTTTACCACTTTCCCAAACCTAGTAAGTATTTCCAGAGCAAACAAGAAAACTGACAGTTTGTAAAACTTTGCATCAACGTGTAGATTATTTAAATGTTTGGTGTCTCTGTGTGAAAAGAGGTACCGCCTGCAGCACGTGAAGGAAAGTGTGAAGCTTCGGTCAGCGGGTTCATCCGAAACAGGAGGACTGGGCACAGAAGGCACAGCTTGAGAGTCACGGATTTTTACTTACTAACTGGAAAGGCCTTAGAAACTCTCCCTCACTGTAAACCTTCACAACCTAGGTGTTTTCTCTGGAATGATGTAATATTAGTGACCGTCATAGGACTCACATGGGTAGGAAATATAACAGCAGATAGAATTAATTTCTACTAAGATCATTATTCATACCAATTAAGGTCTTGGCTTTGTTGTATTACTCACAACTAGGAGGAAACAAAATTTTGTATTATTTAAAAAAATGGTAAAACCATACATACCTGCATTTAATTTTTAAAGGCTGATTAAAAACATTTATCCAAAAGTCATGTTATTCCAAATATGGGATGGAAAGATTAAGATTGCAAACGTCTCTTCAATGAAGGCTAAACCATTGTTTTAGTTAATAACTTGACTTAAATTACAAAAACTTCATTCTGAAAAAATGTGGTATAGATTTTTGCATTTGGAGTAAGTTAAGTTATTTTGAGGATTTGGGGCAATGAAACTATGAAGTATGTGCAATCCCTTTGCATTATAGATACATATTACAAAAACAATAGTTAAATTAAGTTAGGCAAATCAGAAATAAAAGTATTACCTTAGATAAAAATACATTTTTTTCTATACAAAGGAAGAATTGAGACATAAATACAAGAGCTGAACTAACTGGGCATAAGCTAAAAACTCAGAATCAAACAAAATATTTTAATATTGTATACAATTCTTTCAGATTAACTGACTGTAACATGAATGGGTTTACCTAGCTGCTACCATAAGCACATGCAAAAAACAAATGTCAGTGAAAAATAATAAACTTATGAAAAATATTTCATTGACTGTGTAAATAAATAATCAGGGTATCATTATCAATAGTAGATTTTGTATAGTTTATTTCATAAAATTATATGCAATATAACCTAGTAATGCCAATGTATAATATACCATTGATATACAGTAATATCACTATTGAAATATAAAATTTTCAAGAGATATGTTATTTTAACAGTACTAAAGATTAGAGAAAAATATCCTTGAAATGTAAACTACAAGATCAAATTCCTTTCGTAATCATGAAACAAAACCTGTTATAGTCTTAAAAGAAAAACTACCTTCAGACTTTGGTTTTAACATGGATTAATTCAGCTCAGGAAATTGAAACAGGCTATCAGACCCAAGCATGTTGACTTTAATAGGCGAGTGCCGAGAAGGATGTAGGTCTCCCGAATTTGCTAACTAAACGTTGCTGCAAATATTCCCACAGGCAGAGGCTCAAGTACACAATAAGGACATTTGCTGAAACATGTTTGTAGCAGCTTTATTTGTAATAGCCAGAATCAGGAAACAGCCCAGATGCCCCTCAACTGAAGAATGGATGCAGAAATTGTGGTACAACTACACAATGGGGTATTACTCTGCAATGAAAAATAAGGAAATCATGAAATTTGCAGGTAAGTGGTGTGACCTGGAAAGGATCATCCTGAGTGAGCTGTCCCAGAAGCAGAAGGACACACACGATATATACTCACTCATGTAGACGTATAATATAGGATAAACCTACTAAAATCTGTACATGTAGAGAAACTGATCTAGAGGAAGGACTCTTCCTAGAATGCTCAATCCGCATCCCAAAGGGCAAAGAGGATGGACATCAGAAGAAGAAGGAAGAAAACAGCCTAGGGGCCTGCCAGGGAGGGCCTCTCTCTGCCTTGCAAACTGTCGGGGTGGATGCTGAGACTTATGGCCGATGGTCGGGCAGAGTGCATGGAATCTTATGTAAGAAGTGGAAAATAGTTGGATCTGGAGAGGATGGGAACCCCACAAGGAGAGCAACAGAACCAGAAAATTTGAACACAGGGGTCTTCCCAGAGACTCATACCCCAACCAAGTACCAGGCATGGAGATGGCCTAGGGCCCCTGCGCAGATGTGGTCCATGGCAGTGTAGTGTCCAAGTGGGTTACATAGTAATGGGAAGAGGACTGCTTCTGGCATAGTCTGGTTGGCCTGCTCTTCAATCACATCCCCCTGAGGGGAGGGCAGTCTTACCGGGCCACAGAGGATGACAATGCAGCCACTCCTGATATGATCTGGTGGACTGGGATCGGAGGGAAGAGGAGGAGGGCCTTCCCTATTGGTGGACTTGGGGAGGGGCATGCGTGAGGGGGAAGGGAGGGTGGGAATGGGAGGGGAGACGGGAGGGGCTTATGGGGGGCTGTAGGGTGGATAAAGTGTAATTAATAAAAATAAAAAAGAAAATAAAAAGAAAGTTCTCAGTACAATTACTCTCTGAAAAAAATGCCTACCATGTGCAGAAAACCATAGTTGCTATGTATTCATGCCTATGTCAGCCATAACTTAACCAAAAGATCTCTTTACATTTTTTAAAATATTTTTAATATTTATTGATTTATTATTTATTACAGTTTATTCACTTTGCATCCCAGCTGTAGCCTTCTCCCTTGTCTCCTCCCAGTCTCACCTTTTTCTCCCTCTTTTCCCTCTATGCCCCTCTCCTAGTCCACTGATAAGGGAGGTTCTCATCCCCTTCTATCTGACCCTAGCCTTTCAGGTCTCATCAAGATTGGCTTCATCCTCTTACTCTGTGGCCTGGCAATGCTGTAACACCCAGGGAGAGGTGACCAAACAGCTGGCCACTGAGTTCATGTCAGACACAGTCCCTGATCCCCTTACTAAGGAACCTTCTTGGAGACTGAATTGCCAATGGGCTACATCTGAGCAGGAGGTCTAGGTCCTCTCCATGCATTGTCCTTGGTTGATTTATCTGTCTCTGTAGAACCCCCTGGGCCCAAGTTTTTGGCTCTGTTACTCTCCCTGTGTAGCTCCTGTCCCCTCCAGGTCTTTCTATCTTCCCCTTCTTCCATAAGGTTCCCTTCACTCTGCCCATAGTTTGGCTATGGGTCTCAGCATCTGCTTTGATACCCTGCTGGGTAGAGTATTTCAGAGGCTCCCTGTGGAAGGCTCCTGTTCTGTTCCCTGTCTTCTTCCACTTCTGATGTCTATCCTATTTGCCCTTCTGAATGAAGATTAACAGTCTCCCTATGGTCCTCTTTGTTGTTTAGCTTCTTTAGGACTATAGATTTTAGTATGTTTAGTCTATATTATATAGCTAATATGTACTTAGGAGTGAGTATATACTATGTGTGTCTTTCTGCTTCTGGATTACCTCACTCAGGATGATCTTTCTTAGTTCTGTCCATTCGCCTGCAAATTTCATGATTTCCTTGTTTTTAATGCTGAGTAGTATTTCACTGTGTAAGCATACCACAATTTCTCTATCCATTCCTCAGTTGAGGGACTTTTAGGTTTTAACATTTCTTTTTATTTTACGAGAATAGGTGTTCTGCCTACTTGTGTGTCTATACACTATGTTTGTGTTTCGCTAAGCCTGGAGTTATAGCCAGTTGTGAGCTTTCATGTGGGTGCTGGGAGTTGAACCTAGGTTCTCTAGAACAGCAACTAATGCACTTAACCACTGAGCCTTGACTTCAGCCCCAGAAGATCACTTTTTGGGGGACTCTTCTTCTCCAGTTCTTACAAATTTTGCATCCCCAAGGAGCCAAAAATCATCTACTTATCAATCCATATCACTAAGTAGGTCTAAAGTAAATCTTAAGTATGACAATGCACTATCAGAACTCAGGAAAGTATATATGTAAGTAAAGAACACTGGCTGAATTTATTTTCATTGCTTTAAAATTAAGATTTATCCAAAGTACACCACAAATAAACTCATAGGCTCTGTGAGCCTTTTTTTCATGCTCTTCTAGTGGGGAATATTCCCTGTGATAGAAAGTCAGGTCTTATCATGCTTCTGTGATCATTCACTTGAAATTGAAGATGGGGAAGTAAGTATTGGAGTCATACATAGATAACCAGATCCGATGGGCTTTGAATATACATTGCAAGAAAAGGCCAAAGACTAAGTAACTGTAAGAAAGAGTTTCCATTTCCAAAGAGACTCTGAAATAGCAAGAAAGGTGTAAAGGATAATCACTCTGCCTACATCTCTCCATTATCAATTTGTATTAGAAAGGGAAGAAGTTAGTTCTTCTTTTTAACATTTCTCTATTACAATTTATTCACTCTGTATTCTAGCTGTAGACCCCTCCTCATTCCCTCCCATGTTCTCTCCCAGTCCACTGATAAGGGAGGACCTCTTCCCCTTCCCTTGGCCCTAGCCTATCAAGTCTGATCAGGACTGGCTGCATTGTCTTCCTCTGTGGCCTGGTAAGGCTGCAACCCCCACCTTCCCACCTTCCCAGGGGGAGGTGATCAAAGAGAAGGGCACTGAGTTCATGTCAGAGACAGTCCCTGTTCCCCTTACTAGGGGACCCACTTGGAAGAATTTAGTTCTTTTATTCTTACAGCAACCTGCTCACATGACTTAAGGATATCACCCTAAGACACCTGAAGTTTCAAATGATGCCCAAAGATTCAATTTTCTCTAGATGCCCAACATTCTAATTCATCCTTTTTAATTGAGTTATTCCATGAAGAAGTCATTCAGTGTTTTTTATAGAAGTATCTTTTCCCTTATCAATATAATTTGATTTGATTGTCACTGGATTGTTTTTAATTAAAAGTTTCTATAGTAAATTTCAGTACTAGTTACCTACTGATATGACTACTCATCCTTTTTTTCATACACGATTGTTTTTATAGTCATACTGATTTTCACTGGAGTGTAAAAAACAGTTTAAAAACTTGAGTTTAATACTTGAGTAGTTAACCTCTAAGGGTTTAAATAGTGAGAACTCAAAGATTTGTCTCAGGTAAAATTGAATCAGAAGTTAATCTTCATTATGACAGCTCACATATTTCTAGAGAAAAAAAATCTAAAGTTTGGAATTTTTAAAGATCAAACCATATGGATGGATTCTGCCTCTTTTATAGATTTCCACAAGTGAGATTGGCATTTTATACTTTTTTTTCATATCAACAAACATATTTTGAAAAATTCAAGAGGGAAAGGAAGCATCAAAATAAAATTATAAGCAATAGTAATTTTGGAGAAAAAGAAAGAGATATGTATCTTTGAATGGGCAACATTTAAAATATCAAATTTTCTTTTTAAACAAACAATGTTCTTGTCACTATTGTGTATGATTGTCAGCCTACTTACATTGAGTTTTACATTATAAAAGCGTAAGTTA
>NW_026596149.1:14217614-14352614 GCF_907164565.1 Psammomys obesus | reverse complement strand
GCGGGTATTAGCCATGCATGCAGATAAAGCATTAGTTCATATGAAAATGGAAACAAATAAGTCTTCAAAAGAAACTTAAAAAAAAGTTAAAAATCCACTTCCATTCTATAAGTATAATGTATGTTCCATATATGTGGCAAAACAGTGTTTAAATGGCTTTTTTTCTATTCTGCATAAATGCATGTACATGAAAACTTCAGTGACTGTAAATGAGAAATGCAAGCCTTTGGCTTATTGACTTCATATCTGTAAATATTTTGATAGTATGCTATTAATCACTATTGTAAGACTGGGTGGGTATTTTGTATTGAAGTAAAATGATCTAGATATTTATACTCCCATTTTTGAGACACATTCGTGCTAAAAATTATCCTGTGCTCCTATGTGATGTGTGAGCATTGACTTTCCTTTTTTAACATTTAATTTTTCCTTTACTTTGGAATTCCTGATGACACAGCAAGGTCTTTAAAATGATTATTAAAATTGGGGTCAAAATCACTGACCTGCCTTGTGGTAGGTCAGAATCGCTGACCTCCCCGCCCCCACACACACACCCGTAGCATGCCTTGAGAAGACACAGTTTCAGTGCAGAACTGCGGGAAGATGCTCAGTGGTTAAGAGCACTTCTTGGTCTCCCAAAGGACCCAAGCTCAGTTTCTAATATGCATGGCAGGAGGCTCACAGCCACCTTTGGCACCAGGCCCAGCAGATTTGATGCCTTCTTCTGGTCTCTGTGGGCAGCTGCTCAATATGGCATATATAGACAGACACTAATAAACAAAACTAAAGGTAAAACTGAACTTTGAAGAAAACAAGCTTTTCAGCTCATCCATCTAATATCATTGTGCTTTAGTTAAAGCTTATCATTTCATCAACAGTGTGATCTAATCTATTTCTTCTGTTTCTTTCTCCTTCTTCTCCTTCTTCTTCTTCTTCTTCTTCTTCTTCTTCTTCTTCTTCTTCTTCTTCTTCTTCTTCTTCTTCTTCTTCTTCTTCTTCAGTTTGTCAGCAATCAATCATTGAATTTCCTTGGGAGAGGAACGAGCTACAGCTCTCAAACTTCTGCCCCATACTGTAATTCCCTTGCATTTATTTTTTTAAACATATATGTGATGCTTTTGTTTGGAAATTTACTTCTGCTCTTGAGGGATCTCATTTGTGCTTAGGGGGCAGAGGAGTAGTGTACAAATCCCCCTGGGTGAGCACACACATACATGTGTATGTTCACATGCACGTGCATGCCAGAGACTGACCTGGGTATCTTCCTCAGTCACTGTCCACCTAAGGTTTCAAACTGAAGCAGGAGTTTTCTGCTTTGGCTAGGCTGGCTGTCGGGGACTCCCCAAGATCTGCTTTCCTCTGCCTCCCAGAATGCTGGGTTTGCAGTGTTTTGTGGGTTCTGGAGGTTGAAGTAAAAAATTCATCCTGTTAGAAACAGTCCTTGTTCCCTTCACTATGGGAAACCAATTGGTTACTGAGCTACCACAGGCTACATCTGAGCAGAGGTTCTAGGTTACATTCATACATGGTCCTTGGTTGCATGTCAGTCTCAGAAAAGACCCTGTGCCCAGATATATTTGGTCCTTGTGGAGCTCCTATCCTTTCCTCATCAGACTAACTCCCCTTCTTTCTTATGATTCCCTGTACTCTGCCAAAGGTTTGGTCATGAGTCTTTGCTTTGAAGACACTGCTAGTTAGAGTCTTTCAAATGTGCTCAGTAGACTCCTGTCATATGTTCAATGCGCATCAAATCTGTCTTTCTAAACGAGGATTGATAATCTTACCCCATGTCTGCTCTCTTGATTATCTTTTTTATTAGTGGACTTGGCAAAGGGCACGGTGGAGATGAGGGAGGGAGGGAGGGACTGGGAGGGAATGAGGGATCGGGACATGGCTGGGATACAGAGTTAAAATGTAACTTATAAGAAAAAAATAAAATTAAAAAAAAATAGAGAAAAAAAATTCATCCTTGCGTGGAAAGCACATGACTGAGCTGTCTTTGCAACCTAATCTTCCTTTTAATGGTCCCCTTATCTTTCTATTTGTGTGTATATGTGCATTTTCATGTTGATCTTAGAATACTTAGGATTGTCCATTTATCTCCTACACTGGACTTACTCCCTTTGTCCCTTGTTTTCATTATAACAGTATTTTCAAGATGAGTCAGGATTTGTAAATGGGCTTCACCTACTATCTTGAAAAAAAAGTCTGTTAATAACTCCTATATGTAAAAGTTATATCTGAGCCAAGAGAGTGAGCTTTCTTGGTTGATCCTAAAAAACAGCAATATACAGGTAATAACCTAACTTTATGTTTAGTGCCTTTTTGGAGCTACACTTAAGAATTCATAAATAAACGCTTAACCTCAATAGTGATCAGGGCAATGCAAATCAAAACAACCTGAGATTTCACCTTACACCCATCAGAATGGGTAAGATCAAAAACTCAAGTGACAATAGACGCTGGAGAGGCTGTGGGGAGAGGGGAACCCTCCTCCTTTGCTGGTGTGAATCTAAACTTGTACAACCACGTTGGAAAGCAATCTGGCACCTTCTCAGACAATTAGGAATAGTGCTTCCTCGAGATCCAGCTGTACCACTCCTAGACATATATCCAAAAGATGCTCAAGTATACAAGGACATTTGCTTAGCCATGTTTTTAGCAGCTTTATTCATAATAACCAAAACCTGGAAACAACCCAGATGCCCCTCAACTGAAGAATGGATACAGAAATTTTGGTACATTTATACAGTGGAATATTACTCAGCAATTAAAAGCAAGGAAATCATGAAATTAGCCAGCAAATGGTGGGATCTAGAAAAAATATCATCCTGATTGAGGTATCCCAGAAACAGAAATACACACACAGTATATACTCACTTATAAGTGGATATTAGACATATAATATAGGATAAACACACTAAATCTGTACACCTAAAGAAGCTGAGCAAAAAGGAGGACCCTGGGTAGGAGGATCAATCCTCAGAAAGACAAATGGGATGGACATTGGAAAAAAGAGAGAACAGGAAGCAGGATGGGAGCCTACCACAGAGGGCCCCTGAAAGACAATACCCAGTAGTGTATCAAAGCAGATGTTGAGACTCATAAAACTTTGGGCAGAGTGTAACTAATCTTAAGAAAGAAGGGGGAGATAGTAAGACCTGGAGAGGACAGGAGCTCCACAGAGAGAGCAACAGAACCAAAAACTCTGGACATAGAGGTCTTTTCTGAGACTGATACTCCAACCAAGGACCATTCATGGATATTACCTAGAACTGCTGCTCAGATGTCGCCCATGACAGCTCAGTATCCAAGTGGATTCCCTAGTAGGTTCACTAGTAAGGGGAACAGGGACTGTCTCTGACATGAACTCAGTTGCTGCTCTTTGATCACCTCCCCCTGAGTGGGGAGCAGCCTTGCCAGGCCACAGAGGAGGACAAAGCAACCAGTCCTGATCAGACCTTATAAGCTAGAGTCAGATGGAAGGGGAGGAGGACCTCTCCTATCAGTGATTTGGAGAGGGGCATGGGAGGAGATAAGGGAGAGAGGATGGGATGGGAAGGAAATGAAAGAGGGGGCTAGAGCTGGAATACAAAATGAACAAACTATAAAAAATATGTAAAAATAAAAATGTATTTAAAAAAGAATTCATAAATAGTTACTCATTGTTGTGATTATTATGTTATTCACAAAGACAAAAAAAATAGCATTTCAAAATTATAAAGTTAAGGGTAAAAATGGCAATGTAAAATACGTTATCCATAAGAACTATATTAAGACAAGTGAAGAGAGCTAGTGAGGTATTTGCTGCCATGAAGCTGATGAGCTAATTTAATCCCCTGAAAACACAAAGAAAGAGTAGTGAATCAACCACCTTGTGAGACCTTTGACCTCTGTCTGGGCACTATGGTAGACACAAGCCTTCCCAGAGTAAATGAATAAATAAGTATGTTAATTTAAAGCAAAAGAAACTAGATTTAAGCTTGTGATAGAAGTCTGTTTGGTCCTTGGTATGTAGTAGTTGTGGGTGTCATCTTTGCAAACATATAGGTTGAAAACCCAAATGCAAATAAGGGAATGAAGAAGTCCTCCCCTATCAGTGGACTTGGGGAGGGGCATGCATGCAGAGGGTGGAGGAAGGGAGGGATTGGGACAGGAGGAGGGAGAGAACCACGAGGGGGGATACAAAGCGAGCAAAGTGTAATTAATAAAGAAAAAAAATTAAAAAATAAAAAATTAAATTAAATTAAAAAAAAGAAAACAAGGGTTAACTGAAACTATATTATGCCAACTTAATATATTACACTAATGGACATGTTTACAAAGAATTTCATATTTTATTAATTCAATTTTAAAGTGATCAACTCAGGTTTTAGTAGAAAAACAACTAAGCCTTTTTGGTTTTGTTTTGTTTTTATTTTTTTGTTTGTTTTTTTGAAGAAAATAAAGAGTATCCAAAGACTTATCTCCAATATAAAACATTGTGCTTGCTTATATTGTAAAAGAGAAAGAAATAAAACTGGAGATGAAATGTTTTTGAGAATTTTGTAAAAGTTGCGTGAATTCTTACTAGTAGTTTAGGCATGATTTTTTTTTTTCCCAGAAAGCAAAATAAGCCCATGAGTTAATGGATTTAGAAAATGACATTGTGGGCTTCTTGCCTTCAGGACAAGACAAGGTGACTCTTGAGGCTGTGCTCGCAGCAGACATTTTCCTTCATAGTTGTAAATAAACATTGGTGAGCAGAGTGAGGACGCCATCTTATTACACGCTCTTGCATGCTGAAAGCAATGCATGAGTGACCACTGTTGAACGCTACATGCTCCTGAAGAGGAGAGATCTGGTTACTTATGCTACCACAGACTGGGTATAGAGCTGACAAGTTAGTACTGGTAAAGAGAGAGCTGAGGACTTAGAGAAAAGCTTTGTTGGATTATGGATGAGAAGAACAGCTGAGTTTTATCGCAGACACAATTTTTTTGTGAGAAATAGTGGAACATTCAGAGTTGCTTGAGTTTCTCTTCACTTGGTATGAAATCTGTGCAACTGAACAGTGCCTGGTCATGATACAGTCTGCCGTGGATAGAAGATACGGTCCCCATTTTCCAGCCAGGATAAGCACTGTTGTGATAACAGTGGCTTACATCAGATCTTACTTAACAAGTAAAGTCAAAGGTTACAAGAGCTGGAAAGATGGTTCAGCTGTTAAAAGCACTGGCTGCTCTTTCAGAAGAAAGAAATTCTGTTCCCAGCAACCATACTGGGCAGCTAACAAAAGGTGGCAACTCCAGCTCCAAGGAACTCAACAGTATCTCCTGGACTTGACAGGTACCCAACCTACACAGCTTTGTTCATATGTACACACATACACTCACACATGCAGACAGACATACACAAAAAATAAAGTAAATAAAATAAATAAAGTCAAGGAAAAAAAAAACCTTTGAAAATGATACAGGTTAATGCTTGTAGAACATGAAGTACCATGTATGCCAAACATTATTGTTTTTGTAAACATATTCTATACTAACTTCTTTGGAGAGAAAACCACTTTTGCATTCTTCTGTATGCATATTTACATGTTCATATAGGCAGCCTATTAAGGTATAACTGAGCTGTAAAGCATTGCATGTATTAAATACATAGGATTTGTGTTTGGACTTGTATGTGTACACACCAATAACCAGTTAAATAGAAATTTCTATGATCCTCAAAGGTTTGTGGTGTCTTGTGTGTGCATGAGAAGACTTACTATACAAATAAACTTTATTTAATAGAGTTTTTAAATAAATCTTATAGCATTCTTAGGTACAGATGCTGCATCATGTTGCATCGTGACAGAATTTATCCATCTGACCTAACCCTAACTCAAATTCTGTATTCACTAAACATTTTCTGTGAGTGCACACATATTTGTGTGTGAGAGTGAGTATGTGTATGTAAAACTCTAAGACTTTCTTCCTCTTTCCAGTTATGAAAACATGACAGCTTTCTTCCCAACTGTCCATGGGTCATCGCTCTTATCCTCAACCAAATAAAACTGCTAGTTATCAATTATATCTTTTGATTATTAAACAGGCCTAGATAAAAATATAAAGTCACATGCCTCATTATGGGCCTCCTTTTCCCATTGTTTTAAACTGTTACTGCAAGGAGAAGTACAACAGGGAAATGATCTAAAGCTCAGCTAATAAGGATTCTCCTGTACATATGCCCATAAAACACTTATCTGGCTTAAAAGCAGATGTAACAGAAATAAATTGAAAGAGTAAGTTTGAATTGAGTTTTCCCATCATCGCTGTCTGATTCATAGCCTGACAAGAGTAGGAAGTTGGATAAGTGTTTATTTGTGGTTCTCCACTGCTTCTTTCACTTTGACCCCAGAATCCTAATCGTTATGATGATGATAACATCAGACAAGGGTCACTACCATATACACAAATAAAATCCAGGGCAAGAAGACAGCCTAGTGGGCCACAGCCCACAACCTGACATTGAAGGGGGTACACAGGATCAGGAAGAGTCAAAATGTGGTGGCATCCAATACGTGCCACACAAAATTCTTATCTTCATGGAACAGTTGATTTGATTGAGCAGATAACACTTCTGAACAGGAAATACCAGGGGTGAGAAGTGGAGAAAAGAAAGAGAAGAGAAAGAAGAGAAAGAAATGAATTAGTTGTGTTGATTGTAGTGGAGAATGGGAGAGGTATAGTAAATAAAGGGAAGAGGGAATAAATAAGCTTTGGCACATCCAGGTATGGTTGGAGAAAGTCATACCCTATGAGTGGGTTTTTGAGATCTCTCTGGGGCAAAGCAGCTGCTTGTAGGTGATACATTTCCCTAATGCTTCTGGGAAATTGCAACTGTCCGTTTCCCTTAGGCCACAAGGCTTAGTGGTGTGTGAGATCAGCTATGTTCTCTTTTCACATCACTTAGCAGCTCTAAAATCCTAGCCAAACCTTGCAGCAGTGTGTGAATGTGTGTCCTTAGGCACACACATACACAAGCGTATTCTCTCTCTCTCTCTCAGTTTTTTTTCTCTAACTCTCTGCCTGCATGAATCATAGGCTGTATCATGGAGACCATGAAATTTGCATGATTTGTGAGTAGGTCTCATGTTTTGGCAAGGCCAGTAGCAGTTTAAACAAAGAGAGCAGCTGTCCTATTCCCAGATCATTGGCTCCGCTCTCCCAGCAGCCCTCCTTCCTGATCCCCTAGAGCCAACCCATCAACTTATTTGCTTCCCTTTAAAGCAACAGCATCAAAACACCCAACAGAAGTACTTCTCTTTCGCATACTCCTCTCATGCCCTTATCCTCCTGATAGACCACCCTAGAGTGTGAATTCACCTCTCAAATAAGAAGTCTTTATCAATACATGAAGTCATTAGATTTATACTACGTAGGGAGTAAAGTCTTTCTATGACACCTAATAAGATAGATGTCTCTTCTTTTTTCCGAGTGTGCTCCTGGGATGTTGGTCTGTCAGCAGCATTTATATTAATTCTCTCATTCTGGATTGAAAGCAACCATCACCATTTCCGTACAAGAAGGAATCACAGACTGAGTTTATCTTTCTTAAATACTAAAAGTAGGAAAACATTATTTTGGTTACTTTTCCTGTTACTATGTTAAATAACTGACAGAAGTATCTTTTTTCTCTCTTCAACCATCACCTCTGTCTATTCTATTTCCCCTGCAGATGTGAGATTTATGCATCCTCCCTTGGATCCTCCTTGTTACTTGTCTTCTTTGAGTCTCTTCCTTGTAGCGTGTTTATCCTGTACTATATGGCTAATATCTTCTTATAATTGAGTATATATCATGCATGTCTTCCAGAGTCTGGGTTGCCTCACTCAGGATGATATTTTCTAGTTTCAAACATTTGCCTACAAATTTCATGATTTCTTTCTTTTTAAAAGCTGAGTAGTATTCCATTGTGTAAATGAGCCACAGTTTCTTTATCCATTCTTTGATTGATGGACATCTAGGTTGTTTCCAGATTCTGGCTATTTTGAATGAAGCTGCTCTGAACATAGTTGAGCAAGTGTCTTTGTTGTATGGTAGAGTGCCTTTTGGGTATATAGCTAGTAGTGGTATAGCTGGGTCTTGAGGAAGAACTATTCTCAATTTTCTGAGAAAGCACCAGATTGATTTCCAAAGTGGTTGTACAAGTTTTCACTCCCACCATCAATGGAGGAGGATTCTTCTTTCTCCACATCCTCTCCAGCAGTCTGTTGTCATTTGAGATTTTGATCTTAGCCATTCTGACTGGTGTGAGATGGAATTTCAGAGTCATTTTGAATTGCGTTCCCCTGATGACTAAGCACATTGAGCATTCCTTTAAGTGCTTCTTGGCCATTCGAAATTCCTCTGTTTAGTTCTTTGCCCCTTTATAATTTGGTTATTCAAGGTAGGAACGGAGTGTGTGGGATATGGGGCAGAGAAATATGAGCGTGGGGATCAGACCTGAGGAAAGTGAGGGGATAGGGATGGAGATGACAGAAGGCCCATAGAGAGAAAAGAAACTGAGGGTGGGGGCATGTCTGTGCCAAGCTGGAGACCTATGTCAAGGTAGGAGGATATGAGGGGGACTCAAGCAGAGACTCTTATTAACAGAGGCCATAGAGACTGAAGAGGACACCTTTACCTAGACTAGTCTCCTAGCAGAGGGAGGGGAATACTACCCCACCCACAAATACTTCATTCCAAATTTATCCCGCCTACAAGATGTGCAGAGATAAAGATAGAGCAGAGATTGAGGGAATACCCAACCAATGCCTGGCCCAAACAAGACCTTCCCTATGGGAGAGTGCCAACCCCTGACACTATGAACAATACTCTGATAAGCTTGTAGACAGGAGCCTATCAGAGTTGTCCTCTGAAAGGTTCTGCCCAGCAGCACCTCAAAACAGATGTGACTGATGACCAGACATTGGGTGATGTATAAGGAGTCTAGTGAAAAATTGGGGAGAAAGAAAAAAGGACCTGGAGGTGACAGGAGCTATACAAGAAGACCAACAGATCCAACTAACCTGTACCCAGAGGCACTTGCGGAGACTGAAGCATCAATCGAGGACCGTGCATGGACTGGACCTAGATACACACCTCCCCCAAAGTACAAAATATTGCTGATGGGCAACTTAGGCATCATTTGTGTTCTCAAGTAGGAGGAGTGGGGACTGCATTGGACACAGACTCACTTGCCAGTATTTGACTGCTTCCCCCTGGCAGGACTGCTTTGCCAGGCCACAGGGCAAGAGGACACACTCAGTCCTGATTCGACTTAGTGAGCTGGGGTAAATAGGAAGTGGGGTTCTCCTTTTCTTAGGAATAAGGGAGGGGCAGAAGACAGGGAGTGCAGGACTGGAAGGTAAGGAGGGATGGGGCTACAACCAGGATGTAAAGTGAATTTAAAAATTAGTTAATTAATTAATTTAAAAAACCTAAAAGGCGGAGAATTTTTTTTTTTTTTGGCTTGTTGTTTAAGGCTATTTGGCAAATCATGGAGGAATATATAGCAGCTAAATTAGTGAAATCTGTGGAAGGTGGAGCAGGTAGAGTTTTGTTACATTGCTTTAGCATATAGGAATCAGAGAGCTGAGGCATAAGCAGAGATGAGTTCCAAACCTCTGAGGTTGGCCCTTAAAGAACTTCCTCTGACAGTCACACTTTCGGCAAAGGTTCTGCCACACCCCAGGTAACTCCACCAGCTAGCTGCAAATATCGCAGGACATGCCCCTGTGTGGACCACGGCGCACATAAAGCATAGGAAAATAAAGAACTTAAGGGGATTTCACACAGAGTGAAAAGTCTCACTCCCTGGACAGTGATTTCAGAGAAAGGAAACAAAATGAAGTAAACCTTGAGGCAACAACCTCAGTTTACCGTCTTGTGAGCGTTTTCAGGGAACAATGCAGCAGGAGGGTTCCAGGTGACTCAAACGGACTTTTGCAAGGATGGGGAAGATTAGGAATCCAAGGAGGTGTAGGCAACCTGGGTTTCCAAGGAAGAGCAAAGAAGAAGAGAGCTCCAAAGCAATTCGCAGCATTTCCATTCAGCAGTGACCTGAGGAAAGACATTAGATCACATGCCAGGAGACAGATGGAAGCCATACAAGGCTAGGGAAAAGTAAAACCACCGAAACAAAGAAAAAAAAAGATAATAAATTCAAAATCATGAATGCCTGCACTCTGCCCAAAGTTTGGCTATGAGTCTTGACATCTGCTTTAATACCCTGCTGGGTAGTTTTAAGAGTCTCTGTGTAGTAGGCTCCTGTCCTATTCCTGTTTTCTCCTTCTTCTGATATCTATCCCCTTTGCCTTTCTGGATGAGGATAGATCATCTTATCCTGGGTCCTCCTTCTTGCTTAGCTTCTAAAGAAGCTAAAGGTGTACAGATTTTAGTATAATTATCCCATATTGCATGTCTAATATCCACTTATAAGTGAGTATTTTCCATGTGTGTCTTTCTTCTTCTGGGTTACCTCACTCAGGATGATCTTTTCTAGTTCCCACCATTTGCCTGCAAATTTCATGATTTTCTTCTTTTTAATTGCTGAGTAGTATTCCATTGTGTAAATGTATCACAATTTCTATATCCATTTCTCAACTGAGGGACATATGGGGGAGATAGATCTGGAGGGAACAGGAGCTCCACAAGGAGAGCAACAGAACCAAAATATCTGGACCCAGGGGTCTTTTATGAGACTAATACTCCAACTAAAGACCATACATGGAGATAACCTAGAACCCCTAGAACACCTGCCCAGATGTAGCCCATGGCAGCTCAGTGTCCAAGTGGGTTCCCTAATAACGGGAATAGGGACTGTCTCTGACATGAACTCAGTGGCTGGCTCTTTGATCACCTCTCCTTGAAGGGGGAGCAGTCTTACCAGGCCAGGGAAGAAGACAATGTAGTCAGTCCTGATGAGACCTGATAGGCTAGGGTCAGAAGACCTCCCTATCAGTGGACTAGGGAAGGTGCATGGGAGGAGAAGAGGGAGGGCAGGTGGGGTTGAGAGGGGATGAGAGAAAGGGCTACAGCTGAGATACAAAGTGAATAAATTGTAATAAATAAAAAGATATTAAAAAAAACAAAATCATGAATGCTTATTTTTCAACAGTATAACTACATTCCCAGTGTTTAAGAAAGGTTAGGAAAGATTGGATGTGTTTAAAAATAATGCAAGTTGCAGAGGAAAACCCAAATCAAACTTCGAGAGATGAATATTACAAGTCGGTGTCGTGACTAGCCTGTAAATACTAGTTCTCCAAAGATCTGTATTTTCATTCTCAGAACCATGGATATATTTCCCTGGAATTTAAAAGAAGGTATACAGATGAAATAAGTTGGGATATAGGGTCATTTTTCTGGATTTTTGTATGTTAGTATGTTTACAGTGAAATCACAATTGCCATTAAAAATGACCAAAGAAGCAAAAAAAGAAAACACAAATATGAAGGAAGCACCTCTGGGATGTTACTATGTCTTTCAAGAAGAGAGGGAGAAAACATTCCGAGATGTAGGTGGTCCTTAAAAGATGGAAAAGAGAAGCAGATCAATTTTAAGCAATTCCTTATTTTTAGAATAATTTAAAAGCTATCTGGGTACTTGAAACAAAAATAATTACTATGAATGTGTGATACCAGACATCTGGGCATCACCATATGATACTAATTTCATAAACAGCAAAGGAAGAAATATCTATTTTCTGTACAAGGTTTTTACTCATCAAGTGATACAGTTTCCTTGAAGTAAAAGTGCAGGTAATGTAACATATATGCTGTAATTACAAAAAAAACAACTAATGAAAACAACAATGTTAAAGCTGATAAGTTAATTAGTAGGGTACAATAAGTCATGATTAGTTTATCTAAAAGAAAAAAAAACAAGATAGAGGGTACAGAGAAGGAAAGAAATGGGAGCAGAAGAAAGACGTAAATAAATGAGTAGAAGACAAATATAAATGCAATCAGGTTAATTCATTAGCATATTAGTAAGAAAGATGCTACAGAGTTCAAATCATTTTAAACAACTCTAATTTTCTTCAGTTTAAAGAGGTACCTTTTTTTCAATCATTCTTCACAGATAAAAACTTGCATTCTTCAAGAGGATTATATGTAATTTACTAATTTCTCAGATGAGCAAAATCTAATCTGAATAAAATATAGGGCTAGCCCTTCAAATCAATAAAAAAAATGAATTACTCTTAAGCAAATCAGCAATTTAAATGACGCTTTTAAAAATGTGTCAGTGGGGGATAGGAGCCTGAAGACACATTCTAGCATAACTCCTCTGAGAGGCTTCACCCAGCAGCTGATGGAAACAGATGCAGAGACCCATTAGAGACAAACATTAGACAGAGCTAGGGGAGTCCTCTGGAAGAGTTGGGGGATAGACCGAGGGAGCCAGAGGGGTCAAGGATTCCACAATAAGACCCCTTGAGAGTCAGGTAACCTGGGCCCAGGAGGGCTCACAGAGACTGAACCACCAACCAGGAAGCACGCATGGACTGCACGTAGGCCCCCTGTGCATACGCAGCAGATGCACAGCTTGGTCTTCATGTGGATCCCCCCAAACTGGAGGAGGGCCCTCTCCGACTCTGATGCCTCCCTTCCGATCCAGTCCCCCTAATTGGGCTGCCTCCTCAGGCCTCAGTGGAGAGGATGCACCAAGTTCTGGAGCAACTGAAAGTACTAGGGCAGATTGGTACTAGGGCGCATGCCATGCGCGACCTCCCCCTTCTCTGAGAAGGAGAGGGGAGAATTGGGGTAGGATGCGAGCGGGGGTTTGTGAGGCGAGGAGAGAGGGCTGCAATCAGGATAGAAAGGGAACAAAATAAATTTTAAAAAGATGTGCCTACTCTCAAGACCTCCTCAACACACGAGAGTCATCCTCATGAACCAACAGCACATATTTTAAAAGTAAATTAGGTAAGTAACTGCTGACCACAATTATCACAAAAATCTGGCCTTGTTGACACATGCCCTTGATGTCAAGGTTTGACATCAACCCTTGGAAGGCGGAGGGTGAATGGATAGTTCAAGGCCAGAACAGACTGCTTGAGACCCTGTCTCAAAAAACAAAGAAGCAGAACAAAACAAGAGCAACGACAAAATAAAAGTGGCATGTAAAACAATTCACAGGAAATCAAATACGGTTTGAGCTTAACGTGCAAAGCATTTTAGGCGTAAGTACGGAGTCATTACAAAACACTGCGATCTTTGCCTGTGATTCTCTGAATCTTCGAGAAATGAATGCTCTTTACCCCCACAGCGCTTTCCTTCCTTCCTCCCTTCTCTCTGTTCTTGTGGAATCTGATTCTGGAGTTTTGCCAAAGGCGCTTATGAAACCGATAAACATTTACTTTTAGTCACTGCCTAGGATGGTTCTGCGGTAGAAATCAAGAGCAGAGTTTGGACTCAGAGAAACAGACTTTTCCATTCATAAAGCTGAGCTTTCTCATTTGAAAACGAGCTTCTCGGGGCTGTATTCCTTTCATATTTTAAAAGTGCAATCTCAGAAAACCATTATTCACAATGTGCACGGACAAAGAAACAAATTCATGGCTGTTTCCAAAATGTGCTTTTTTGATAGAAAACCGACACTATTTTGCTTGACACAAACTAGTAAAGAAAAGTCAAGATGTTTTCATTTGCATTTGGTGTGTAGCATTTATAGAAGAAAACAGATATCTTAAATAAGTTTACTGTTAATTTAGCAGCAGATGCTGCATAAAGTTATGTGTACTGAATGATTGATACGACCTGTTTCTTATGGGTTTTTATTTTCATTGAAAAGTAGACCTAACAATTGAAATGACTCTGAGTTTGAACTGAAACAAATCAGATTAATAGTGATACTTTAGAAAATTAGTACATTTTAATATAGTTTACTATTCAAAGATTTAAGAAGTAAATTGCAAAATTTATTTCCATAAAAAGAAGTGAGTAAAAGAATACACAATGAAATACTCGATATACAGTGTATACTTTTGAGAAATGTGCTTGTGTATCGCAAGTGCAGTGAATCTACACAGAGTCGTAGAGCACTTGCATATCATGCTTGAGGCCCTGGGTTAAATCTCCAGCACCAGAAACAGTAACAGCAATGCTCACACACCAATAAACTTTCAAAACAAGAAAGGAAAAGGAAAACTTAGGGAACCAGTGGATGCACTAGTAGATCTGACAAATGCTGTAGTAAAAGGTTTGACAAATTTTCATTTTATATTTTTATTGAAAAACATTTTTGATATGATATGTTTTTATCAGTTTATCCTCCCCAAATCCTCCTAGATCCTCCGATCCAACTTCATATCCTTTCTCTCTCTCTCTCTCTCTCTCTTTAGAAAACAAACAGAATAATAAAAGCAAACAAATAAACCCTAATGAAAATAAAAAGAGAAACACAATGCCTCCTCCTCCCCACACACAAAATCCAAAACACAAAACTGGAAAAAAAAAAACACATAAAATTGGAAACCACGATATTCAAGCAAAAATGTCAATAATACGATAACAACAAACAACAAAAATTGTCCAGAAGAGCAATATATAAACATAGCACTGAGTTCATTTTGTGTTGGCCGGCTACTGCTGGGCAGGGCCCTGCCCTGAAGTGTGCTAAATATACCCATGAGCCTCCATTCAAGTCTCTTCTGACTTGAACCTCTACAGGTCCTGTGCATGCTACCACAGTCTCTGAGAGTTCCTGTGTGCTTCAGATCTGTTGTGTCTGAAAGACACTGATTACCTAGATTGACTAAAGTTGTTGATTAAACGTATTTAAGTTATTTAAGATCTCTGATTCTTACAGGAATTTATCATTTACTAATATCTGTAAAAGTGTGATTTCTCCAAAATAAACTTATAATTTATTACCAAAAAAAAGACAAAAGTGTTTGAATTAGGTTATCTTTTCCTCGGGGAATCTCTGTTAATAAGATAAAGGATACCTAACATTTAATGATGACTTCTTAAAAGAAAAGAATGTAAGAAAACAAGGTGATAAGTAGGAGGGTAAGTAGCAATAAAAGCAGAGAAAGAAAGGTGAATTCTATTTCTGACCACATCAGAAAGTAGTCACAGAAATGTTGAGATTTTTTTTTTTTTTTTTGTAACAAATAATAATAAAGTCGAAATCTGGCATTGTCCGACTATGGCTGTTAATTATTTCCTATGTTAAGAAAACTTCAATCCACATACCATAACAAGTTCTTAGAATGCCTGCTACCATCAGATGTGAGGGTCAGGGATTGTGTTTCATGTGACTGGCTCTCATATCATGCGTCCAGGCTCCAGATAGAAGGCCACATATGCTATCTATAGCCATTAATTGAGGAGTCGAACCAGCTTATTTTGTGTGTCAGATTTTCAAACCTGATTACTTAGCGTTTACAAATCCATATGTACTCAATTACAAGGCAGCTCTGAAATACTTTTCCCTAACTTCTTAAAATGGGTTAAAGAAAACTCATCTAAGAAACTTACTCTCTATTTGTGATTATTCTCCTCTTAGTCATGATGATTCCAATGATTCAATCCATATGGTACAGTCAGGAATAAAAATAATAATATGATATTTAAAAAAAAAATCTATTCCCAATTACAACTCTGACTTTGGCTCCGTTTGTTTATCTAACCTTAAACCCACTAAGCTTTCCTGCAGCATAAAGGCTTGCCTAAGTGGCACCACATTATATCACTTTAATGAGCTCTGCTTCTCTGTCTGTCCTGTTCTCTCTCCTGTCTTTCTAGAATTTTCTCAGGACCGTTTGGGAAGCAGTTTCATGATGTGCTCCAGGCTCTCATTCTCTGAACTGGCAATGAGCACACAAGGAAACAAGTGCTCAGTGTCAGAGAAAGGGTCTTCACATTTTGAGAAAGAAGCTGGAATAATGGACACTGAGACGACTCATCCTCTCAGTGGAAAGGGTATACCTAGTAAATTTTTTTATATGGTACAGGAGAGCAAAGCAGTAAAATGAAACTATTAAAGTAATGAATGTTGTTAATATGGGTGGGTGGTAGGAGAAGCCAAACATGAATAATCCTGGTTTTTGTCCCTGGGGATCAAGCAAAAAAGAATGGAAGATGTTCTCTTCTGAAAAGTGTGCAATGGGAAAACTCTGATGCTTGTTTGGATAACTGTTGTGTCCATGACACTGGAGATAAAGATGTCAATAAGAAGGGATTTGTGGAAATCACTCTACAAGGCATTGCACAGAGCAGAATCTTCCCAATCTCTTGGCAGAGCTTCTGAGTTGCCCCTTGTTCCCTGAGAAAAACCTGAGAGAGCAAAGAGTTCTTAAAATGTATTCCTTTCACTGTTCATTCTTAAAATAACAAATTATTTTTCTAGACTAGCTAATTTCATGTCTAATCCATTCTTTAAAACAATTAAGATCTATACAAAATATGTTCAGTAAAATATCCTTGAACATGGTTGACTATATAATGATATTCCTGAACAAAAACAAAACAAAACAAAACAAATGAGATATTTTCAATGTGTATTATTATAAACACTCAGTTCATCTGGAGTAAGGAATTGTCACTTTTAATTTCTTTGAAAAACACATATAAACCTGCAGGATTATTTTTGAAGTTGGATTATTTTAATTCTTCATATTTAAAAGATTTTTTTTAAATGCCAAGGAATCACAAAAACACGGCAGTTATTAAATTGCCTCCTAAGTCTGCTTCTTTGCACGCAGGTGTACTTACCTGAGTATTCTGGACACCCAAGTGCTTAGCCTGTAAAGAGTCACTAAAATCCACGGGTGGGCAAGAGTTGGCGGTACCCTGAGAGCCAGCAAGGTTATCTTCTAACCAGGACTGTAGGAGTGCACGGCAAACAATAGACTTTACAATAGCAGTACACTTAAATAATTGTTTTGCAGCCTACTCTTTTTAATTTCTGTGCCTACAGCATTATGTGGATAAGCCATGAATTACTTATTTACTCATCTGTTGATGAACATCTTGATGGTTCCTAGCAATTAGTGTGATATAGGGCAACAGAGACAAGTGCACTTTGCGGGCACAATTGTTCTCGCAAATTATCCCGGTAGGGGAAAAATCTTGTTCAGAAGACTTATGTGGACTTAATGGGTCTAGTCTGCTAGATTCTAATTATATTTAATATAAATATTGAGAAAATTAGACTAAAATTAGGAAGCGTGTGGTAAACAAAGACTGTGCTTTACAGATAATTGTATTCTATTCAGAATTGCAAGGACACATCATTTCCCAGTGCTCCATAAAAAGTTAACATTGTAAGCTATGCTTTGGTATTATTTTCTTCTTCCCTGTTACATTTTATACAGTTGAAATCACCACACTTCTTACCATAGATGTGTCCCATAAAACTGTGAGTTAGGAGTGCATGTGTGTGTATTTGTGCCTTTGCAGAAGTATACGCGTGTGTGCTGTGTTAAACACTGTTGTTCTATAATGACATCTCGGGGAACTGTGAAGTGAAAGTCATACTCCTGAACATTGATCAGTCTAAACTTTCATGGTATGCCATGTTGGTTCTTATTGCACTCTTTTACTTAACGGGATTGCTTCGTTTATGATGAAAATAAATAAATAAAAGAACAGAGACCCAAGTCTTACCTATCACCTTCTGCTCTCTCTCTACCTACATGTTCTCTACATTCTCCTGTTCTTCACTGTCTCTAATCTTCATCTTCATCATAATCTTCATCTTCTGACACTGTTTTTTTTTCTTGTGTGCTTTTAATTTGGGATTGAACCTGGGGCCCTCATGTATGCTAAACAAGAACTTTACCACTGAGTATTGTTTTTTGTTTTGTTTTCCATTTTACACAGGCTTTCATTAAATTGCTCAGGCCAATCTTGAATGCACTTTGGAGCCCAGACAGGCCTTGGGGATGTGATGCTCCTATCTCAGTCTGACATGTGTCTGGTGAGTTGTCCAAACTCACGTAAACAGTCCCCTATCTATGTCTTAGCCACTCAGCAATCCTGATGAAGTGGTTCACAAAATGAGAGGGGGAAGGATATGTTGGTTAGAATAGGACTAGTTAGAGATGGAGGAGGGCAAGAGAAGATCAAAAGACATGGTATAAAATTGTAAACAAAAAATAAAGGTTAAAAAAAACATTGTCTTTGGAATAGATGATCAACTAAGTTTTCTTCAAGATAAAAAGAATGTTTCTATAGAAGAGAGCCATGCCCAGAGGATGCGTCTCAACTTAGTACTTTGTATAATTGAAGAGAGGCTTTCTCTGCTCTTCACTCCCATTCCCCTAATTTGTTATTCAAGATCCAGTATCTTGTTGATATGTGGGTTTGAGGTAATGTTCCCTGGGCCTCACAGCAGAATCATATTACCACTGCACAGATAAAGATCACTCCAAGCCTGTGTGTCAGCTTCTAGAGCCCTGTTATCTTTTTAACTGAGGAAAGGTGTATTTAGACCCACATCAATACAGCAAATGAGCAAAAATTCATAACACTAGGAAGTTGGCAAACCTAGTAAAACAGATTATAATTTCACTAAAATTTTCCTACACTTGAATAAAAATTTAAAATAATGACATGGAAGAAATTGACTTAAGAGAAAGCATTATGGATTTGTAGAATTTCACTTAGTTTTCGGAAGACTTAAGACTTTGACTTTCACCCTTATAAACAACTTCTGGCATACAGTAAACCATCTGCCTTCTTACTGCCTTCAAATTTTTACTTTCTGTTTGGAGAACTCTATGAAGACCTAAACATTAAATAAAGTTTGAAATTTCCAAGTAACAAAATTAAAGTAATATGGTAAATTTACCATAAACATGCAATAAATACAGCTTCCAATCTGTCACCATTGTTTGTCAGGACGACTGAAGCCGGCTTGAAAAACAAACTGCAATCCTTTATATGTTCATAATAACTTAGATACATCATGCCACAGAGCACCTAGTGTATATAATCTCATTTACAGAGGAGATTTGGTGACTGAGCTAGCAAGTGTACACTTTACTTTGAATCAAACTTAACTTTAAAGTGTAACAAAAAGAGCTTTAAACAATCATAATTTTAAAAAGTACATTGGTATTGCTTGGTAGCACAAAGACACAGAGGGGATATTTTGTGGAGGCATGAACTGATTTACATGATTCATATTACTGGCTAGTTTCTAGGTGGGTGTCCAGAACTATCTTTAGTGAGAAACAGGGGTTAGTACCATTGGGCTCATCTCAAGTATCTGTTGTACCACAGTTTGTTAAAAGAGTTTAATAACATGGGTTTTTTTTTTCCATAATACTTGAGCTTCTTGAAGTGGAGACCATAATCATGTAGCTATTTCAGTCATTCAGTAACATGTAGCAGATTCTCATCTACCATTGAATGGATGAATAGATATGAGCTACAGAATGGTCTATGGTCTACTTAATGCTTTCATTCTGAATTTTAGATGACACCAGATTTTTATTTAGGGAAAGATTATTTTAGATGTTGTTCACTCCCCGGTTTTAGAGCTAGACATATCAAAATATTATGTGAAAGGCTATTCTGAGGGTAAATATTTTTTGTGCAAGTTAGAAAGGAAATAAATATCTTCTAGAAAGATTGTTTTATCAAGATTTAAAAGCAAACTTGTAGGACAAAGTGCCTAGATATAATTTGATAAGCTTTTGCAGGCATACCAAATGCTGGAGGCTTGACCTAACTATGAATATTGTGTGCCCACATTGAACCATTAAGTTTCCCATGGTTTTAGCTTCATTAATGAGAGGGGATGGAGTCATTGCACAACACTGTGAACAAAAGGGCTATGTGTAGATGCATATGCAATAAAATACAAGTAACCACTACAAACATTTATAATTTTATTTCATTCTAACTCCATGCATGTTATTCTGCTCATCCTCTGTTAAATAGGGCCCATATTCCCATGCTAAAAATCTCCAGCTTCGAAGTGGTATAGCTGGATCTTGAGGTAGCACAATTCCTAATTTTCTGAGAAAGCACCAGATTGATTTCCAAAGTGGTTGTACAAATTTGCACTTCCACCAGCAATGGAGGAGGGTTCTTCTTTCTTCACATTCTCTCCAGCATGTGTTGTCACTTGAGTTTTGATCTTAGCCATTCAGATGGCTGTGAGGTAAAATCACATGGTTGTTTTGATTTGCATCTTCCTGATGACTAAAGCTGTTGAGCATTTATTTAAGTGTTTCTCTGCCGTTCAATATGACTCTATTGAGAATTCTTGGTTTAACTCTACACAACAAGGACATTCGCTCAACCATGTTCGTAGCAGCTCAGTTTGTAATAGCCAGAAGCTGGAAACAACCCAGAGGCCCCTCAATGGAGGACTGAATACAAAAATTGATAACTTTATACAACGGAATACTACTCAGTTATTAAAAACAAGAAAATCATGAAATTTGCAGGCAAATGGTGGGAACTAGAAAAGATCATCGTGAGTAAGGTAACCCAGAAGCAGAAAGACACACATGGTATATCTTCACTCACAAGTGGATATTAGCCACATAATGTAGGATAAACATACTAAAATATGTACTCCTAAAGAAGTTAAACAACAAGGAAGACCCTATGGAAGATGCTCAATCCTCATTCAGCAGGGCAAACGTGACAGACATCAGAAGCAGAAGACAGGGAAAAGGACAATAGCCTACCACAGATGGCCTCTGACTAAACTGATCAAGGTACTGAAGCAGAGATATTGAACCAGAGGCTGAGACTCAGCCAAAGTTTGGGCAGAGTGCAGGAAATCTTATGAAAGAAGGGGGAGATAGAAAGACTTGGAGGGGGACAGGAGCTCCAAAAGGATACCAACAGAGCCATAAAAACTAAGCCCTGGAGGTTCCGAAGAGAATGATACCCCAACCATGGACAATGCATGGAGAGGACCTAAAACACTGGCTCAGAAGTAGCCCATAGACTCAGTCTCCAAGTGGGGTCCCTAGTAAGAGGAATAGGAGCTTTCTCTGGCATGAACTCAGTAGCTGGCTCTCTGATCATCTCCCCCTGGGGGGTGCAGCCTTGCTAGGCCACAGTGGAAGACAATGCAGTCAGTCCTGATGAGACCTGACAGGCTAGGGTCAGACAGAAGGAGAAGAGGACCTCCCTATCAGTGGACTAGGGGAGGGGCATAGGGGGAGAAGAGGAAGGGAAGGTGGGAATGGGAGGAGATGAGGGAGGGGCCACAGCCAGGATACAAATTGAATATTTTGTAATAAATGATAATAACAAAAAAGAAAAAAATTAAAAAATAAATGGACAAAAAGAAAAACCCACTCCAGCTTCAATGCACTTCAATTTGCAAATCGATAGTGTCTTCCATTTTGTATTTACCTTTTAAAATCTAATATTCTCACATGAATAAGGTCTGTTTATTATCTGTTACTTATTTTAATTTTTTTTTTACTACTGTGGTGTGTGTGTGTGTGTGTGTGCATGTGTGTGTTGCTTGTGTGTGAGTACAGGCCCACACATACCACTGTGTACATGTGGAGGTTGGAGGGCAACACTCAGGAGTTAATTTTCTCTTTGCACAGTGGGTTTGTGGTTTGAATTCAGGTGGTCATACTTGTGGAATAAGTGATTTCCTGTATGTTTCTTTGTTTTGTTTTTAAGTTGCTTAGACATCTTACCAGCCCCTTTCTTCTTTTAAAACAAGAATGAGAGGCCATTTCTTTGCTCCTTGTCATAATAGAAGGGAGCTTATTTCCTTCCAAGTGGTCAAACTATTCCATGAGTTCCTCGGGTGCGTCAGTGTTCACTATTCCATTGTTGTCCCGAACCAACCCTGCAGTGTGCTTTCTGCACACTAAGCTTTACTGAATCACCTCATTGCTTCCTAGAGTAGAATGCTTCATATTTGAGATCAATGTGAAAAACGTGGTCTAAATACGTTATTTTAAACTTCTATGGAATAAAGAGACCTATATCTTAAGATTGCAGAACGATAAAAAAAAATTGAGACTAAATAATACAAAAATTAGAATCTCAGAATACAAATATGTAGTTGATTCTGGAAATCAAGGCTAGAAGCACCCACTTAGGAAGATGACAAGTTCATCTTTATCCACCAGAACAGGATTATTTCACATGTATGGAAACTAATAAGGATGCCCAGATAAGGGTAATGGAAAATAAACAATTTCTGCTAGTGTTCTGCTCTCTCTCTCTCACTCATGCTTACACAGAAGTCTTACCACACTGGCATGTATCCAGATTTGAGAATTCTTTGATTAATAGACATTTGATTATTAAACATGCGATGCACAAAGGACATGTGTGACCAGAAACTTGATATTTGGGGAATAATGTAGTTTCCCAAAGGCAAAACTTTCTCCTTATTTCTGTATTTAGTTCCTGACTTCTGCTGAGAATTTTAATCTTCTCATTATATCTCATTCTCTATACTGCTTCATTCATTTACACAGCTCTGTGGTAGTTAAAATTTTCTCTGTATTATGATTCATATTTATAACTAAATATATTAAAAATCATTAACTATAAATACATAGTACTTTTTATTATGTTGAACTATGTCAAATACTAATATAGATTTAATTTCTTAGAGGGAAAGGAGATTTTAAGATAGTGATCAAGAAAAGTCAACAGCTTAAAGAAGATTTTCCAGAAAGCTCAGACATAGCTAGCCAACTCAGAAGGGTTGCAGAAGAAATGCTAGCTATGCACCAATGTCCAAATATGTTCGTACAGAGATGCAAAAATAAATGCTGTTAATAAACATACTTATCTTGTGCCATCAGAAGCAAGATTAATGTCTTCCCATAGAAAATATTATAAAACCCCATAACCTAATTAAACAATACTCCAGTAAATCATGTTTTTTTTTAATACTGATATGCTAGATAGGCTGAGACAATATTTATCGTTGTTTAAAAAGCAGAAAGTTGGTAATTGGTCTTACAATTGGTTATTAGTTCTTAAGACACAATAATAAAACAATTGTCATTTTTCTAAAATTATGGCAATATTTCAGATATCTAAACCTGATATTACACAAATAATAAATGTTTATTTTAATGTGACACAAGAATAAACAGGAAGTGAGCTTATTGTAGAAAAATAGACTAAAAAAGTAAATGAGAAACTAAGATATTTCATTTCTAAAACTTTGTGAAATTTGACATCACTTATCTTTTTTTATTTTTTTAATATTAGTTACAGACATCACTTATCTCCACTTATGTTTGAACAGTTTACCTTGAACCATCTAAAAATATTGCTACTTTGGGTTTAGTTAGAAATGATTTACATATGAAAATGTCTTTGTCCATTCATATCATAGTGTAATCCATTGCACAAAAAAAATCTTAGTCATTTAATTATTTAAGAGAATTGAACATTAAATACCTAATAGTACTATTTATTATAGAATATTAGTTTATCCTATTGAACTGAAGCATCAATTTTTTGAAAAAATTATAATTTCAATTTGAAAAATAATACTTGAGTATTTTCCCTTATGCCTTTGGTCTAATACAACTTAGGATCTTGGATTAAATGTGTTATCCTCATGTGATTATAAGAAAAGAGAAATGAAAGTTATTTACAAGGAAGTTGGCCAGAGACCCTAACAAATGCTTTGCTGGAGATAACTTTAAGTTATGAGAACTGAATGAGCTATATAAATGTTCCCAGCATATAAGATTAACATCCTCTGGAGAAGTGCATGCTGTATACCCTAATTTGCTATTTACCTTCTTCATAATCCATAGATAACAGTTCACTAGACTTAATAATGCCACTATCTTTAATTACGAAAGACAAAGAATAGAAAACTGGGCATTTGCATTAATAATGGGAAACAGAGAAGAGAGAACTCTTCAGATCATACAGAGGCCATGAATTGTCACCTCAGTTGATCAGAATCTGCTGTTTACAGAGTAATTTCTGAACATCTGGAAAGTATAGATAGGAGCCGGGAAAACTGCTGCACTCCTTGAAGAGTGAGGAAGTGGTTTGGAATGAGGTCACTACTTAGCATCTTTCCCATATGACCCTTGGAAGCCATGAGGGTATGAGCAAAACCACCATAGTAGTCAAAAGTCACAGAATGTAAACTTGTACAACCACTCTGGGAATCAATCTGGCGCTTTCTTTTTTTTAGACAACTAGATCCAGCCATACCACTCCTAGGCATATATCCAAAAGAGGCTCAAGTACACAAAAAGGACATTTGTTCAACCATGTTTGTAGCAGCTTTATTTGTAATAGCCAGAAGCTGGAAACAGCCCAGATGCCCCTCAACTGAAGAATGGATGCAGAAATTGTGGTACATCTATACAATGGAGTATTACTCAGCAATGAAAAGTAAGGAAATCATGAAATTTGCAGGTAAATGGTGGGACCTGGAAAGGATCATCCTGAGTGAGTTGTCCCAGAAGCAAAAAGACACACATGGTATATACTCACTCATATAAACATACAACATAGGTTAAACCAGCTAAAATCTGTACATCTAAACAAACTAAGCAAAAGAGAGGACCCTAACTAAAATATTCAATCCCCATCCTGAAAGGCAAAGAGGATGGATATCAGAAGAAGAAGAAAACAGGAAACAATCTAGGAACCTGCCACAGAGGGCCTCTGAAAGCCTCTGCCCTACAGACTATCAAAGCAGATGCTGAGCCTGATGGCCAACCGTCGGGCAGAATGAATGGAATTTTATGTAAGAAGTGGGAAATAGCAAGAGCTGGAGAGGACGGGAACTCCACAAGGAGAGCAACAGAACAAGAAAATTTGAACACAGGGAACTTCCCAGAGACTCATACTCCAACCAAGGACTATTCATGGAGATAACCTAGAACCCCTGCACAGATGTAGCCCATGGCAGTTCAGTGTCCAAGTGGGTTACATAGTAATGGGAAGAGGGACTGCCTCTGACATAATCTGATTGGCCTGCTCTTTGATCACCTCCCCCTGAGTGGGGAGCAGCCTTACCAGGCCACAGAAGATGACAATGCAGCCACTTCTGATGAGAATGGATAGACTAAGATCAGAAAGAAGGAGAGGAGGACCTCCCCTATCATTGGACTTGGGGAGGGGCATGCCTGAAGAAGGAGGAGGGAAGGTGCTACTGGGAGTGGAGGAGGGAGGGGCTTATGGAGGGATACAAAATGAATAAAGTGTAATTAATAAAAGTTAAATAAAAAATTTTAAAAAATGATGCTATTGAACTTAGTTCCATGCACCTTGAAGCTTGACAGTGGGAAGAAATCCATTTAAATCTTTGGTTTGTCTCATTTCTTTATTGTGCAAAGTGCATCTGTGCTCTTCCAGCATTTACCTAACAATTACCTTTGCTATAATTGAAGTTCCTAGGGCGTTTCAGGCTATAATTCCTACCTGTTGGAGAAACTCTTGGCCTCATGGAATATTTCTTTATTTATCTATTTATTTATCTATCTATCTATCTATTTATTTATTTATTTTTTAGGTATTATGGAATGTAAGACTAGTAACCTTTGTGATGTTACATAAGGTGAGCAAAAAAGTTAACTTAAATTTCAAAGTAATGGATATATGCCTAGGAGTGGTATAGCTGGGTTCTTGAGAAAGCACTACTCCTAATTGTCTGAGGAAGCACCAGATTGATTTCCCAAGTGGTTGTACCAGTTTACATTCCCACCAGCAATGGAGGAGAGTTCCTCTTTCTCCACAACCTCTCCAGCATGTGTTGTCATTTGAGTTTTTGATTTTAGCCATTTGACGGGTGTAAGGTAAAATCTCAGGGTCATTTCGATTTGCATCTCTGATGGCTAAAGATGTTGAGCATTTCTTTAAGTGTTTCTCTGCCATTCTATATTCCTCTACAGAGAATTCTCTGTGTAGCTCCGTACCCCACATTTTAATTGTATTACTTGATTTATTGCTTTTTAACTTCTTTAGTTCTTTATATATTCTGGATATTAGCCCTCTGTTGGATATAAGGTTGGTGAAGATCCTTTCCCAGTCTGTAGGCTGTTGTTTTTTTCTGACAACAGTCTTTTGCTTTACAGAAGCTTTTCAAGTACACAAGGACAGTTGCTCAACCATGTTTGTAGCAGCTTTATTTGTAATAGCCAGAACCTGGAAAAAACCCAGATGTCCATCAATGGAGGAATGGATACAGAAATTGTGGTATTTTTACACAATGGAATACTACTCAGCAATTAAAAACGAGGAAATCATGAAATTTGCAGGCAAATGGTGGGATCTAGAAAAGTTCATTCTGAGTGAGCTATCCCAGAAGGAGAAAGACACACATGGTATATACTCACTTATATAGACCTATAAGATATTATAAACATAATGAAATCTATACACCTAAAGAAGATAAAAAAGACAGAAAACCCAGCATAAGATGATCAGTCCTCACTTAGAAAGACAAATGGGATGGGCATTAGACATAGGAGAAAACAAGTAACAGGACAGGAGCCTACTACAGAGGGCCTCTGAAAGACTCTACCTAGCAGTGTATCAAAGCAGAATCTAAGACTCAGAACCAAACCTTGAGCAGAGCGCAGGAAATCATATGAAAGAAGGGGGAGTTAGTATGATGTGCAGTAGATAGGAGCTCCACAAGGACAAAATTTATCTGGGCACAGGGGTCTTATATGAGACTATTTCTCCAACCAAGGACCATGTATGGCTATAACCTATAACCTCTGCTCAGATGTAGCCCGTGGTAGCTCAGTAACCAAGTGGGTTACCCTAGTAAGGGGAACATTGACTATTTCTGACAGGAACTCAATGGCAGGCTCTTTGATCTCCCCACCCCCTCCAAGGGAGGAGCAGTCCTACTAGGTCACAGAGGAGGACATTGCAGCCAGTCCTGAAGATACCTGATAAACAGGGTCAGATGAAAGGAGAGGAGGTCCTCCCTATCAGAGGACTTGGAAAGGGGCAGGGAGGAGATGGAGGAGGAGAGTGGGGTTGGGAAGGAATGAGGGAGCGGGATACAGCTGGGATACAGAGTTAATAAAACATAACTAATAATAAAAATAAAAAATTCAAATAAATATCAAAGTGTTCAATGGCTGCAGAGAAGCAATGCTTTTTTCAGTATGCATCATTCTTTTTTTAATTTTAAATTTTTCACAATTCATCCATTATATATACTCATTGAAACCCTCTCCCTCATTTCCTCCTGGTGACACCCTCCCTCCCTCTTCCCCACTATCCCCTTCTCCTATTCCACTGAAAGGGGGAGTTCTCCTCCTTTGCCATCTGCCCATAGCTTGTCAAGTCTCATCAGAATTTCCTGGATCTTCTTCCTCTCTGTCCTGTTAAGGGTGCATCACCAGGGACAAGTGATGAAAAATCAGGCAAATGAGTTAGTTCATGACAAAGTCAGTCCCTGCTCCCCTTACTGGGGAACCCACAGCGATACAGAGCAGGGTGTGTAGATCCTCTCCACATACAGTCCTTGCTTAGTGCATCAATCTCTGCAGAACCTCCTGAGCTCAGACTTTTTAGCTTTATTGGTTTCCTTGTGGGGCTCCTGTCCCCTCCATGTTCTTCTACCCCCATCTCCCTCTTCTTCCATAAGACTGCCTGTGCTCTACCCAAAGTTTGACTGTGAGTGTGCTTCTGCTTGGATCCTTTGCTGGGTGGAGCCGTTCAGAGGACCCTTTATTGTAGGCTCCATCCTATTTCCTCTCTTCCACTGCTTCTGGTGTCTATATTCTGTTTGCATTCTGAATGAGATTTAAGCATCCTCCCTAGGGTCCTCCTTATTGTGTAGCTTCTTTAGGCCCATAGATTCTAGTAGAGCTATCCTATATTAGATGGCTAATATCCACTTATAAGTGAGTGTATACCATGTCTGACTTTCTGTTTCTGGGTTACCTTGCTCAGAATGATCTTTTCTAGTTACATCCATTTTCCTGCAAATTTCATGATTTCCTTTTTTTTAACAGCTGAGTAGTATTCCATTATCAAAACACTCTGAGCTTCCAACTTACACTGATCAGAATGGCTAATATCAAAAACTCAAGTGACAACACATGCTGGAAGGATGCTCCTCCATTGCTGGTAGGAGTGCAAACTTGAACGACCACTTTGGAAACCAATCCAGTGCTTTCTCAAAAAAAAAAAAAATGGGAATAACACTACTTCAAGATCCAGCTATACAATTCCTGGGCATACACTCAAAAGATGCCTCCCCATTCAATAAGGACATGTGCTAAACTATGTTCATAGCAGCTTTATTTGTAATATCCAGAAACTGAAAACAACCCAGAGGTCCCTCTATGGAGGAATGGATATGAGTCATTCCTTCCAGGTCTTTGGTTGACAGTAAAATATGGATAACAAATCAGACCTATAATATAGGTGGTATGCTTAAAGTACTTCCATGTACAGAAAATGTCTAAGATTATAAATAACAAGGGGAGGGGGACATAACAGGGAAGAATCAAAAGGGATGGACAAATATCTACAGTGTGCTGTGCCAGTAGACAGCACATCTCTTTCCCATGTAAAATTCTGTCCTTATTCCTAACAATCCTATAATGGAGTTTTTCCAAGATACAGCTGAAAAATGTAGTTATTCAATACTTCAATCTACTCTATAAGGTTTGCTAAATATTGATTAAGTCTCTATTGTATTTCTTTTTTTTTATTAATTACACTTTATTCATTTTGTATCCCCCCATAAGCCCCTCTCTCCTCCCCTCCGAATCCCACCCTCCCTCCCCTTTCTGCATGCATGCCACTCCCCAAGTCCACTGATAGGGGAGGTTCTCCTCTTCTTTCTGATCTTAGTCTATCAGTTCTCATCAAAAGTGGCTGCATTGTCCTCTACTGTGGCCTGGTAAGGCTGCTCCCCCCTCAGGGGGAAGTGATCAACAAGCAGGCCAATCAGATTATGTCAGAGGCAGTCCCTCTTCCCATTACTATGTAACCCACTTGGACACTGAACTGCCATGGGCTTCACCTGTGCAGGGGCTCCAGGTCATCTCCACAAATAGTCCTTGGTTGGAGTATGATTTTCTGGGAAAATTGTAGAGCATGACAATAGATGAATAGACCATGTTTCTGGACTCCCCATGGCAGCAGTCTGGGCATATTTTGCATGCAGTCTGGAATGTGGACAGACATAGAAAATAAGAAAAGACAATAGAAAATGGAGAGAAAGGGGTTTTTTGAGCATATTATTATGTTTCATGTGTATTAGGACAGAAATTTATATCTCTAGGTTGTTCTCTACTAAAATATACATTTTTCAGAAATGCTATCAGCAAGATAATATATTTTCTGAAAGCATTTACTTTTCAAATACCATTTCTTTCTACTTACAGATAAGGTGAATTTTGTAGTACTCTTAGTGTTCTTGAAAGTGTCAGTCGTGAAGAACTTTTAAGCATCCATATCCTTAATCACTGCCACAGTGTTAAAAGATGAGACAACAAATAAGTGAATAACAAGACTCACAAAAACCACTTCACCATTTCAAATATGCAATAAGAATTATCTAGTAAAATATTTCATTTATCACTTTTGCTTTCTGTTTGTTTTCTTTTGTATGTTTTTCAAGACAAGGTTTCTTTGGGTAGTGTTGGCTGTCCTGGGCTCACATTATAGACCAGCCTGGCTTCAAACTCAAAGAGATCTGCCAGTCTTGGCCTCACCAAGTGCTGGGATTAGAGGCGTCCACCACCATGCCCAGTTTCACTTTTCAGTTTTATACTAAACTTATAACTTATTGTATCTTAGCACTAGGCACATGAAGGTATGAGTACGATTTGTGTCTTATACTAAGCAAGAGGGGAAAAGGAAAGCATTAGGATCTGACTTAAAGAAACATATGGTGGGTAGGCAGTTGGAGGGACCAGAGTTCACTGGTTGAGAGAAAGGAAAGCTGATGGGGCTCAGGAAGGAGGGGATGTTTGGTTGCATCTAAGTTACTCACCAAGATCATGGCCTCTGTTGTCCTGCTTCACTTTTCTCCTTTCTAAGAGGAGAAAGAAAATAAGAATTCAAATCTAATCTGCTCATTGTTTATTGTTCATCTGTTTTGTTATGTTTTGTTTTATTTTTAGATAGGAAATAATGAAAAATCATCGTAATGGTGACCTTCTTATCTGGTATAAAGATGAGATTCACTAATCTAGATATAACTTGGCACAACTTAGGGATTTATTGTTCAAGTGCAATCCTGGGCTCCCTCCTACCCCCAACCCATGGTGCTGTTCTCACAAGTTTTCAAAATTACTCTAAATATAAGATGTAAATTTGGTTCTGAGTGTGACCAATGTCTATTCTGGTTTACATTATTTCTTCATGTTACATATTTGTAGAAGCCATCACAGGTGATGGTTTGTTGATTGACAATTTTTTCCTCATTGTTTCATGTATATTAAATTTATCTCTTCAAATAGATTATTAACACCTCTGAAATCCCAAGCTGTATTTTATATTCTTTTTGTCAACAACTCAATCTAGCACCTCATTCCAGTGTCTCCACAATTTCATTCTTAGTACATGGGCTTGCAGTACATTTCCCAGGCATAATCCAGACTCTGTCACTTGCTGCTTAATATTAGGCATATTGCTTACTTTCCCTGCCTCATTTCCCTAAGATTTATAAAACGCTGTCAGGAGTTGTTGAACACATTACAGAAATTAGTGCATGTGACATATGTGGCTCATTATAATGTCTGCCTCACATTACATGACATAAAAACACTTTTGATTTTTATAAACATAAAGACTTACTGAAGTATTTTCAGGATGAGGATAGAGCTTCGTAGTAGAGCACTTACCTGGCATCCATGAAATCCTGGTTTCAACTACCAGTACCAAAAATATAAATATATGATGTATATATATCAAATATAAATATATGATTCTAACACAAATATGTAGATAAGAGGGAGGCTAGTAGAAAAAAAATGGATCACTAATGTCAAATACAGGCATCTAACAATACTTACTGAATAAACTGCTGTTACTTGCCTGCTGTGTATATTGATTTGAACTTTTGAGAGAATTGTGTAACATTTGCTGTTACAATTATGAAAGGGCTAAATGACCTTCCAAACCTGTTGTGTTTGTTTAGTATTATAATAGTAGATCTGGACTAGTGAGGTATTTTTGGTCATGTCTTCAAACAAAAGGCTCAAATTTTCTTTTGCATGTATGAGTGAATTATATCAAATCCAAGTTTATAGACACTAGTGATGGAATCAGTAAGAAAGGTAGCCAAGGAGGAAAACTGTGTCAATAAATGAAAATAGAGGTGGTAATTCATGCACTGTATTCCCCAGTTGTTACAGTTTCAGTTATAAGACTTTATTATTTTCCAATAAGATAGCACTGGTAATAGCATGCTCATTAACATTGATTTAATAGTTAACAGATCATTTTATTCAAGTTTATTTCCTGAACCATATCTCTGAAGATAATAATAAGCAAAAAGAGATCAGACTCAGTCTGTATATCAAAATGGCTGCCTTTCCAGGCAGCAGCTATCATTCCTTCTTGTGATCATAGCTTATTAACTTTCTATCATATTCAAATCATAGTTGCAAAATTACATATGTGAGTACATACATTTATCATTTAATGTGTAATACATTAAGGGCATACCTTTATGTGGTGAGTTGTGAAAGCGTTTAAGTATCATGAGTCTGAGAAGACATATTTTAGTTTTCAGTTATATATGAAGTCACGCTGGTAACATTTTTGCCTCATTTCATTCTATCTGTAGTGTATTTTTCATGTATGTAACTGCATGATGTGTATTTGTTGATGTGGAGATTCCTCAATGCTCCTATGGAAGTCAGAGGACAACATTAAGGAGATAGTTTACTCCTTCCACTCTGGATTCCGTTCTCAGGTCTTCCGGCTGGACAAAACATGTCTCTACCATCTGACCCATCTTGCCTGCATTAGTATAAGCCAGTTTTCAGAATAATAGATAAAGCATTTTTTTACAACTTCAAAAGTTAAGAATGACCCTGAATTTTTGCACATAGATCTTTATTTGCGTGGCATTGGGATGTGCGCATCTGTGTGTCTATGTGAGAAAGATTCATGTGCAACTTTGACAGTGCGTGTCCAGAGGTAGACTGCTTGCTCAGAAATGTGAGAAATTAGAAAACTTTATATTTTTTAGTTTGCATGTGTCATGGTGTAGTATGGAAATTAAAAATAAGTATACATTAATTTTCTAATCAAACAAAGGAAAAAAATCAAAGATGTTAAATGTTAAATGCTTTAGATAAAAGGCAGCTTTCAGAGCTATTGAAGTGACTCAGACTAAGTTCCCCACGTGGGTACCTCTGACCAGTACAAGGTTACCCTGACGCTGAAACACTACAAATTATGGAAACAAATATCACATTCTGTGTCTAACAAAAACTGTAAGTCATAGCATCTTTTAGAAAATACTGGATCTCATCAGGCGCAGTCGACCAAAACCAGGCTCATTTCACTCTCAGAAAGCCATCTACATTTGCCAGAGATTTTAAATTGAATAATGGACTGACTGTGTGTGAATGCTCTGTGTGCCTTTCTTTTATACTTTTGAAATGGCAATTGAGTCTGGGGAAACCCTGGCGGGGGAGGCAGGGGAGCAGGTGACAGCACAGGAATGGGTGCTGCATGAGATAGGGACTTAATGAGATAAGGGAATATGTATTTTTGTTAGGAGAGAAAAAACTTCATAACATTTTTCATATGAAACATACACAAGAATAATGGAATAGATTATATCTTCTGAAATGTGGCCTACAGTAAGTTACTGTTGCATGTCTTCCTTCCAAAGAAAGGGAATGAATTGGAGACATTCGCTTATAATGAAAATTGTCTGTATTTTTCTCAATTGAGAGAGTTCATTGAGACTTCATAGAATAGTTTTATTACATATTACATGGGAAGGAAAAACACATTTTTTGTTCCAATAACAACCTTTTATCAGGCTTGACAATGCACGGCAGCATAGTTATGTCAGAAAAGAAACTGCTGCAAATTCTCTGCCAAAGTAGAGTTTCTTTTCAAAGTGTGGTTTCAGCAGCAGTTTTTTGCAAAAGAAGGAAAGTCTGTCAGAGAAACTCAAGCACCTTTATTTCTCCTTCTACCACCTACCATAAAAGTACCTTTGGATTTGGGGGTTTGGTTTTAATGTTTGTATTATTTCCACCTAACCATAAAGAAAAAGAAGGAAAATGACAAAAGGAAAGGGAGAGGGACAGAGGAAGGGATAGAGAGACAAAGGGACAAAGGGAGGGACAGAGAGACAGAATATTGTGCTACCTAGTGGTCATGTTCTGAGGGTTTTGTAAAAGCCTTCATCAGCAGATACAGAGATAACGCAGGCATTGCACCTGAGCCATTTTTTCTGTCATGCATGAATTCTGGAAACTTACATTTTATTTTGACCTGTCAATGCACCCACATTTTTAAGGTGACCTCAAGCCTTCTACTTCCTCCTTCTTGAGTAATCATCAAACCTCTTCTCAGAGTTGCTCTGTATACATTCCCAAGCAATACTAAGTGGCAGCATCTACAGCTAGAGGCCACTTGGATTTGATTCCAATCTAGCCTATCCAACCTTTTGAAATTCTTTCTACAAAGGTGGTAAGCCACATTGCAGATATCCTAGTATGTGGGCCTATGAATGGAGGAGACTTGAAGGAGACCGAACATGCCTGTTTTCTTTTTAGTAATGTTGACAAGAATTCCATTCATCTGTAAGCATGTGTGGTTTGTGTTTGTGTGTGTGTAGTGTGTGTGTGTGTTTAAAGAGGCAACCTCATGTCAGCTTCACTTTCCACTGGAGAACTAAAATAGTCATCTCCGTTATTTTTCAAGATATATTTTGTTTTTCATATGGTTCAAATATGTATGCCTGAACACTTTTATATGATTGATTCAGTTGTGTTCAGTTAAAGTAACCTACACTTCAGTCTTTCATTAGGCTCTCTCAGCTGCTTGAAGCTACAGAGAACCTTGACTATGGTTTTTTGCTTCATCATTATTTTCAACTCCCACATCACCCATATAAGTTAGGTTGTTTGTATTTCTCTGGAATTGGAGCATCAAGTGGTAGAAAGCATAACAATTTGATCTCTGTAGATTGATGAGAAAATAACCAGCCAAACATTCCACTTGCCCTCTAATAAGGAAACGCTGGTTTTCGGTTACCAGCTTTCCCTACATGGAGTCTCTGCCATCCAGGTGATAACGGTTATATTTGTTTCAGCCCTCAGTGCTCTTCCTTGGTGGTTTTGCTGAGAACCTGTAAGGCAAGTGAACCAGTTAGTGGCTTTATGTCATCACATTCCTTAATACTTTAAGACTAGGCTTATGTTGTGGATATAAACATATTTTTGTTTTAATCCTAGGTGTGGGATGTGGGACTGATTCAGAGAGACCACAGCAGTAAACTATCTGCCTCTTGTGGACTCTGAGTGGAGCTCTTTGCCAGCTGAGGATAGTTTAAATCTTAAGATTCTGGAGCAAAAATAAGTGCCAGAGCTCAGCGAACATCGAGGCGCTGGGAGAAAGAACAAGGCTGCTGCTGGTGCTTCCCTGCTGTGGCTACAGTTGCTGCTGCTGTGGTAAGACAAAAGTTGGAGATCTCCTGAAAGGAAGATTGGACTGGCTCCAAGGAACCTGATGACTATAACCAGCAGGAAGCAGCAAAGAGAACTATGGCCCCTCTCTCACTAACCTTTTCTCTTTCCTACCTGGTTTTGGAGTGTTGGAAAGAATTGGGTAGGGATAGAGTAAAAGAGATATTAAAAAAATGTAAATAAAAGAGGTTTTGTGTTTTTTTTTAAGTACTCCAACAGGCTTATGTTGACCTGACCAATCATATACATAGGAAAGACAAACAATATTTGTTCAATAAGAAAAAAAAGATCTCTGGAGGGCTACAGAAATGCTTCTGTCATGTAAGTGCTTTCTGCACAGTAGTGATTATCTGGGTTCCCTTCCCTAGCAACCATCTAAAAAGTACTAGCAATGGCCAAATGTGTCTGTATTCCTGCCAAAGGGGAGAGGGAAGAAGAGGATCCCTAGAGCTCAGGTCAGCCAGCCTACCAATAAGGACAAGCTTTGAGATCTTTTTAGAAACACCATCTCACAAAATGCGATAAAGTGCACAAAAGGAAGAAATCTGACATTAACATCTGACCTTCACAAGCACATGCACGAGCCTACCTATAAACACATATATGAATGTACAATATACACACATAAACAAAAAGTCTGACCAGAGTTCATTATATCTTATAGTATGTAAAAGAATTACTACATTATTTGAGTGTGTGTGTGTGTGTGTGTGTGTGTGTGCATGCTTGCAGAAGGCAGTTCTATCCTGCCATGTGTGCTATAGGGATGTCTTCAGTGCCTTTATCCACTGATCACCAATACTAGATCATGCATTGTTTTTTTAATCAGTATAATATAGAACTTCTCAAAAACATACGTATTTTTATAGATTAGAAAATGCAATGTAACACAATAGTAATTATTTACATTTTTAGAGTCCTTTCAATATCATATTTTTTTCCAGATTACACTCAAACTGACTGCTTCTAATATTCTCCATATTGATATATAATGGACTATGAAACTTCTCCTGTCAAAATCAATACCCTGAGTCTATGCTCTGTTCTCATATTTCCTAGGTACTCTTTATTTTCTGTAGTCATTGAAATTAAAGTACAACATGTCTTTTAGCACTAATAATCTTAAAACAAGTTGAAGAAGCAACATTACATTGCTAAAAAGAAAATATCATCAACTCCCAACATGGGAATCCATTCATGTGTATGAGATGTCTGATTTCATGCATGTTAAACTGTGGACACATGGATCATATCTATATAAAGAAGAAGAAAACTATCTTCTCATTTACAATACAAATGAAAAAATTCTTTATGTCTGTAGTACATCAAGCTACTGACAAGTTGGGTATTTTCTTTCTTTATCAACATTCCTTGGTTTTCAGAGCTTCTAACTGAGAAATCATAGCAAGTCCTGCCCTTACCATTTTGTGACATCCCAGTAAACCTGGCTCCCCAGAGCAGGGTTCATTCTGAGATTTCTAAATTCTTAAACTAGATCATGCCAGATCATGACACTGGGTTTCTATCACACACCTTCAGTCTGGCTCAGTTCCTTTGCTCTGTCCTAGACTTGAAGACTGGTCTACCTGGTCACTCTTCATCTGATGCCTAGAAACTTCTGCACTTTTTAGTTTTTACAGCATGGGGATGGAAAGAATTCTGCTCTTTCCAAAGAGTCCACGCTGCTTCAAGAAACCATGCATAGTCTTGTTTCCTCTAAACACTACTCTAACTCTTACCCTCAGATGTCAGTGATTTCTGCAATAGGATTCTAACAGAGGGCTTCAGTTTCCACGGTGTTCTGCTGGAATGCTACCTCAGGGTCAACTTTTCTCAAGACTAGCACTGGGTCTTAAGATTCTGCCACAAATGCCAAGTATATTAGGTGGTTTTCTGATTGCCAAAATATCCAATAAGACAGAATGAATTTAAGGAAGGGTAGCTTTATTCTGACTGTCTTTCAGAGGATTTCTCCACAGAAGGGGGAGCATGGCAGCTTGTGCCTTATATCGTAGCATGCATCAGAGAGATGAGAAGGGAACCAGAATCATGCTAAACCTTCAAAGACCCACCTGTGGTGACCTGTCCATGTCCACTAGCTACTCATGACTTCCCAAAGAATCTCTAACCTGCCAAAGCAGTCACCAGCTGGGGACCAAATTATCAAAATCCTTTACTCATGGAGGACATTTTAGATTCAAATTATAACATCAGGGTGTGCATTTCTAGATTTGAAACAACTCTCTTTTCTGTCATGGACCAACCACCACGAGCATCTCAGTGGCTTTGTGGTTCACGCCTGTATGTGTCTGTATGCACATACTAGATACTATGGAAGACAGTTGTCACTGTGGGTCTGGTTTCTTTGGGCAGAGTACAGGGAATCTTATGAAAGAAGGGGGAGATAGAAAGACCTGGAGGGGACTGGAGCTCCACAAGGACACCGACAGAACCAAAAATCTGGACCCAGGGGTCTTTTCTGAGACTGAAACTCCAACCAAGAACCATTCATGGAGATAACCTAGAACCCTTGCACAGATGTAGCCAATGGCAGTTCAGTCTCCAAGTGGGTACCCTAGTAAGGGGAACAGGGACTGTCTCTGACATGAACTCAGTGGCCTGTTCTTTGATCACCTTCCCTTGAGGTGGGGGCAGCCTTACCAGGCCACTGAGGAAGACAATGCAGCCAGTCCTGATGAGACCTGATAGGGTAGGCTCAAATGGAAGAGAAGGAGGAACTCCCTTATCAGTGGACTGGGGAAGGAGCATGGGAGGAGAAGAGGGAGAGAGGGCCAGATTGGGAGGGGACAATGAAGGGGGCTATAGCTGGGATACAAAGTGAATAAATTGTAATAAATAATTTAAAAAAAAATAAAGGGAAAAAAGATCCAAAAAAGTGTGGAAACAACTGAATGTAGATGTGAGCTTTAGGTCTAGAACCCTGGCTCGTGATGGAATGCCACACATGATCGGCACACCCTCCCCTCCTCCTGAAGCTTCACTTCTAGAATGTGTTTCTGCCCCTTGCTTTTCCACAGCATAAGCAATGGAGTCATGCTTTTCATGCACCTGCAAGTTTTCCTCTAACAAGTTGTTTGTATATTCCTATTTGTTTTTAACTTCTATTTTCCCCATTCTGGTTATAGGAATTGCTCACTTACCAGACTGTTACCCCACGTGATCTTTAAGCAACGACCAGACTGCACTCTCGCTGCGTGTTCTTTAAGCAGTGGTCAGTCCTTACCATTCCTGCATGTGCTTTAAGCAATGGCCAATTCTCACTGTCCCCCTCATGATCTTCAAGCAATGGCCTGTCCTCACTGACCCCTGTGTGATCTTTAATCAATGTTCAATCTTGTGTTAAACCTACAGAAATCCTCCAGTTTTCAAACTAAAGAGGAGAATCTGATGATTAGTTAAGACATTTACTCAACTTAATTCAGACTTTATTCTTCTCTTAAATCCTGTGGCTGCGCTCTCCTATTTCGAATTTTTCAGAATTAAAGAAACCCTCATTTCTAACAAGCTTGTGCACACAGGGCATCTGTCTGTCACCAAAGGCAAACAGCATTTTTCAAATATAATGGAAACAGGAGTCATCAACTCTAAATCTGATCTGCCCGTAATTCAATTAAATCATTACATTCTTGTCTTTCACTGATTTTCTTGCCTACAGAAAACCATTCAACAAATGTGTAAAATGTTCATGTTTAAATTGTTTAAATTGTGTGTGCATCTAAAGAGAAAGAAAAGGGGGGGAAACATCATTTAATGCTAAAGAGGAGAATAAATTGCTGATTTTCTTTTCTTTTTTTTTTTTAACAAATGGCTGGGAGGGTTATAATGTATTAGATTTTTTTTTCCAGAGGTAATCTTAGATGGGGAGTGAATGAAGCGAAGTCTGTTATCAGTCCATAACATCTGCTGCAGTGTCAAGTGATGAAATGGGTGACTCCAGAGCCCAAGACAGCTGGGACGGCTTTCTTAATGCAGGAGGGTATTGTGCAAACAAACAGGCCCTGATACGGTCTATGGTTGTCACAATTATTCAGGCTGGTGATACATCTTCCCGTATTAGCTGCTTGAGCAGTCCTATTTCTTTTAAAAGTAAACTACTATATAACAATCGCCGTTCTGGCCTGCAAGTCAGTGGGCACAAATAAAATAAATACCCCAAGAACAACAAAAAAATAAATATAAATTAAAATTTATCACCAGAGCAATAAACTGCAAAGCTGATGTAAGATGAAACAGGGCAAGACAAAACACCTACAACAATGGCCAGGGAGGGAACAAACAAAGCCAGATCCCAAACCCCAAATGAATAGCAATTTCCCTTATGCTGTGTGTGTGTGTGTGTGTGTGTGTGTGTGTGTGTGTGTGTGTGTGAAGTGGTCTGGGTGTCCTTCAAGCAACAGATACAAAAGCACTGGTTTGGAAATCTGATTTTCACTCATGCACCTTTTAGGCTGTGGCTTGTGTACCATATCAAAGCTATAACTAAATGGGATGATGGAACTTACCTAACACAGGTAAAAGTGCTACAAAAAGAAGAAATGAAACACTTTGGTAATAATTATTTACATACATCTAGAGGGGTTACTAGGTTTTAAAATAAATAGATTAGCTTCACCTATGCAGGCTTCCTGGTAAGTAGAGAATGGTGAGATTTTCATTAGAAACATGATAGTTCTCAGATACTAGAGATCCCAATTCCTGGTTCACATACGACAAAGCACACCTTCAAGAGTACAACCTAGCTTTGGATCTGACATCCGCAAGTGGAAGCGAGAATTATTATATATTCAAGTTCGCCGTGCCCTTGGCATCAAAAGTCAGTGGTAGGGACAGTTCAGTCTGCAAAGCGTTGTCCGGCTAGCTTGATTTCAGATCCCCAGAGCCCACGTAAACAGACATGACTTGTGTCCATAATCTCAGTTCTAAATGATGGGAGGTGGAAAAAGAGCTCTCCGCCCCTGGTTGCTCACGGGATCGCTAACCTGGTCTACATGGGGAATTCCAGATCGGTGGGAGATGTTACCTCAAACAGCGGAAGCTATTCTGAAGGTTGTTCCCCGACCGCCACATGTGAACTATGCACAAGCCCACCCTTACCCACAGAAACACACACACTCACACGCATGCGCGCACACATAGGCGCACGCACGCGCACACCCACGCACTAAACCCTCCATCTCCATCAACTCCCTAAGCATGTGTGCAAGATAATAACTGAGGATTGAGATATCTTTCTAGAAGCCCATGTGTATTTGATTCTGAGCCAATTTCTGTAAGGCTGCCCCTGTCTCTGTCACTTGTATATCCAGGGTAGTATTAGAAATAAGACATTTTTAGTTTATAGTAAGATAGGTATCTTCAAAATAAATATAAATAGAAAAATTGAATAAGTCACAGAGGTTTAGCGGAGACATTGGCTCTTAAAAATCAGAAAAATAAACTTTTACTATTTATTCTGGTATTTTTTACTTTAGAAGTTACTGGATGTCTGTCTAAATTACATTAAGCATGTTTTCTGTTGTATGTATGTTAAGTGAGATCTAAGACCCATGAAGACTCCAAAATGTATGAGTTAGTTCATCTGCACAGAAGAGATCAAACACTTTTCTTCCTTATTCCTTTCTCAACACACCACACAATTATTGACAAATAGTAAATAGTCATCAAGAGCTGACTCGGCATGTGCTAGCTTCAAGCTCAGTTATGTTGGGAGTCATATGCAAACGCCACAATATGATCTCTCTTGCTGACAATGGGATATCTTTGCTTAGTCAATTATTCATTCATTTAATAAATATTCACTGATCATATCCTTGAGGTCTGCTAAGTTTATTATGTTAAAGATGAAAGCTTGAACCAAAGAATAAGGAAAAAAAAATTCACTCTGGTTGACTCTTACAAAGCTGATGGGGCCATGGGTAGTGTTGTCATGGAATGTCGGAAAAGGAGAATTTGGGAGAATCCATATGTAAAGGAAAATTTCAACCTACTTTGGGAAAAGTGCGGTAATATCATAGACAATATCTCTGAGGAGATAGCTTGCAAGTTAAGGTCCAGAAGAAGAAGAGAAGTGTTAGGCATAAAGGAGAGAAGAAACATCTTCTTGAGATGTCAGACAGAGAGGAAGGCATGCCCTTGTCAGGAGCAAAACAATGTCAAAAATGGTTGTGGGGCTGATCTTTAGGCATTGTGTGCATGCTTGTGGATAGCTCTAGAACTGTTGTGACACTTAGCAGAAGACAGTTGCCGTGTCTGCCCCACTCTATGGAGTAACCCACTCTTGCTAGCTAACTGTTTTCTTCACCTTACTAGTTTTTTTTCCAGTAGTAGCCTTCATCTTATATTAGATTTTATATCTTACAAAAAGTATTAGTGTGCCAGTTTTCTGCCTCTATTTTCATAATGATATAATTGCTACATAAAGGAAAGGTTCTGCATCCCTTTTGTTTTTGTGCTCCATTCTGACCCTCAAGAACAATCTATGGCAGAAAGTAGGTATTAAAAAAAGTTATTGACTAGCAAGGCAGTGTTCGTGCTTTGCAATCTCAGTATTCAGAAGGCTGAGATTGGAATTTGGCTGTGATTCAAGGGCAGCAAGAGTTACATAGTAGAACTTCTGTCTCAAAGAAAAAGAAAGAAGAAAGATGAAAGAAAAGTAAAATAAAAAGGAAGAAACCAAAATCAAACCAAAGAACTGAAACAACAAAATATCCAAGACAGCAACAATAAAGAAATAATTATTAAATGGATGTGTTTAATTTACTCTTTTAGTTTAGTGTTCCATGGCCTATGGGAGAAGCAGCTTCCTTCTAATGCCCAGGATGGAAAACAGCTTTCATCCCTTGCATGCACGTTGCATTGGCAGGAGCTCAATCACCTAATCACATTTAGCTGCAAGTGGGATTAAAAGATGCTGTGTTGGGGGAAAAGCCATGATCTTCGAAGGCAGGGGCTGTGGATGTTGGATGTGGGTTCACTTGACCATGAGTGAATGACTGAAGCAGGAAAGACCTTCTCTTTCCTTGTAAAGTGTCAGGGCTACTATGACCCCAGGTGGAAATGGTTGAGCAAATTCAAGTATAGAATTCATGCTGTCAGTACTAAAACAGAATAAAGTACTTCACCTATAGCACTTTCATAAAAGCATAGAAGGGGCAAACTGCGTAAAAGTATTGGGTTTATTTGTGTAGGTAAGTATTTTATGATATGCCATATATTTAAGCTTCAAATAAATACCTTGAACATAGTTTGCTAAGAGACCAATCACAGAGTAAATAAACTGTGTGGCTTAATTTTCACTTTTTTTTCCTCTTTTTGTCCTTTATTAAAAAGTATCCATAGCATAACACACTCATATTCAGGGTGGACCTTCCTTCCTTTGTAATCCTCTCTGGAAATACTTTCACAGACACACGTAGGGATGTGCCTTCAAAGAACAGATTGCCAAGTCTATTAGAATTATCAATTCACATTTCTATCATTGGTCAGCAAAAGCCCCTATCACAACTTTACCATTGCCAACTATCAGCTCGCCGAAGTCCCTTCTAATTTTTTTAAATTTTTTATTAATTACACTTTATTCATTTTTAATTTTCACTTTTACATTTACTGAAAATTAATGTTACTAATTAAAAGTCACAAGTGAGGAGACAGTCTATAATATTATACTAAATATTTTAAAAACTAACTTTAATTTTATTGATTTGGTGAGCAATTTGGGCATTTTTTTCATGATTCAAAATAAATTCATAGTCTAACTAGATTTATTTTTGTAACTTACCATGGTAACAATCGAGCTACTGCTTCTTAAGTGTTTTGAGCATGCGTCACACCCATGGGGATAGGATAGCAATTACATTTTATTGACAAATCTGACAGCAAATTTTTCTAAATAAAATTTTAAAATAGGTATTGTCTAAGTGCCTGAATTTTTAAATCTCTCTCTCTCTCTCTCTCTCTCTCTCTCTCTCTCTCTCCGTGTGTGTGTGTGTGTGTGTGTGTGTGTGTGTGTGTGTCATATATATTTGTGTGTGAGTACAGTGGGTCTTTGCCATGGCATGTGTGTGGAGATTATGTCAGCCTTAGTTATCAGTCCTCTTTCCACTCCGAATCAGGGTCCCTTTTGTTTTTCTCTACATATGCCAAGGCAACTGTCCCATGGGATTCTAGGGTACTCATGTCTCCACTTACACCACTGAAACTATAGACCAACGTTATATAAGTTCCAGGGACACAAACTCATGTTTTCGCACTTGCATGGCAAATGCTTTACTAATGGAGCCATCTCCTCGGCCCACATTTCTACATTTTTTTTTTTTAAAAATATGTTCTACACGTAGGCCTCATTAATGAGAGATGTAGATTTAAATTTAGCCTGGTCCAAATACAAAACCAAAGAAAATTCCTCTAAGTAGCCCCACCATCCATTTATTAATAATTTTATTAGATAAGCCTGTGTGAATGAGTGCTGAGAAGAGACCCTGATTATATATTTTACAATAATCACTCTAACCCTTTAAATATAAACACAGTTAAGCACTGAGTAAAATTCTGTGACGTGGAAGGGTGAATGAGTTCTTATGGGCTAAACATCTACTTTATACAAAACAATGCCCTGAATCCTAGTGGAAATCAACCTTGAGTATGTTCTGTTTCCTTGAGGCAAAGGCCTTTTATTGTACTAAGAAGATGAACCTTCTATAAAGTATCGCTACAATGATACAAGTAGAAAAATCATGAGAACACTTAGCTCAAAATGGAAAGAGATGCTTTCCATCTGAAACAATCATAGTTATCTTCCTGGATGATGTCACAGGTAAAACCAGGTGTGGAAGTCTAAAGCAGTCACACTTGACCTAGGGCTTTAAGAGGAAATGTGTGACTGAAGCAGCAGTGTCAGCCAAAATGAAAAGGGGAAACACATACAGGGCACATTTGGGTGATCAAATGTATTCCTAAAGTTTGGGAATCTTTACAACATCCTGGGGACTGATGCCTACAAATTGTCTGTAGTTAGCCCTCACCTTGTTTCATTACAGGCGGTAAAATGTAAAACGGATTGCTTCCATGGTTTGAATATGAAATTCCTTTCCATTCCCCAGGCTCACATGTTCGAATATGTGGTCCTCAACCGGCGTTGATTGTCTGAGAGGTTATAGACTCTTTGGGACATGGGGTATAGCTAGTGGAAAAAGTCACTATAGGTGGGTTTGAAGGTTACCCTGCCAGTTCTGGATTTGCTGGCGGCTGCTGTGCTGTGTGTCCTGTGAGCAAGTGTCCTGAGCACATTGTCCTGTAGCTGCCGCAAGACTTTGCCACCATGCTGAAATAAGTGCCTCGGAAACCATAAGCCAAAATCAGCCTTCCCTTTCGTGGCCTCTATAGAGTATTTGACTCCGTGAAAAGAAAAGTAACACATGCAACAATTATGAGTGAGGAGCCAGGAAATCTGACAGGCAGCCTGGGTTTTGACATCCTTTCTGCTATTGTACTGAGGTGGCAGAACTCTGAACACCAGCACGATTCTCAAGCAGTGATTTAAAGCAGAAAACAACGCGAAAGTTTTCTTTCTGGTTGATTTATTATTTATTAGATTTATCCTGGCTGTGGCCTCCTTCCTCATCTCCTCCCAATCCCAACCTCCCTCCCTCTTCTCCCACTTTGACCCTCCCCTAGTCCACTGATAGGGGAGGTCCTCCTCCCCTACTGTCTGACTCTAGCCTATCAGATCTCATCAGGACTGGCTGCATCCTCTTTCTCTGTAGTCTGGCAAGCCTGCCTCCCCACCCAACCCCCAGGGGGAGGTGATCAAAGAGCCTGTCCCTGAGTGATTATGAGAGACAGCCCCTGCTCCTCTTATTAAGGAACCCACATAGAGACTGAGCTGCCATGGTCTACATCTGAGCAGGGGATCTAGGTCCTCTCCATGTATGGTCCTTGGTTGATGCATTGGTCTATGCAGGCCACACTGAGCCCAGATTTTTTTGGTTCTGTTGGTTTCCTTGTGGAGCTCCTGTCCTTTCCAGATCTTTCTATCTCCCACTTCTTCCATAAGATTCCCTGAACTATGCCTAAAGTTTGACTATGACTCTCAGCATCTGCTTTGATAGCCTGCTGGGTAGATTCTTGATCTATAGGTATAACTGGGCCTGATGCCAGAAAACCATGTGTTTAATTACTGTTTTATGCTCCTCCACAAATGCAACTGGATAATTGAATCTATGTGCAAGGTTTGCATGTTTCTGAGTACCAAGCCACGACTGACTATGCTGTCTACTGATAATAAATGAAAGAGATATATTTATTTCACAAAACCTTGCTTAGAAGCCATTAGAGAGTAAATTCTGGGATGAGTACTGGTAACACAAGTAAACAAAATATAGTGCCTGACTCTCAGGTATCAAATGAAGGGAAGTCACATGTTAAATGACCTTACCACTCTCTTATTTAAATCGGAATTGCATTTCTTGTTCAAAATTAGGAATATATTTGGCATTCCTTTCCTTAAAGGAAAAACTGAAGCAAGAAGGGAAAAACTCAACTGGCATCACAGCAGGCTCCATTTTGTTCCATTTGACCCATCATCACAGGATTTGTGAGACCATTAACATTCTATGCTTCTCCAATGTTTATCATGTCTGCCTACCTTTGTCAGTATCAATGACTGCTTCAGGCAATCAATATTTTTCCAGAAATTTCCAAACTGTTTCAAACACAGGAATTAAAAAAAAAAAACTGTACAGAGTCAAAGCATCTGTTCCATGCATATTTATTTCTTGTCTCTTGAGGCAGTTCACATGCCAATGAATGTTTGTTTTAACAATAACACCACTTCTTTTGAGTCCACTTGAGGCTTGAAATAAATAATGTTTTAAAAGTGGGTGTGAGGCAGAAAAGAAATGAGATTACTTCCTCTCTGACTCAGTCTGACCAGTTGCCCTTGTATTTCCCCGTGAGACACAATTATTACATCATTTAAGTCTCAATACCCTGCCCACATTGCTAAATCGTGATAGCAAGCCGCTGATAAAGTCTTTTGATTAGTCCCAGACAGCTTCTCCAGATGTCAGCTTCCATTCACTGCTGGAATCTTGAAGCAGTGCTCTTCGTCAGTGGCTTTGTATACTCCTTCAGTTAATTACAACTCATGCAGTCTTGGGATTGAGTTGAGCTGATGTGTGTCAGTGCCTTTCAGGACAGGAAAGGGATGAGTCCACAAATTTTGAAGGTGTCTGATATGATACCATACGAGTGTTTTTAGTCAGTTTATAAATGAAATTTGGAGGCTGAGATAAACCTATGGCTTCTTTTTCATTTGAGGAGGTGTACCAATCCCCACTACCAAAGCTTTCGCCTCTCATTAATCAAGAATGAGTCCTTATTGTAATTCTCTTACAGATTTGCTACTATTAATCAGGTTCCCTCTTCTAGTTATCAACCTATAAAAATGAAATAAAATAATTGCAGAAATGTTAGCAATCTATAAATTTGTGTCATATCAAAAGCAGATGTTTACCTCACTATTATTCAGATGTAGTGGCTTTGTGGAATTTGAAGACATTTTTAGAATGCAGAAGAATTTAATCGCATTCTAAGATGTCAACTTCTACTTAAAATGTGTGCAGTCACCTTGACCGTTTTCTAGGCAAGGGGCAAGAAGCCTTCTTGTAACATTCACCTTTCTCAAGGTTACCAATGTTAACGTAGTAACAGAAAGAGTCATATGGTAATTGGAGTCAAAATGCCTGGGCTCAGGTCCCACCAACTCAATGGTGATTGGGCAACTAATTATTCACTTCTAAGTCTTTATCCACATGAGTAAAATGTGGACCTAACTGGTTGATAACTAAGTCTAAGTGACAGTAAAGGATATCATGCGTGTGTAGGGAGGGTTTTAGAAGGTGGAAGCTTAAAAACTATAGAGAATGTCTTAGGAGAGCCGGACTTCCTCTGTCCTGACACAATGCCCCTACGTTGCAACGGAGTAAATGGATGAAAATACAACCAAGATCTAAAGTGTAAGTCTGAGTCAAGCTAATAAGTGAAATGTTCTTGAATCTACCATAGTATGGAAAAGATTGAGAAGATTTGGACCAGCAGGGAGTGAGTAAGACATCAGTATAGCAAGTTTGCTCAGAGCTGCCTTGCATTACAACTCTTCTGTTCTTATGCAAAATGATGGAGACCACATCAAGCCATAAGGACAATGCTTTTAAGTTTAAAATGATTTAGTAGCATCTATCTATCTATCTATCTATCTATCTATCTATCTATCTATCTATCACCTGTTAACATTTCATCATATTCTGTCTCAGCAGGAATAATTCTGATAAAGGTGAAAATAGTTCATGTGTTTTTTTTTAAATAAGTTCATAGAAATTAATATAAATAAATGTTTATACTCTTCCAAGGAAACACCGTTAAGTCAATAATAGACTTATAAACTTATAAGAAATATGGGATAGAATCAACAATCAATTTATTTATTCCAGCAATACTACCAACATTCAAACCAGTCATGAAAATTTTATCTAAAACTATCTTCAAAGTCAGTTTGGAGATACTCAGGGAAATCTTGGATATTAACCAATGTTGGTTTGTGAAAGAAACATCTACAATTTAAACATATTTCAATACTTTCTCAATATCTAAGATATCAGATAACCTAAATGTCTATCAATGAATTAACAGGTGAAGAAAGTACTATCTATCTATCTATCTATCTATCTATCTATCTATCTATCTACATGTGTGTGTCTTCTATATATAAATGTCTTCTAAATATTTATATTACATATGTATATATAGATAAACTGCCACTTATTTTTCACATATATGAACCTAAATGCATTATATTAAGTAGAATAAGTCAGGCATAGAAAGACACATATTGCATGATTTTATTTTATATGGTATCTTAAAAATGTTTAATTTAGAGAACCAGAGAGTAGAAAGATGGTTACCAAGGACTGGGAGGTCAAGTTGAGGTAGGGATTTCAGTCAAAGTTACTGTATTTCAGTCAGAGATAAGAAATAATTCTATAACATGTTGAGTATAGTTACTAGGAGAACTGACTTGAAACATTGTTTTGACAAAAAATGAAGACAATGTTTTAGTTGAATGGGTTAGGTATTCGCATGCCCAAACTATCATGGTATAAAGTAGAAGTATATGCAACTTCAGTTGTTACAGAAGTAAAGAAGAAATCTTCCATCTAACACTTCACACTTTATCTTTAACTTATAAATCAGTTTCTCCTTTTTATTGTCTGAATGTTAGAAGTCTAGCTGCCAAATTACAGGCTTTACTCCTATGGAAAACTATCTTCAAGCCAAAGACGGTAGCTGCAAGTAGAATTCAGCATGTGGAAGAGTAAAGCAGAACTCTTAGTTCAAGTTCTCCTGATATATACAATGACTCTCGGGCCTATCTTCAGGCCAGTTAAACCAGTGTCTCACAAGCAAATGCAAACATCTTCAGTCTCCCAAGACTACATTTATGTCAGTTGCTAAACTTCTACATCCAAGTGATAAACATTTTAAGTGGTGCAATTGGAGATCACATTGTCATGGCAAAGCGGTTGAGTTCCGCTCGAGCCAACGGAAGTAGAAGCGACCATACGGAAGTGTTCAAGGCTGAGCTTCAATAAGCTTTATTTATAACAATAGGCATATTACATACCTGGACAATCATATTAAACCCATCAGCCAATATCAGTTTCAAATTCTCTGGTACGGTGAATGAGTGGCATCATTTAGAAGGAGGGCGAACTGAAGCAACATCGTACCTGTCACACCTGAAATATGAGCGATACCATTTCCTTCCCAGCACAAGGGAGACAATGAAGTACCGCGGAGACAGCGCATTGCTAAACCTACAAAACAGTTTGGCCTTGGCTGTGGCTGATTTGCCACGTAATTAATGTGAGCGTCAGATCTGTCGTCTGTAAAATGGGGCTAGCCTTTACTTTCATCTAGGGTGTTTCTAAAAATTAAATATGACAAAGTATGAGCGCTTTATCTCATAAAGTTGGTGAAATCATTAGCTCTTTCCAACTTTCTCTACAAGCTTTCCAAAATATCATACCCTACGAGACAAATCAGCCAGCATAATACCTTGTCCTCAGTATTCAGACTCCCAGAATAAGAAACTGAGATGCCTCTTCTCATAGGATTTCAGGACTGCCTGTCAAGAGGAGTTCAGCATTCTTTTTTCCAGATAAGGAATGAGACTCTTCAGATTCAATGACATGCGCAAAGCCACTCAGCCACTCAGGAAAGGGTTCACAACAGGACTCTCTGATCATATTCTCCATACAGCAATGTCATACTACAACCTGATACCACCTCACCAGAGTGGTTTGCACACTAAGGAAGTATTGAAGCAGGTCCTGCCCTGTTTGGCCAAGCTGGCTATTCATGCTGTGGTTAGCAAATGCAAAGTTACATCACCTGCATATACCTATAAAGAAATTGGCTCTGACCAACCAAGGAGAAGAATCAGCGAGTGGGAAGGGTTTCCTATCGCAGCTACGGCATATCAAGTGAGGCATTCAAAGGATGGACTGGCTCACATTCATTGCCTAGGGTAGTGTTTCAGTGACCCCACTGAGCATGTGCACTCGCATTCCTTCAGATCACACACTGTAGGTTCCAGGGTGCTGCACACTGCTTATCCCTGCTGATATAACCTAGGAAATGTCATTGCACCCACCAGAAGGCACATATGGCCTTTTGCACACATTGAACAATGGCTTGACATTTTGAGCCGCGGAAAGCAGAGCTACTTGGTGTCTACAGTGCACATATTCTAAAGAATGTCCCTCTCCTGTGTTTGCCTTTTCTTCCCCTTGGGGGAACCCCTCCTTACAATCTGTATTATTGAACAGATTCTCTACTCTGTCCCTTTATGAGCTTGACTTCTCTGGAGCAGCAAACTTAAAATCATGGTCTAGATATTTATAGCATTGTTAACACATGTTCTTTAGTTTTGGGTAATTTTATTTTCAAGTGTATTTGTCATATAAACAAACATCCAGGAAACAACAGTCTCTTAAATCAATCATCCAAGCTATAGAAGCACTTGCTTGCTATGATCAGAGTGTTTGTCACGCCACTCAAGTGCTAGAGCACATAGGTGCACACATATTCACCATATATGATGCTTTTGCCATTTCAAGTATCTCACAAATGATGGTTATATTATCTACATGTTAAGGGACATACCTACAAGTAAGGATTTTAGGATCAATGCTGAATTTGCTCTTTTCTTCATAAACAAAACTTCAATTTAATTAAGTTCTTATCATTTGTGGTCCATATTAATTGAAAGGGCTGATGTTCAAGGATGTTTTTAAAAATCCATTTATTTTTACATGGATATACTTTATATAATAATTCATTTTTTTTCTACCACTTTACACTGGATTTTATTCTGGGAATAAAATGTTCTGGTAATCACGCTCCAATATAATTGAAAGTATATATATGTACATATATATATATATATATATATATATATATACAGTATATATGAGCTATAAGCAGTAACCAGACACACTTCCCATTGTCACTTATGTTATTTGAAATATTGATGGTTCACCAATCTGTGGGTGAATATCCATAGCAATGCAGACCCTAGATTACCATTTTAGGTCCCTGGGTACTTTTTCCATATGCAAAAGATCTTTCTGAAAGTTTGGAATGGGAAGTTCAGCAGCTGGTATCAGATGACTTGTGGCATGGCCAAGCTGCCACCCCTCATCCCAAGCCACATTTTCCATTAGGATGTTTCCATCAGGATCAAGTTCCTCTTTAAGGATAAGAGCCGATCATCTTGTCTTCCTGTTTCTCATAAAGGCAGCCTGAGAGAGCCCATAATCAGCAGAGGGATCAGAGGCTGATTTAGTTCCCGCTAAATGTATTGGTAACAGAAAGATCTGCTGGTCCCTTCAGTCACAAGCCCCCATGCTTTCCTGTCACAGCAGCACCCTCCCTCAACTGTAAGGGCCAAGGAATTCATATGCATAATATCTGGTGCCACCTCTTGGAAAGGTTTCAGGGTCGTATTCATACCATCTAATTCTTAATCATGAGAGTGACCATGTGCAAGAAGAGTAAAGAAGAAGTAGATAAAGTACATATTGAAGACAAGTCAAAGAGGACTCTAAAAAAGATTAATTCAAACATTTAGGTAATGAATCAGGAACGTTTTCAGCTTCAGCTTCTGATCTCCTACCCTCAGTAACTGGTTTAATTTTGGAGCTCATAAATAAGTTTTTAAAAGTAAAGAAGGACACATGAAAGAGGCTCATTTATTATCATTCAAGATATGACTATTTCACCACATTTCCCTTAGATCTTGCTATGTAAGCCCTCCCTTTCCTAAAATTATGAAAACACCCATAATTTTAGTGTAAGTATCTGCAGTGTAAATTATTCGTGTTTCAGAATTTGAGATATTATATGATTCTGTATTTTCTAATACTTTTGGTTGCACTTTTTCTTCCAATGATGTACATCTTGAATCAGAGCAAGAATTTTTTAATGTGATGAACATAATTATGTCAGGCGGTAATTTTTTTAAGTAATTTCCTGTTGCCACCTCATCCAATGCTAAAGAAGATATATTTGTTATGCTAACTTTGGTGTGATTTTTATTCAGCAAGGGTAGATATTGAAGTCATGTAAAATTTACTAATTCACAAAAGCTCCAGTGTGACACCATAAGGCAATAAGGCAAACTGAAGTGAATATTAAATTTTATTTTATTTTTTTAGTCAGCATTTGCAAATAATCTTAACTTGTTTTCCTGGCTTGTTAATAAAACACAAAAGTTCCTGAAAGCACAAGCTGTAAAAATATTTGTAGACACAAAGGAAATAAAGGCAAAAAGAACAACCTGAAAGCCAGTAGGTGCTACAAAGAAAGAAATAAAAGGGGGAACATTATAAAACACCTTTTCAAAGGTTCTAATGTACAATATTTAAATACAAACAGTAACTAGTGTTACACCAGCTGCTCTCAGGTTTGCAAAATATATCAAAGTACAGCATATTGGAATGAGGCCTGAGTTTCCATTTCCTTTATCTATCCAGACACATCAATTCTTTTTACTTCAGCCTGATAAAGTGGAACTGCAGCAGACAAATGAGCTAGTGGAGCTGACATAATGTGTTTGTCACAAAGAGGCGCTGGATAAAAAAACACGACTTTGATCCTCAGTGAGGTTACTATTTTACAGTAGCACGAATTACATTCAATGCGATGCTTGAAGTCACCATTCACTGCTTAGGGGCCTAAGAATTTTTTTTCTCATTTCATCTTGCAATCTTTATGCAAGTAAACCCCACCCCTAAGAAAAATAAAGAAAAAGGAGATTAGAAGTTGGTATGTACAGGCTGATGGATGGGTTCTTTGTGACAAGATAAAAACTCCCCTGACTTGTAGGCCAGAAGAAAGTGAACAGGTTGAAGAGCACTTTACACAATTCTAATTATAAAGGAAGCTTGATTTGTATTGAAATGGTACCTGATTGCTAGAATAGTATTTGATTCTAAGTAAAAAAAAAAAATTAAAAATTAAAAAAAATCATCAACTGCATCAGATATAACTTTAAAAGCTATTCTTTCTTTTTATAAGACAGATAATTTTGAAAACAAAGAATTTGGTTTTAGTTCTAAATTGACATAAAACATTTCTTTATTATATCACTGGGCTTCTTTATCCAAGTAAATTAATTCAATAGTCTTTCTTTAAGCTCAGTAGACAAATGAAAATACCATAGGTGAAATCTGCCACTGGTAAACAGACGTAGGGGAAAGAAAAGAATGGGCTCTTGGAAACCAAGCCTTCCAGCAGATGAGCAAACATTGCCTTGAACAATTATAATGGGAAGATTCTTTCTCTGATACCTGGTGCTAGAGTAGCAGGGATTTTTTTTAAATTTTTAATTTAATTTAATTTTTTCTAGTTTCTATGAATTAGTCCCATGAATAAAAAACTGAATTGTGATGAATAAAAATAGGTATCATGAGTCCAAATGAATAGATTAATTCCAGTCTGGCCAGAAAGCACATGTTAACACAATGGAATTAATGTAAGAGAAGAAACAGTATCCCAGACAGAGACCTCTCCAAATTAAAATATATCTCTTCAATCAAATGTTTGGCTGAAATATATTAGAGAAGTTATAATGTCATATCCTAAAGTCATACTTATATTGTGTACTGAGTTAATTATTACTCAGTAAAGTAATTAAATAACATGCTGTCTTGAATGACTTTTTATACTTTTGAAATGACTGTTTATGATCGAAGGCAGTATGTAGGGACAACATTTCATGTCCTTTTTATAAAATCCTAAAGTACTGCCACACAAATGGCCACCAAGGAAACTCTGTAGACATCCTGCAGACGTGTCAGTGATTTCAAGTTTATTTGTACTGGCTACATATGTGTGATGAGGTAAATGGTGGCTGCTAAGCAGGGAGAGATGAGAAGGGCCACAGAAGCAGTAATACCTAAGAGAAAATAGGTTCAGCATGCCCAGAAGCCCTACCAGCCCCAAGCTACCAATAAATGGTGGCATGGGAAATAATGCTTTTTTTTTTTTTTGTCTCTCTGCCATGAAACTCTGCTCAGATTTGACAAGCTGATGGTTTCTTTGAAGTTAAATCTGTTCACCTTATCAAATGTGGTAGAGCAAAATTATTTTGATCTAATTTGGGAAGCCATGATAGATAATGAGAAAAACATACCTGACAGTCTTCAAATTAGTCTGTCCGACTCTTGGAGAAGTTAGAACAGTGAAAAACTTGGTGTCCAGCCTCCTTCGGTACACATGGGCAAGGAGATGGCATTATGTATTCTATACCTTTGTGTAGACTGACTCTAGAGACGATGATGATACTGAACCGTCCCACTCACTTTCTACACAGCAGTAAAAATGAGCATTTGTTGTAACCAAAGACAAAAATCGTCTGCCTTCTGCTAGCCTGGCTAGCAGAATGACTGAAGATGTTCTCGTTGCCCATCAGGTAGAACAGTGAAACAAGGAAGCCAGGGAATGCCGAAGCATGTTAAAAGATGACCCAGGGCCAAGAAGGCAACAATGCATGCCCAATACATGCTAGATATAGGGCCTTATGTTAACGGCCGACTTTCTCTCTGGTTGACTGAGTTATACCAAGAAACTGGCTTTTCATCCAGTTTCTCCTTTGTCCTCTTTCTAGTAGCAAGAAGACCCTTTTAGTAAGAGCAGTTTTTCTTCAATGAAGATGCTCTGGGATGTCCTTCAAAGTCTAGCTTGCAGGACAATGAAATTGCTGTCCCTAAAATTTTAACATGACTCTATCAACCTGGATGCCATTTACATGAATGAAGTTCTATGTTTGTGTCTCTGTGAACATTCATTTGGGACATGTTAGTATTATTTATATTTAACAACTGAGGATTGAGGTAAAGATTGGATCTATGACTTTTTTTTTCAAAGTCACTCAACTAATACATGTTAGAATAAGTATTTGAACCTGAGTTCTTTTATACTTAGTTCTAGATGTCTGCCAGATTCCCTAGCATCCAGCCAAGACTAATGATATAGTCTTGGATATAGTCTCATTGAACCCCAAATCTTGGGAATATCAGAGAGAATCTGAAAACAATAGGAAAAAAATTAACTATCTTAATGGTGATATGGACATCAACAATAAGGCAACAATACATTTTACAGGTACAGAGCATGGGTTGGCCAGGGTCAAAATGTGACATTAACAACTTCTCTCTAATGTAGAAATATTAAGTTAATAGAAAAGTCATCAGGAAGAAAGTGGGGAGGTATGTAGGCCCATCAAACAAGAAAACAAATCTGTGTTCTTTTTAATTTGTATATCCATTGAAAATATAATTAGTCTCAGATATAATTAACAGCCCTATACAAGATAATAGAATGTAAGATTGACTTACCTATCCAGAATCCAGAGCTAGGGAGGGACATTTGACAGAAGTTATTTCACTGTTTTTGAATGAAGCCTGACACCCAGTGGCCTCCTGGAATACTACAGCTCTACTGGAAAATAGATTTATCGTTTGATTAGTATGCTCAAGTTGTTGATTCTTCAAGTAATATTGGGAAATGCCACCTGCAGTCTGCTCATTGTGGTGGGAGAGCCAGAGGTCCCAGGATGAATATTCCAGCAAACAGTTGGTGCTGATAGCTGTGATTTGAGTTTGTCCAGGCAATGAATTGTCAGATCCTTTTTCTAACAATAGCTTCCAAGTATATGCCAAGGGAAGGCTACAGTGATAGTAATGTCACAGATGCATTTTATTATCCAAGTCCCTAAATTCGGCGTTCCCATGTTTTATCTTGCAGGGCACAAGAATGCCACTGAGGCTGGAACTGTGTCACTGTGTCGCTGTTGTCATTTGGACTGCTGAGCCAGAAGGCATGGGCAGCCTAGCACTGGTGTTGCTAACGAAGATGAATGATGATCAATCAGGGCCCCACAAATGAGGGCGCTGGTGGCGATCAAACACCATAGAAAGGGCCAAGTCTGCAGTACTTTCAGCCTCAGAGTGGGGAATCTGAAAGGCGGTATTCCCGACTTCTCGGGTCATGTCAAGGTCTGAGGCAAAACACTATGACATGGCCAGAACTTTTTGCCTTGACATTTGAGATCAAACCCTCTTCAGCTCCCTGCCAAATTGATGCTTGTTTGCTATAAAATCTTTTTTTTCATTCTCCTACATATTTTCTTGCAACAAGATCTTTTCATAAACTTGAATGCCTCTAACCCTTTATTTTTATGGTAATCGTCAGTGGATAATGTGAAAAGCATTTGGGGGGACTATCAAAACATATATAGAAATAATTTTTGAAGTCTGAAAATTTTAAATAAAATTTTATTTATCAAACCATCACCAATGGTTTCACTCTCAATGTGTTTGCCTACTTTAAATGCTGCAAAAACCCAAGAGGAAAAGTAGTTGACTATAATACAAGTGGTGGCAGACAGTGACATCTTGTGGATGAATGGACCATGAAGTTAATATAAGTATGAATTATGTGTCCCATGTTAATGTTTATTTTATTTTAAAATACACTCCCATGTTTTTATATAATGACTGAGATATTTTATAACAGATCAAAAAGTTCTATCTTAAATGCGCGTTGAATAAAACGCAGTGTAGCTGATATTTAGCAAAACAAACAGTGGTATCCCTTACTGATAGAGTTTTCCATTCACTAAGATACATACACACAAGATCTGTATACATACAATATATGTACATACACGATACATACAAGATATGCTTTCTTAAGTTCACAGAAACAAAACCCCTAGACCTCAGAACCATGTTTGAATAAAAGACATTTACAATATGTGACAGACTGTGGCATGGAACTTACCATTCCTACTGTCATTACTGAACTTCAGAAATAATAAAATAATACAAAGGCTGGGAGAACAGATTTGCCATGTGACCTTAGAGTGTGTTCTCAATAAAAACCCTACAGCTTCTAAAAACAAATCTTGTGAGTGTCACCTATGTTGTTTTTTTAAATTAATAAATAAATTAATTAATTACAACTTATTCACTTTGTATCCCAGCTGTAGGCCACTCCCTTCTCCCCTCCCAATCCCACCTTTTCTCCCTCCTCTCCTCCCATGCCCCTACCCCAGTCATGTTAACTTTTAAATTGGTTGTTTAGCAATCAGAATATTGTGTGTAAATGAAGATGAGGTGGCATGTGAGACTTGGCCGCTGGAAGCTTACGAAGTTCTAACACACAATGGGACTGTGGCTTACATTCATAATTCCAGGATTTTAGAGCTGCAAGCTATCATAACCTAATCAGGTGGCAAATGAGAAAACTGTGTGAAGGGTTTAACTGGCCTCACAGTGACTTCTCTCATGATATTGTATGGCCAGAAGAAGACAGCTCAGGTTTACACTCAGGATCTTTCTTTCACTTACATCCTACTTCCTGATGAAGTACATAGCACATTTGGGAATATTTTGACTACACATGTTTCCTTTCCACGAAGAGTGAAGTGTGATGCTGCTCTTAGCTTTGGGCTTTACAGTGTAACCCTGAGGAGTGTCTTCTTTGGCTGCCTGGAGATCATCTCCGAGGTGAAGAGATTCCTCATCTCTCATTCCACCTACTCAGGTTGGGAAGAGATTCCCACTTCTGCCTCGCTGGTGATGTACAGATAAAATGGAAGCTCACAGGCAGAGAATAGAGGAACTCCATTGAAGCAGACGGCAGGAGGGGGTAGAGGAGCTCAGTAGAAATAACTGCAGATCCTTGGGCTTTGCTGTATTTCTAGGCGTCAGCTGAGACCTCTTCTAATCAGAAAGAAGCAAGCTAATTTTACTCTCTGCTCATTTAGTTCTTCAAGTGTCCAGCTTTACGTTTCAACAGCAAAAACAAGAAGGCACCTTAAAGACTCTACCTAGCAGTGTATCAAAGAAGATGCTGAAACCCATAACCAAACTTTCGGCAGAGTGTAAGGAATCATATGAAGGAAGGAGGAATTAGTATATCCGAGAGGGGACAGGGAGCCCCACAAAGTCCAAATATATCTGAGCACAGGGGTCCTCTATGAGACTGTTTATCCAACCAAGGACCATGCATGGATATAACCTACAACCCCTGCTCAGACATAGCCCATGGTAGCTCAGTATCCAGTGGGTTCCCTAGTAAGGGGGACAGGAATTGTTTCTGACATGAACCGATGAGCTCCCCCTCCCTTCTGAGGGAGGAGCAGCCTTACTAGGCCACAGATAAGGACATTTCAATCATCCTAAAGATACCTGATAAGCTAGGGCCAGACGGAAGGAGAGGAGGACACCCCCTCTCAGTGGACTCGGAAGGGAGCAGGGAGGATATGAGGAAGGAAAGGAAGGATTGGGAGGGAAAGAGGGAGAGGGCTACAGCTGGGATACAAGTGAATGTATAAAATTATTTAAAAATAAAACCATATTAAAAAAACAGCCTTCTAAACAAGTTCTCCACAAAGAGAGATGTTATCACAGCAGCTACTTCCTCATCTGATCTATAAAAACAGGAAATACACACTCCAACAAACTTCCCTTGGATGCCAACTAGATAATATCTTATTCTTGGGCTCTTCTTTCTCCGAATCTCATTGTATATCTGCTACCTTTGTCCTGAATCTGGACTTCTCAGTCCAGGATAACTGCTAACATCAAAGTCTGCAGTGTCCTTTAGCTTTTGAAAAGTTCTCATTCAGTCCTTTTGCAGAGTTCTCTGTCTTTCCCTTACACAAGGATAGCATTTAACAAGCGGTTTTTAGATTTCTACCTAACAGGTCTCCTAGGCCCATGCCTTTATTCAGTATCCCAATATTGTAACTGAATGGAGGATAGTGTTGAAACGGTGCCGGCCATTCAAAAACAAAAACCAAAAAACACAATTCATGTTAACCTAGGAGTAGGCACAGTACCCTTTCCAGGGATTTCCTCTTGGCTAGCCACAACTTGGTAGAATTTGCCTCTTGGTTCATTGTCACTCTTTGTCCATTCTTGCTTCTTCCTTTCCTTCCTATTACAGACTTTATACACAAAACAAAAATCAATGGAAAAACCTCTACAGCTAGATTTTAATCTGACCATAATGATCTGCCTAGATGCAGCAGCTGGTGCATCTGTCTTGTATCTGTGCACACCGACCATCGATGTGTTTTTAATTCATGTGATTAATACAAAGTGGAAAGATGGCCACATTTGGTTCTGCTTCTGTCTGAGCCTGCTAGTAAACACAAGTGCTCTGATCTCTATACTTAGCTCTAACCTACTCTCGAATGGATCCCGGGTGCTATTTTAGCCGCTATTAGTTCTTACCTTAGCGCCCGCTGTAATGCATTGTGATAGCCTTTCACTGAATACTGCTGCTCTGCACTTCTAATGCTGCTATTACTTGATCATATATCCAGAATTAGAGCTGACTAATTCCAGTATGGGATTTTCCACTCTAGAAAACAAGTACCAGGCATCCCTGTTACCAACTCTTGCCCATTCAGTATAACTCACTCGCACCTCAGATATCCGGTTGACCTGATGCACTGAGGGCTTTGACCTCAGGATATTCACTCACAGAGCTCGACTTCATATCACCTGGTGAAACGCAATGAGATTGGATTTCAGAGGGATCTATTCATTGTCCTCTGCTCCCATGGCAAGTCATCCACAAGCTCCCCTTCTGCTGATATTTCACTTCTGTCCTCTTCAGAAGCTATAGTTTCATCTTCTGCCAGGCTCTTAGCGATGAGATTGAGCCTTTGGCTAATGAAACATTAGGGAAAGCTTTCGGTTCTCATTTGCTTTGCTCCATTTTTATTTATGAAAGACATTTACATGGAGCATCTGCGCCCTCTAGTGGCTGCACATGTTGACTTTCTCTATTTTTCTTTTCCACTCATTTGTAAGCAGAGCTGAGTGAGATCAAGGGCTTTGGGAATGCGAAGGTAGAATTGGGTAGATTCTTACGGAAAGAAGACTTTTACACTGCGTGCGAACTGCAGAAGTATGTTTCCACTGCAAAGAAAAGGCCAACTAGTGAGGAGTGACAGATAAGCCGATGCTTTAAAGGTATTACGAGCAAAACCAATATTCTCGTTCACAGGGACAATTCAGGGATGGTACGTGATTCTGGCATATGTTGATGGGAAATGGAAAATACTTGCACTGGGCTGAGGAGCCTAGTCAGTTGTACTGTGCCTGCCTAGTGCTCATGAAACCCTGGTTTTAATCTGCAGCACTGCTTAATCCCCAGTGTGCAAGTACATGGTTATAATTCTAGTTCTTGGGAGAAAAAGGCAGGATCATCATGAGAAGTTCAAAGTCATCTTTGCATTCATAAGTGAGTTCAGTGGCAGCTTCGGTTGCATGAGAAATTGTAGAAAGGAAAGAAGAAGGAAGAGGGAGAGAGAAAGAGAGAAAGGCAGACAGACAGAAAAATGAATACATGGATTTATTTCTTAGACCACACACAACCAGGTGCCCTTTGATGCAACACAACCCCCCTCCCATGAGGAAAGATGTTGTTATTTATATCCTGACCACAGTTGCCCTCCCCTCGTCCCCTCTTCTGTTTCTCTTCAAAAAGAGTCGGCCTCCCATGAATATAACCAAACACGGCAAATTAACTTGCAGTAAGAATGGGCACCCCCCCCCCCATATTAAGGCTGGATGAGGCAACTCAGTATGAGGGTAAAGGTTGCAAATGTCAGCGGAAGAATCAGAGAGAGCCCTGGCTCCCACTGTTAGGAGTCTCGGCTCACAACTAAAAGCATACAAACGATGCGACACAATTTTCAACCCTGACAAAGACAGCCCATAACTTTTCTGGCACACAGTAAATAACTTCAAGGAATAAATTGTATGTTTTTGAGTAGAATTGCTTGGCTCTCCGAGTAAGCTGAGGTCTTACATCAGATACTGACACCAAAACAGGAAAGCAGGAAAACAACCCAGATACATAGAAATGCTTGACTTTGACTCAAACTGAGTGGCTAACTTGGCAAGATCCTCCTGGAAAGATACCTCAGAAGCTATGGGGAGAAACGAATGAAGGAAAGTACTCTTACTTGGCAAAGAGTGATTTTCATGTTGGCGTTGTATCTGTGAAACTTTGTGATGAGAGAATATAGTTTCACATAATTGGTGATCTCTCCAGCTGAGTGCCTCATAATTAAATGTTAAATAACTCCATTCTTTTTTCTACATTGCAAGTTTTATTTATTTGCCTGGAAATGTTCAGAAGTTGTGCATCCTAGCAGGTGCTTGGGATCAGAGAACAAGATTTCTTCAGCCTTTGTTACTCCTGATAGTTTTTATTATGTCTCTCTTTAACTTAAAGTATTCTTAATAGCTGCAATAACCAAACAATACTTTGAGCATGAGTTCCATTACAGCACAGGACCCACTTACTGTATGATGGGCTGTAATTCAAAATGGCCTGTAGCTGAAAGGCTGTTTGCCATCACTGCCGTCAGTGGATGATTCTAAAAGCCATGCTTTGTAAGGGGTCAGCACGTGTTTGGATATTGATCCTAGCTATAACTCATGCTTGTTCATAGCTTAGTTGTATAATAATACAACTCTGTAATCCCTCTGGAGAGCATATGATACATGAATATTAAGATACACAGGACATGAGGGGGGAAGGAATGTTTATTTTCAGTGACTAAAATTTATGCCTAAAGCCTATGTTCATGCTTCAATAATATATGAGTTGTATTTAGCGTAAGATCCAGAGGCACACATGCCACTTTGATACTTCCAAGACATTAAACTCCTCATTTGAACAATAGTTGTGATTTCAACTAAAAAAAGATAATTACTTTTCATTATTTCCCCAAAGTTAAGTTACTTCTATAGTATTGAATGTTAAATTTAAATTATAATACCACAACCAAGGACAATGCATGGAGAAGACCTAAAACCTCAGCTTAGCCCATAGACTCAGTCTCCAAGTCTCCTAGTAAGGGGATCAGGGGCTTTCTCTGGAATGAACTCAGTGGCAGGCTCTCTGATCACCTCCCCCTGTGGGGTGCAGCCTTGCTGGGCCACAGAAGAAGACAATGCAGCCAGTCCTGATGAGACCTGAGAAGCTAGGGTCAGATGAAGGGGAAAAGGACCTTCCCTATCAGTGGACTGGGGAAGGAACAGAGGAGAGAAGAAGGAGTGGGGGTGAGATTGGGAAGAGATGAGGAAAGGGGCCAAAGCCGGGATACAAACTGAATAAAATGTAATAAATGATAATAACAAAAATGAAAAATATTAAATTATACTGACTGCTAATATTAATTCCAAACATCTTAGGACATCTATGAAGAAAAGCAATGGCTGAGGAAATCACTGTCACCAGGAAAACGCTACCGTGTTGTCTGCTTTTAAGTGAACGAGACAGTAATGCTAGCAACACTAGACAGCTTCTGAGAAATCTCATACAAAGATGCTTTAAACTGTCAGCTCGGGGACTAAAATGTTGGGTTCATGAACGAAGACCCTTGGTGGATGAGCCTGAGGGCGTGAGATTGATACCTGGAACCCACATAAAAGTGGAAGCAGAAAAACCAATGAAATTAGGTCATTCCACAACTACACATGGGTGCTTTGACATGCGTGACTGTTTTATACATGTGTGCAGACACCAATAATATGTAGCTATTAAAAACTAGTCATTTACGTTAACAGCTTTACTTCCATATAACTTTAATATTTTCAAAGAATCTCACATGAAGCATGAAGTATCCTACACACATAAGAAACCTATGAATTTGAAAGGGACAATTATCACCCAAACACCTCCATAGTATTCTGGTACCAGGATGGAGGATATTTCCCATTCAATTCTCTCTCTCCACTGTTCCACAATGTTTGGCTCAAGAGACAAAGGGGTGTTTTAAACAGATATAGGGTCAAGTACTTAAAATAGTCTTTTTTCCCTATTCAGTTTTGGGTAGGGGCAGGTGGTCTCCGGAGTACTCTACTGGTAATAATACATATATATATATATATATATATATATATATATATATATATATGTATATATATGCCCTGCAAATGTTTCAGTCAAACTGACTTTGCTACCAAAGTAAATACACTGCAAGGAAAGCTGTGGAGTGGATGGGCAGGTTCAGTGCTGCCAAGGAGAAGAAACGAAAGCAGGAATAACTGTTTTCATGTTGGCTAGAAATAGACTCGCTTGGACACCTTCCTGATTCTGTCATGATGGGGATTTGCACTGGATTTGGGATTGACAAGCGGTGGGATGATTTTCAGTGCCTCTATTTCCATCAGTAGATTATTTCTCAGTGTGCCAATATTTATTTGGCTGCAGGAGGAATTTCTTGTAACTGCTTGTCTCTCTTTGATGCTTATCGGGAAGGATTTGGACCAATCTTATACTGGTGAGGCTCAGGAGAGTAACTTTCATCTTTCTGCTCTCAGACAAGCCATCACAGAGTATTTCCTGGGCGGCTCATTGCATGGGTTTTTCTTCTTCGCCCTGTCTCATTATGGCAGTTGAGATAGAACCTGCAAGGGAAACTCAAAAGATTATTTGAAGACATCGATGTTCTTTAATATTGAGGTATTTACTGTTCAAACCTCACAATCTTAGAGGAAGGAAGTGAAGTGTCATGCCGTTGACACGTTTAGCCCGTTTGAGGTTGGATGAGAGTGTACTGAGAAATGGCCACTACAGCTCGTCTCAGATTATTAGGAGACGACACCATAAAGAGTTATGAGTGGGTTAATGCAGAGCCAGGACTTAAGTAACAGAAGGAGAAACTGGTTACTTTTCATAGGCATGTAAATGCTCAATCCTACGTTATGTGTTCACGCTTATTCTGGTTAAAGTTCAAGACTGTCCAGGCTGAGTTTGATGTTTTCTGTTTGGCATATGAGATGTATTTGCTGTCTACTGTGCTAAGGATGCCCTTGATCTTAGCTGTTTGTTAAATATATTAGCCTTGAAGCTAAATGTAAGCAGCCATAAAGCAAGATGGTGCTGTTATTATAAGCCAAAGTACTTGTCCTCCACAGTCCTATATTAAGTTTAAAAACTAAAGTATTTCAAGTATTTAAAGGCTTAATTGATGAAAAGAGATTAGGTTTAAATGTCACCTATACATAAAATTCAAAGACAAAAGATTAAAGCACATTATCCTTCAGAAACATTTTCATCCAGTCAACAGATGTTGGCCAAGCAGTGACTCATAGTCACATTAGGTTGGATGCTCAGATACTGCCGGAAAATTGACCAAATTTTAGAGACTTTGTAGCTTCACGTGTACAAGGTGGGCAAAAGCCAGGGAGAGAGCACAAAACTTTTCTTAACTGTCAAAGGGTGCAGCCTCTCCAGGCCACAGAGGAAGACAATGCAGCCAGTCCTGATGAGACCTGATATGCTGGAGTCAGATAGGAGGGGAGGAGGACCTCCCCTATCAGTGGACTAGGGGAGGGGCATAGGAGGGGACTACAGCCAGGATACAAAGTGAATAAATTGTAATAAATAATAAATAATTAAAAAAAAAAAAAAAGAATTGTGTTTTGTCTGTTTTAAATGGTACTCAATGACAACTGCCTAGACAAACAATGAAAGAAGTGGGTTTTTTTGTTTGTTTGTTTGTTTGTTTTTGTGGTTTTTTTTATGTTCCAAAGCCTTAGGTTCCACCTACAAAGTAGCCTAAAACTGCCTGGAGGTTTTTAACATAATAATACTCTCATTTGAATATTGCTGAGGTTGGGAGCAAATGGTCCTTTGCTGAGTTCATTTTCCTCCTCAAGCTAGGCACTGCTCGAAAGGCCACTCCATACAAGGCAGATAGAGCTGGCTCTTTGCACGAGTGTTCAGTGTGAACGAAGTTTAAAAGAAAATTTTAATGAATAAGAGTTAAAGTGGAAAGCAACTAATAACTTAGGTTTGCAATAATGTTAATTATCAAACTGAAACACAAAGACACACATGCGCAAACATGCACTTATGAAACTGGTTCTTTTTTTTTTGCACTATCCCATGCGCATCCCACGTTTGCACACGTTTGTACACACGCATGGGTACATGTGCTTATTAGATCTCCTGTAGGATACATTTTATATTAGTTAGCCCCAAAAGTATAAACATGTGGGGTTGATTAAATACATATTTGTATTGACAATAATTAAAGTCAGGCTCTTATTATCAATAAAGGAGGCTTACAGAGATGGGAAAGAAAAAAGATTAAAATAAATTCTGTGATTTCAGTTTGTCATTAAATAAAAACTAAGCCCTTAAATTGACCTAAGTTTAGACAAATATAAGTTTAGTGAAAGCATAGCAGTCTGACAACATACATAAAAGCCACAATAATAAACTCACAAGTGACTTGGAAGTTAGAAAGCTAATAACCAATATGCCTTTGTTTACATTCACATTCTTAACTATTTTTGGCTACAATAATGCTTGGTAAGTGAACAACAGTATATGGTTCTTATTACTGAAAAAGCTCTGAAGAATGTGGCTGATCTATGAGACAATCCTGAGCCCACAGCACCTGCACACAACAATGGAGGAGTTTCCTTTTTGTTGTTGTTGTTGTCCTTGTTCAGTTTAGTTTAGGTTTTCGTGTTATTGAAGATTTTTGAGTTAGGAACTTAAAGGGAAAATGACATAATCACAATATTATCAAAAAATAGAAGCAATAAAAATATTACTTTTCTAGACACCAGAAAGAACCAGAAGAACCCAGAAGTTTGATATCGTAACTTGTTTTTTTGTAAAATGCAGAACAGAACAAGAGTTGATTAAGGATGAGGTTTGGCATTGAGATGATTATACCACACAGTTTTAAAAAAATATATTTTTGATGTCTATTTAAGATAACTTTGAAACAATAGGAGAAACTAGAACACTATTGGCAATATTAATTTTTATTCATTTTGTTACTCGGCATAAAACCAGGCAGGATGCCTCTAGACCTGACAACCCCTCAGCCGTGGTAAAGGGCAGATCTATTTTTTGAGAACAGGTGGGATCAGAAGAGAAAGGGAAAAGGGGGATGTTTTATCTATGCCAAATTCTTTATCTCACGTTCTCAGAGAGGAATGAGGAATCTACAGCTACTCACCTGACAGCTTAATAAGTGAGGCCACCCTCACCTATTTATTTAGCAAGATGTGTCCTTCCCCATCCGTGTGTGTGTGTGTGTGTGTGTGTGTGTGTGCAGGTAAGTTTGGAGGGCAGAGGCAGATGCTCTATTTTTATTCTTCTGAGAGAAGGTTTTTCAATGAACCTGGAGATCACTGGTTCTACTAGATTGGCCTGCCGATGAGCGCTATAGCACTTCTTTAACCTGTGCTTCCTCTGCTGAACTCACAGATACATGATCCTCACCAGATACTTTGTGGGTGTTGAGACTCTAAACATAAAGCTGGCACCTAATTAATCAAATGGTAGACAAAGACCAGATTTTTTTCAGTTTTTTTTTTTTTTAGAAAAAAAAAGTATTCTTTTTTATATAAAGAACTTAAAATTCATGGAATTAAGAAATCACTCTATAAATTTGAGGAGACCATTGATAGGTTACCATTTCAAAGAAAATCTGAGCAATTGGCCTTTTTTGGCAATCTCTAAGGCAGAGCTGTTACCGTAGAAGTTACATAAATCTAAAACAGACTGTTTACTAGGAAGGATTTCAATGAAGGCATAATTCAAATACAAATGGTGTTAACTGAACTAAGAAATATAGTCACTGTGTGCCTATGGGCTAATCCATGTAATGGAGTAAATAAGAGATTTATATAACGAATGATAAGTAAATAAAAAACTTTATATCACCTTGATCTTCTTATTCATTTAATATTGATAATAATTTGAAAATCAATCTTGATATTTAAAAACATTTTGGATCAATTTTTCCCTTAACATTTCTCCTGCCACTTTTGGCAGAGACTGTGCTGGTAACTATGAACGTATCTCCACTGAGAGTGGCTTTCACTTCTCTTTGAGACAAACTGTGCACGTGCCTTTTTCAGAAGCACTGATGCAATCCTGCCAAAGATCTTTTTATAACTATATCTTTCACTGACTTTTATGGAACAAAGAAAGCTATAAAAACCATATTGCAAGGACATCAATGGAATATTTTTTCACCATTGAAAAGATTTCTTTTATGGAGCAAACTTAATAACCACTCTTCTTTAGTGCTTCTTACTTTCCATATGAGTGTACGCATTTCGATTGATGGTCAAAGCAGAGGTGAGTGGAGACAGAAAGAAATGACTAGCAATAACTTTGCTTCCCTCAAGTGCATCGAATTTTCTTTGTTAAAAATCTAAGCTTTGAGCTGTCAAAAAAAAAAAAAAGGAGTTTTAGATTTTACCTTTTCATTTATATAAATTGGTTCCTATATACATATTGCTGGGAATAAATACTCTTTTCTATTTTGGGCCATGATGCATCTATATGTTTAATTTGTATAATTTACACTAAATTACATCTGTATATTTTATTTTATACAACATAGGCCATATTAATTCTTACTCTAAAAATGTTTTGTAATTGGTGCATGGAATAAAAAAAGCAGAATGGAGAAGGAACTGGGGGCAGAAACTAAATCTGTTTGAAGGGATGGGGCATGAAAGGACAGTTGGGGAGGGGAATAAATAAGAACAACATCCAATGATATATTTGTGGAAAGATGGTTTTATGATGTCCACGTTATGCATGCTAAACCTAAAGAAGGAATAAAAGATAGATTTTGGTGTGTGTGTGTGTGTGTGTGTGTGTGTGTGTGTGGCTCAGTGTGTAGGAGCACATGTTATGGGAGGTTACGGGTTTGGATCCCTACATGCCCGCATGAAAAGCTAAGCATGAAAATGTAAACTTTTAACCCTGGTACATTGTGGGTCAGAGAATGGTGGCAGGACGATCACTAGTTTTGTAGGCTAGTTTCAGATACAGTGAGAGACGCTGTCACCAAGGCATAAATAGAGAGGAATATGGCAAGACACAGGATAGCATCCTCTGGCGTTTGCATGCAGACGAGAATATCCATGAACATATACATGTCTCACAATATGCTCACTTCCCCACATACATACACACAAAACATATTGCTCTTAAAGACCCACATCTAAGTAAAATCACTTGTCTTAAAATGAGTACTTAGAGCTGGGCATGGAGACACATGCCTATCTGAGCACTAGGAGGCAGAAACAGGTAGATCTCTGAGATTATAAGATGAGCCTGGCATAGTGAGTTCCAGGACTGTTGGCATGATTTTTTAAAAGAATCAATTTTATTTGAGTTCTTATATCTACCAGCTTTCTCTGTACCAATCCTTTCCAACACCCCAACCCCAGCTAAGATAGGTAGCAGGTTAGAGGGAAGAGGGAGCTTTGAGATCTTTATAGACTACTTCCTGTTGATTAGGAGCATTGAGCTCCATGGGGGCAAGTCCAGTCTTTGTATCCTCAGGGTATTTCCAATTTCCTTTTGTCATCTCTTTTCCCTCCACCACTGACAAGTCAGCAGCAGCAGCACAGCAGCAGCAGCACCGCAGCAGCACAGCAGCAGCAGCACAGCAGCAGCAGCATCTCCTCTCTTTGAGCTCTGGTCATCTCACACCCTCTGTAGAGTCTGGAAATTAAACTATCTTCAGCTGGCAGAATCACAGCCCTGCCAGAGAAGACAGGAGGAAAATAGTGTACTGCTGTGGGCAATCTGAAGCAACCCCACATCCCACACCTGGGATTAAAACAAAGACATGTTTACATAACATAACTGGATTTTTAAAGACACCAAAATTCTCACTACACAGGACAGCCAGAGTTACATAGTGAGCCCCTGCCTTGGAACTCAAACAAATACATGCATACTTATTGTGCCATAAGTTGTGTCATCCACTATGACTTGTCTAGATAAGTACTTTTTAATATACTAACCAAATAAAATGTTTTGGATTCAGCTTCTCAGAAGCAAAAGAGACATTCTTGCCATTGTTTCTTTTAACCCAAGTCTTGCATTTACATTCTTCACTTAAAGGAGCTATCTGTATTTTTCCCGTGATAAACAGCATATTGAATATGTGAAGTCAAATGCTCCTCCCCCAGTAAGAAGAGGTGAGCTGGGAACTGGTACAAACCTTTCTTTTGTTCTTGTTTAAACACAAGCCTGTAGCTTTCCAAATTAGTAAGTGGATTGGTCACAACCATTTTGCTTGTGGTTTATTCTGCATTTGAAATCCAGAGAGACTACCAAAATTCTATGATGCATATTTTTCTTAGTGGCAGGTGTGAATCATTGTAATATCCCCCTTAACGTAGAATTGATATACTGATGCTGTGAGCCTTTGACCCTTTAATATAGATTAGCAGTCCACCTCAGGGGATACACCTGCAACACCACAACTTCTCTGGTGACTTCACATTCCGTATTCATCAAGTCTGATGAATATGTCAGCAGAGGCAGAGAAGACTAGCAGTGCAATCTGGGAAATGCGAGATTCTAAAGGTGGCAGTGTCGTGGGGTAGCTAAGCATGAAAAAAAAGGCATTGCTCTGAGGATTATAACTTTCTATCTTCTCTACAGATAGGAATAAAGAATTCATTGACATGCAGTGTGTAAACCATGTCAGTTAGCATTTGTGATCAGTGGCAATGAGGACAATTACCTGGATTAGTTGACAGTGGCCATGTGTGACTTTCTTCCCAGAGTTCTGATGATGCCATAGGGCTCACTAACCCTCAACCTACCCATTATTTTTGGCACTGCCTATCACTGCCTCACATTTTTTTTCCCTTTACGATGTAATATTACTTTGACCTACTATTTGGTGACGTTTGGACCTGGTTATGAGTTTCTATTTGGACCCATTAAAATATTGAATCTCACTTCATAAATTATAGTAACCTTACCTACTATTCAGTTGGGAAGCTACATTCTTGGGTTCTTCTGATGCTAAGTATTCCTTTCTCAATTACAGATTTGGGTCAAGAAGAAAGAGACAGAGGTGTGCTTGTGGATTTGGTGGACACATCTTAGGGGAAGCTTTGTCTTCATCATTAGGGGAAGCTTTCATCATTTCCCCTAACCTATTCCTATAAACACTATATTTCCAGATTATACTTTTCATATCTTGCTTCCAATGAAACACACATACTATAGTTAATATCCCTCAAAATTCTGATTATTCCCAAATGTACTTTGCATGATTGTGTTGTAATGTGACTCTGAACCTATGGATGAAAGATTGGGCAATGTTAAACAAAAAAGGACTACACAGTGACTTTCATCATAGCATGGGCCTTGTTTTTTGTTTTGTTTGTTTTGTGTTCCTAGTTCTCATTTATTTATATATTACTTTTAACTTTACATCTCAGTCATTACCCCCTCTTTCCTCTCCTGGAGGTCTCTACCTTCCTTCCCTCCCTGAAAAGGCTATCTTCCTCCCCTGCCCCTCAGAAAAGGGAGTGCCCCTCTCCAAAGCCCACCCCAGCAATCCAGTTGCATCAGGACTGTGTGCTTCCTCTTTCCCAGTCTCCTGGCAAGGCAGCTCCTTCAGGAGAAAGTGATCAAAAAGCATGCAACGGAGACCATGTCAGAGACAACCCCCGATTTCCTTTCTAGGAGACCCACATGGAGGCTAAGCTGCCCATTGGATTACATATGTAAAGGGCTTGGTCTAGTCCATGCATGGTCCTTGGTTGGTGCTTCAGCCTACACAAGCCCCTCTGGGCCCCAGTTAGGTGGGACTGTTGGTCTTCTGTGAAGTTCCTGTCCACTCTGGGTAGTTTTATCCTCCCCTCAACTCTTCTTCAGGTTCCCTAACGTTCTGCCTAAAGTTTGGCTGTGAGCCTCAGTTTCTTTTTCCTATCCAATCTTTCGAAGGGCAGAGCCTCTCAGAGGACAGCCATGTAAGCCTGCTGTCTGCAAACACAATAGAGTGTCATCAATAAAGTCAGGGGTTGGCTCTCTCCAATAGAGTGGGTCTCAGGGTGGGCCAGGTCTTGGTTATACATTTATTCTCTCAGTCTCTGCTTGATCTTTATCCCTGCACACCATGTAGGCAGGGTAAATTCTGGGTAAATTTTTTGTGGGTGGGTTGGTGTTCCTCTCCCTCCACCAGGAGTCCAGTCTGGTTAGAGGGTGGCCTCTCCAGTCTACATAAGCTTCTCCATCAGGGGTCTCAGATAGAGTCACCCCCATATTACCCTATGAGCCCACCGTGTTGCAGGTCTCCAGAATATCTAGGAGATGACACTGCCCATGGTTTCTCTCTTTGTAAGCCCTCTCCCTTCCCACCCTACTCTCTCTTATTTCCCTCACTGTACACTCTGTGTACACTCTATGCCCCCTTTTGAGTGAGATAACAAGCATTCTGTCTTGATGGGCTTTATTTTTAAATAATGTTTTTCAGTCTTATAAATGGAAATAAATGTACAGAATGGTTGGGGAAATATAGTAATCTTCCAGTACAGTAGCTGATCCATTAACAAATATATGTATCTCTAATACACATAGGATACAATTGAGGTGCATCTGTAAGTGTTTTTGTACATAGGTCACATATTCACATATTAACAATATCATAAGTTATAATATAATACTATTATATTATGAGATAAGCATACTATGTGATATGTTACTATACTGCATAGGAAGCATATTTGTTTACTTAAGTGCATTTGCTTGGATAAGATATAATTTGAGTGGATTTAGATAAGTTAAAATATTTATAAGTGTACATATATCTAACCTACATACTGATTAAAATACACATATATTAGTTTGTTCTGTTAAAGAGCCTAGAATCTTAGTACTCAGTTTTTCTTTTTTTTTTTTTTTTTTAATTTTTATTTTTTATATTTATTACAGTTTATTTTCTTTGTATCTCAGCTGTAGAACCCTCCTTCATTCCCTCCCAATCCCACCCTCCCTCCCACATCTCCTCCCTGCCCCTCTCTAAGTCCACTGATAGGGAAGGTCCTCATCCCTTCCATTTGACCCAAGGCTATCAGGTCTCATCAGGGCTAGCTGTGATGTCCTCCTTTGTGGGCTAGCAAGGCTGCTCCTCCCTCGGGGGTGGGGGAAGAGGCAAAGAGCCCACCACTAGCATCCAAGGGGGTTTCCCTAATAAGTGGAACAGGGACTGTCTCTGACAGTACTCAGTTTTACAAATTGTCTCATACATGTCCTCAAAACCAGAAGCCACGACTCCCTCAGAAAGTCAAAGCAGGCAGCCACAGGAATGAAGAGCTATAACCGGGTACAAAATGTTAACTAATAGAGAGTCTAAAATCACAGACCAGGACTTTGAGCAATACTACACTGCAATATGAAGTTTGAACCTACAGTTTAAAATGAGCACACTTAAGTCTGCTGGTGATTGAATAAGAATAAACATGTATATGAGAATAGACAAATCTCTTACTTACTAAAATAGCTAACAGAAATATACCTTGTCCCTAAGAGAAGCGCAATTCCTGATCTTTATTGTGGGATGTCCTTACAAAAGGCAATAGGGAAAGAGCTGGTGATGGGGAATAATTTATAGTTAACACTAATAGAGTTGGATTAAATTAGTTTTATTGACATATGATCTTCACTCACGAATGGAACTCTACCTTTGTAATGACACTCCACTAACCCACAAACCCAGTCTGATCAAAGGTCTAATAATGATAAGATAAATTCTAATTGAAGGACAGTCTACCAAAATATCTGAGTAATTTTTTCAGTTATTAAAGTTATTACAAACAAAAAGGTCTGATTAAATAATATTCTACAGAAACAGAAGCATCAGGACTAAATATGATTTGCCATATTGATTGGTATTCTGACATAAAATAGTGTTAATTGATAAGAAGATACGAAATCCAAATAAAACAGTTGGCTTAATATGAGACATTATTAAGTTATTAACGAACAAAACACACCACACTAACATCAAATGCTTATATTAGTGATTCTGAATTGAAAATATAAGATTCTTTTACTATCTTCACCACCTTTCTAAAACTCTTTTGAAGTAAGTACTTATTTAAGGGGGCAGAGCCAAGATGGCGACTAGCACACACAGTTTCCGAGCTGTGGAAGAGATAAAGTTCTGAGTTGATGAGTGGAAGAACTTCTGAAGCCAGGGAAACAACGGAGAGACTTTCTAAACAACAGGGAACATCGCAGGAGGTGAAAACCTTGGTCTCAGGTCACCCAGGGACTTGTTTGGGGAAGCTGCAGCAAGACCTCATAACCTGGCAGTGACAACAGCACACAACTGGCGGAGCACATCAAAGAAGCAGGGACAAACCAGAGAGCAGAGAGCACAGATACCCAGATCTCTGCCAAGTGACCTGCCTGTACAGCTCGTCCTCAGCACACGCTAAGGACACGGGACCTCTCTCAACTTCCTGAAGAATTCTCCAGACTCGAGAGAGAGACAGTACCAGTCTGATCGGCAGAATCCAAAAACAAACAGGGAAGGTCTCAGATAAGCCAATGGCCAGGGGTAGGCGAAAGAACACTTCCAACATACATCAGGACATCATGACTTCACCAGCAAACCCCAAAATCGATGGATACTCCAATTCCTCAGAAGCACAGGAAAATGACCTTAAAGCCATGCTTGCTCAATTATTTGAGGCTCATAAGGAGGAAATGAACAAATCTTTCAAAGAGTTGGCCAGTCAATTAGAGGTAAAGAAAGAAGAAATAGACAAAACCCTTAAAGAAACACAGGCAAACATAGCCAAACAAATAGAGGCACAAGTAGAGAAAAAATTAGTGGCATACAAAAAGGAAATGAACAAAGAAATAGAGTCCATCGTAGAGAGACAGGAATCCAAATTCAAACACATGGAAGAAATGGTGCAAGGCATGAAAACAGAATTAGAATCAATAAAGAAAACACAAAGTGAGAAAACTCTTGAGCTGGAGAACTTGGAGAAAAGATCAGGAACCACAAAAGTAAGCATCACCAACAGAATACAAGAGATGGAAGAGAGAATCTCTGGAGCTGAAGACACACTTGCAGAAATTGATACTTCTTTCAGAGAAAAAGTAAAATCAGAAAAATTCCAATCACAAAATATCCAAGAAATCAAGGATGCTATGAAAAGACAAAATCTAAGAATAATAGGAATTGATGAAAAAGAAGACTCCAGGCTCCAAGGTCCAGAAAATATTTTCAAAAAAATCATAGAAGAAAATTTTCCCAACTTAAAGAAAGAGATGTCCATAAATATACAAGAGGCCTACAGAACACCAAATAGACTAGACCAGAAAAGAAACACATCACGTCACATCATAGTCAAAACACTAAATCTACGGAACAAAGAAAAGATATTAAAAGCAGCAAGGGAAAAAGGCCAAGTAACATATGAAGGTAGACCTATCAGAATCACACCAGACTTCTCATCAGAAACTATGAAAGCCAGAAGGGCCTGGGCAAGCATCATGGAGACTCTAAGAGATCACAAATGTCAACCGAGACTACTATACCCTGCAAAGCTTTCAATCAACATAGATGGAGAAAACAAAATATTCCATGACAAAACTAAATTTACGCAATATCTATACAGCAAACCAACCCTACAGAAGATACTAGAAGGAAAACTCCAATCCAACGAAAACAACTTCACCCAAGAAAACAGGGCATACAGATAATATCCCAACAAAAATAAAAGAAAACAAACAATGAAACAAGGTAAGATCATCGACTCCATTACAAAAGGAACTAACATGCATTGGTCAATATTATCTATCAATATTAATGGACTCAACTCACCAATAAAAAGACACAGGCTAACAGAATGGTTACGGAAACAGGACCCAACATTCTGTTGCATCCAAGAAACACACCTATGCAACAAAGATAAACACTACCTCAGAGTAAAGGGCTGGAAAAATGTTTTTCAAGCAAATGGTTCCAGAAAACAAGCTGGAGTAGCCATCCTAATATCTAATAAAATAGACTTTCAACCCAAGTTAATCAAAAAAGATAAGGAGGGCCACTATATTCTCATCAAAGGAAAAATCCAACAAGAGGACATCACAATTTTGAATATCTATGCCCCAAATACAAAGCACCTATATTCATAAATGAAACAATATTAAAGCTTAAATCATACATTGATCCTAATACCTTAATAGTGGGAGACTTCAACACCCCACTCTCATCAAGGGACAGATCAACCAGACAGACACCAAATAGGGAAATAAAAACAGTCACAGAATCCCTAAATCAAATGGACCTAATAGATGTCTACAGATCTTTTCACCCAAACTCAAAAGAGTACACCTTCTTTTCAGCACCACACGGAACCTTCTCCAAAATAGACCATATAGTTGGTCACAAAGCAAGCCTCAACAGATACAAAAGGATTGAAATAATCCCTTGTATACTATCTGACCACCATGGAATAAAGCTGGACATCAACAACAACAGAAACAACAAAAAGCCGATACGCACATGGAAACTGAACAACTTACTACTCAATGACAGCTGGGTCAAGGAAGAAATAAAGAAAGAAATTAAAGACTTTCTAGAATTCAATGAAAATGAAGGCACAACATACCCAAATTTATGGGACACATTGAAAACAGTGCTCAGAGGAAAATTTATAGCACTAAGTGCCTACAAGAAGAATTCTGTAATATCACATACAAACAACTTAATGGCCCAACTGAAAAACCTAGAAAAAAAAGAAGCAGATACACCCAAGAGGAGCAGAAGGCTGGAAATAATCAAACTAAGGGCAGAAATCAATCAATTAGAAACAAATAAAATTATCCAAAGAATCAATGAAACAAAAAGCTGGTTCTTTGAGAAAATCAACAAGATAGACAAAGCCTTAGCCAAACTAACTAAAAAGCAGAGAGAAACCATACAAATCAGCAAAATCAGAAAGGAAAATGGGGACATAACTACAGACACTGAGGAAATCCAAACGATTATTAGGTCATACTACAAAAGCCTATATGGCACAAAATTTGAAAATCTAAATGAAATGGATAAGTTTCTTGACAGATTCCATCTACCAAAATTAAGTCAAGATCAGGTAGAAAGACTGAATAGTCCTATATCTCCCAAGGAAATTGAAGCAGTCATTAACAGTCTCCCCTCCAAAAAAAGCCCTGGACCAGATGGCTTCAGCGCAGAATTCTACAAGACCTACAAAGAAGTACTAACACCAATTCTCCTCAAACTATTCCACAAAATAGAAATAGAAGGAACACTACCAAACTCATTCTATGAAGCCATAGTCACTTTGATACCTAAACCACACAAAGATCCAACAAAAAAAGAGAACTTCAGACCTATCTCTCTTATGAACATTGATGCAAAAATACTCAATAAAATACTTGCAAACCGAATCCAAGAACACATCAAAGATATCATCCACCATGACCAAGTAGGCTTCATCCCAGGAATGCAAGGGTGGTTCAACATACGGAAATCCATCAATGTAATCCACCACATAAACAAAATGAAGGAGAAAAACCACATGATCATCTCCTTAGATGCGGAAAAAGCATTTGACAAAGTCCAACACCCATTTATGTTTAAAGTCTTGGAGAGATCAGGGATACAAGGCACATACCTAAAGATAGTGAAGGCAATATACAGCAAGCCTATAGCCAACATCAAACTCAATGGAGAGAAACTTAAATCAATCCCACTGAAATCAGGGACAAGACAAGGCTGCCCACTCTCTCCATATCTCTTTAACATTGTACTTGAAGTCCTAGCCAGAGCAACAAGAAAACTAAAGGAGATCAAGGGGATACAAATCGGAAAGGAAGAGGTCAAAGTGTCACTATTTGCAGATGATATGATAGTATACATGAGCGACCCCAAAGATTCAACCAGAGAACTTCTTCAGCTGATAAACACCTTCAGCAAAGTGGCAGGATACAAAATCAACTCAAAAAAATCAGAAGCCCTCTTGTATACCAAAGACAGAAAGGCTGAGAAAGAAATTAGGGAAACAACACCCTTCACAATAGCCACTAATAACATAAAGTACCTTGGTGTGACTCTAACCAAGCAAGTGAAAGACCTGTTTGAGAAAAACTTCAAGTCTTTGAAGAAAGAAATTGAAGAAGATCTCAGAAGATGGAAAGATCTCCCGTGCTCATGGATTGGTAGGATTAACATTGTGAAAATGGCCATCCTGCCAAAAGCAATCTACAGATTCAATGCAATTCCCATCAAAATACCAACTCAATTCTTTACAGACCTTGAAAAAAAGATTCTCAGCTTCATATGGAGAAACAAAACACCCAGAATCTCCAAAACGGTCCTGTACAACAACAGATCATCTAGAGGTATCTCCATTCCTGATCTCAAGCTGTACTACAGGGCAACAGTAATAAAAACTGCATGGTATTGGCATAGAAACAGAAAGGAGGATCAATGGAATCGCATAGAAAAACCAGAAATAAACCCACACACCTATGAATACTCAATATTTGACAAAGAAGCCAAATCCATTCAATGGAAAAAAGACAGCATCTTCAACAAATGGTGCTGGACCAACTGGATGTCTACATGCAGAAAAATGAAAATAGATCCATATTTATCACCCTGCACAAAACTAAAGTCCAAGTGGATCAAGGACCTCAACATAAAACCAGATACTCTAAATCAGTTGGAAAAAAAAAGTGGGAAACAGCGTAGAACTCATTGGCACAGGAGACAACTTCCTGAACAGAACACCAACAGCACAGGCTCTAAGAGCAACAATCAATAAATGGGACCTCATGATACTGAAAAGCTTCTGTAAAGCAAAAGACACTGTCATCAAAACAAATAGACAGCCTACAGATTGGGAAAGAATCTTCACCAACCCTTTATCTGACAGAGGGCTAATATCAAGTATATATAAAGAACTAAAGAAGCAGAAAAGCAACAAACCAAGTAATCCACTTAAAAAATGGGGAACAGAGCTAAACAGAGAATTCTCGAAAGAGGAACATCGAATGGCAGAGAAACACTTAAAGAAATGCTCAACCTCATTAGCCATTAGGGAAAGGCAAATCAAAACGACCCTGAGATTTCACCTTACTCCCATCAGTATGGCCAAGATGAAAAACTCAAGTGATAGCACATGCTGGAGAGGTTGTGGAGAAAAGGGAACCCTCCTCCATTGCTGGTGGGAATGTAAACTGGTTCAACCACTTTGGAAGTCAATCTGGCGCTTTCTCAGACAACTAGGAGTAGTGCTACCTCAAGACCCAGCTATACCACTCCTAGGTATATACCCAAAATTTGCTCAAGTACACAACAAGGACATTTGTTCAACCATGTTCGTAGCAGCTTTATTTGTAATAGCCAGAACTTGGAAACAACCCAGATGTCCATCAACGGAGGAATGGATACAGAAATTGTGGTATTTTTACACAATGGAATACTACTCAGCAATCAAAAAGGAGGAAATCATGAAATTTGCAGGCAAGTGGTGGGATCTAGAAAAGATCATTCTGAGTGAAGTATCCCAGAAGGAGAAAGACAAACTTGGTATATACTCGCTTATATAGACCTACAAGACATGATAAACATAATGAAATCTACACACCTAAAGAAGATAATCAAGAAAGTGGACACAGGCCAAGGTGATTAATCCTCATTTAGAAAGACAAATGGGATGTGCATTGAACTTATGACAGGAGTCTACCACAAAAGGCATCTGAAAGACTCTACCTAGCAGTGTTTCAAAGCAGACACTAAGACTCATAACCAAACCCTCGGCAGAGTGCAGGGAATCATATGAAAGAAGGGAAGTTAGTATGATATGGAAAGGATAGGAGCTCTACAAGGACCAAATATATCTGGGCACAGGGTCTTTTCTGAGACTGATACTCAACCAAGGACCATCTATGGATATAACCTAGAACTTCTGCTCGGATGTGGCCCGTGGTAGCTCAGTAACCAAGTAGTTTTCCAAAGTAAGGGGAACACGGACTATTTCTAACAGGATCTCAAGGGCAGGCTGTTTGACCCCCACCCCAGGGGAGGAGCAATCTGTTAGGCCACAGAGGAGGACTTTGCAGCCAGCCCTGAAGATACCTGATAAAATAGGGTCAGATGAAAGGGGAGGAGGTCCTCCCCTATCAGTGGACTTGGAAAGGAGCAGGGAGGAGACCATGGAGGGAGTGTGGGGTTGGGGAGGGAATGAGGGAGCGGGATACAGCTGGGACACAGAGTTAAAAAAAATGTAACTAAAAAGAAAAATAAAATTAAAAAAAAGAAAAAAAATATTTGAGGATATTAAAAAAGTACTTATTTAAAAATATATAGTTCATACATAATGATTAATCTGATAGTCAAATCTAGATATTTATTCCAATTAAAATAGACTTATTTAAAAAATAGACTTATAAATAACAAAATGGGAACAGATGAACAAAATATGTGTTGATTTGTGCATTGAAATTTAAGTGTCCCTGAGAGATATTAAAGAAGATTAAAGTAAATGGAAAAACATTTCATGTCTATGGATTATTATAACGTTGATTTTTTTTTTCTGTAGTGATTTGTATTGTTTCAACACAATCTCTATTGAACCCTCTTCTAGGGTTTTTAATAAAGATTGACAACCGGTCCAAAAATGAATATGAATATGTAAATATTTGCAAAGTATCAAGCCAATGTAAAAGGGTACAGTTGAAGAATGCATATTAATATAATTTCAAAACTGTCAGTACCGAGAAGCTGTGGTATTGATGGAAAAATGGACATAGATACACAAACAACAAAGACAACTGATGAGTAATGAATGGTGGCAGTAGATACGTGGTAGAGACATCGGACAGATGGTTGACTTATGTCCTGGCCAGGACAGAACAAAATGGCACATATTTTCACCATGCTATTGAAAATGATCTATACTTACAATATATAAGCGGGAATTTCTAGAATATCACACCTAAAATTTTAAGAACATGGTTAGTCAGAGGTAGCTGAGGCTTACGGTGTTAAACCCACTTGCAGGTGAGGTATGGGGCTACAGCGTACTTCTACAGTGGACTATCGGGGGTAAAAACAAAACAAAACTACCCAATCATGCTACAGTATGGATGAGCCTTAAAACTGAGATCACTATGTGTAATCATATTTGTGTGAAAATGCAAAAAATGGCAATTTTATAGACAAGGATTCTCTGGAGTGCACACTGGTCTCATCAATAAATGGACTAACATGGATCTTAGAGTGATAAAATTATTATGAAGTTGGATCCAAGTGATATTACCACAACTCTGAATATTTATTCAAACCTTCTAAGGACTGAAATTTATGGTGTATATATGTTATGAAATAGAGATTTTCTTTTTGGTATTTGAATAATTTAATAAAACTGGTAATCTTCCAGTAAAGTTAATTTAAAATATAAAAAAAAAAACAATTGCTAATATGAGTAACGAGCAAGTAACTACACTTCAGACTTTACAGACATGCAAAATAATGAATGATTTTATAACCATATATTTTGAATTTCTGAACAAAATGGAAATCCTGAAAGCACTTGCTCACCAACACAAGGAGCTCAGTTCCACCCCCAGAACCCACATGATATGCACAGCATGGTGGTGCTCTTGTATACTGTGCCATGAAGATGGAGACAGGAGCTCCCCCGAGTTTACTGGGCCTGCCGATGTAGCTTATCAGGTGAGTTTAAGAGTACTAGGAATTGGTAGGATTAACATAGTGAAAATGGCCATCCGGCCAAAAGCATTCTACAGATTCAACGCAGTTGCCATCAAAATACCAATACAATTCTTTACAGACCTTGAAAGAAAAATTCTCAGCTTCATATGGAGAAACAAAAAAAAAACCTCAAAATTTCCAAAATGATTCTGTACAGCAACAGATCATCTGGAGATATCGCCATCCCTGACCTCAAGCTGTACTACAGAGCAATAGTAATAAAAACTGCATGGTAGTGGCATAGAAACAGAAAGGAGGATCAATGGAACCAAATAGAAGACCCAGAAATAAACCTACACACCTAAGAATACTTGATTTTTGACAAAGAAGCTAAAACCATTCAATGGAAAAAGACAGAATCTTCTATAAATGGTGTTGGGCCAACTGGATGTCTACATGCAGAAAAATGAAAATAGACCCATATTTATCACCCTGCACAAAACTAAAGTCCAAGTCAATCAAAGACCTCAATATTAAAAGAAATACTAAAATGGTTAGAAGAAAAAGTGGGGAAGAGCCTAGAACTCATTGGCACAGGAGACAACTTCCTGAACATAACACCAACAGCACAGGCTCTAAGGGCAACAATCAATAAATGGGACCTCATGAAACTGAAAAGCTTCTGTAAAGCAAAAGACACTGTCATCAAGACAAATAACAGCCTACAGACTGGGAAAGGATCTTCACCAACCCTATATCTGATAGAGGCCTGATATCCAGAATATATAAAGAACTAAAGAAGTTAAAAAACAATAAATCAAGCAATCCAATTAAAAAGGGGGGTATGGAGCTAAACAGAGAATTCTCTGTAGAGGAATATAGAAGGGCAGAGAAATGCTTAAAGAAATGCTCAACAGAGAATGCCAACAGAGAAATGCAAATGCAAATGAACCTGAGATTTCACCTTGCACTTATCAGAATGGCTAAAATAAAAAACTCAAGTTCCAACACATGCTGGAGAGGTAGTGGAGAAAGGGGAACCCTCCTCCATTGCTGGTGGGAATGTGAAGTGGTACAACCACTTTGGAAATCAATCTGGCGCGTTCTCAGACAATTAAGAATAGTGCTTCCTCAAGATCCAGCTATATCACTCCTAGGCACATATCCAAAAGATGCTCAAGTACACAACAAGAATATTTGCTTAACCATGTTTGTAGCAGTTGTACTTGTAATAGCCAGAACCTGGAAACAACCCAGATGTCCATCAACAGAGGAATGGATACAGAAATTGTGTTACTTTTACACAATGTAATACTACTCAGCAGTTAAAAACAAGGAAATCATGAAATTTGCAGGCAAATGGTGGGACCTAGAAAAGATCATTCTGAGTGAGGTATCCCAGAAGGAGAAAGACACATATGGTATATACTTACTTATATAGATCTAAAGATATTATAAACATAATGGAATCTATACACCTAAAGAAGATAAACAAGAAAGAGGACCTGGGGTAAGATGATCAGTCCTCACTTAGAAAGACAAAAGGGATGGACATTGGATGTAGGAGGAAATAAGTAACAGGACAGGAGCCTACCACAGAGGGCTTCGAAAAAAACTGTACCTAGCAGTGTACCAAAGCAGATACTGAGAATCATAATCAAACTTTCAGCAGGGCGCAGGGAATCATATGAAAGAAGAGGGAGTTAGTATGACCTCGAGAGGACAGGAACTCCACAAGGACCAAATATATCTGGGCACAGGGATCTTTAATGAGAGTGTTTTTCCAACCAAGGACCATGTATGTATATAACCTAGAACTCCTGTTCGGATGTAGCCCATCGTAGCTCATCGTAGCTCAGTATCCAAGTGGGTTACCCTAGTAAGGAGAACAGGGACTATTTCTGACAGGAACTCAATGGATGTCTCTTTGGCTCTTGCCCCCCACGAGGGAGCAGCAGCCCTACTAGGCCACAGAGGAGGACTTTGCAGCCAGCCCTAAAGATACCTGATTTACCAAGGTCAGATGAAAGGGGAGGAGGTCCTACCCATCAGTGCACTTGGAAAGGGGCAGGGAGGAGATGAGGGAGGGAGGGTGGGACTGGAAGGTAATGACAGAGGGGGCTACAGCTGGGATACAAGGTTAATAAACTGTAACTAATATTAAAAATATTTTAAAAAATGTGGAAAAAAGGGTACTAGGAGACACCTTCTCAAAGGATGCAGACGGTGTTCCTGTGAATGATACCAAAGATTGGCCCCTACATGTAAAAACACACATGTGAATTCACACAGGTAAGTGTGCACATCCACAATAACAAAAATTGACCTATGTTCTCTGCACACATGAACATGTGTGTGTGCATACACACAATCATATACACACCTATAAAGAAGCATAACTTTATAAAATGCTCAGAATAAAACAGCAAGCCTGTACTTTTATAAAAATAAATTTAAAATTGGATTAGTCCTATGTAATAGGGGTTTTTTTTTGCTGCATTTTTTCCAAACAATACACAAATCTGGCATAATCAGTGATAAAGAGCTGATTAGAAAAATTTCTAGATTAATAGTTAAATAAGAGATTTTGAGATGGCACACTCCGTGATCTCAATGAGCCCTGAACCCAGTGACAAAGTAAAGAAGGTTGACCATGGAGAACACACAGATTTTTTTAAAGTCTCAATTATTCTGCTTATTGATGGTATAAACTCTTATGTTCTGGTTTAGAGTTTTAGTTAAGAAAGGTGAAGAGAAGCATAGAATACTAACACATTATGCCAACAAACTTGGTCTTAGAAAGATAATACAAAGTAAAAATGCAGCTTAATAGCATCATTATTGAATTAATTAATGAAGGAATAAAGTCTCTGTAGAAATACAGAGACTTACAGTGTTAAATCTGGGAAAATAGGACAGAGCACAAACTTTTTACCTTTTACAATTTATTCACTTTGGAGGGGGCAGAGCCAAGATGGCGACTAGCACACACAGTTTCCGAGCTGTGGAAGAGATAAAGTTCTGAGTTGATGAGTGGAAGAACTTCTGAAGCCAGGGAAACAACGGAGAGACTTTCTAAACAACAGGGAACATCGCAGGAGGTGAAAACCTTGGTCTCGGGTCACCCAGGGACTTGTTTGGGGAAGGTGAGAAACGATCCTTTGATCTCTCAGCACTCCCCTCCCCCAGACCTCCCTCCTCCTCGGCACAGCGGACTCCCCTTTCTCAGCGCAGACCTAACTGCCTGGGGCCTGCAGCCACTGAGGCGGAGCCCCAAGCCCTTTATCGGCAAAGGCCAGCAGTACTGTGTCTCGGAGCCCCAGATTCGCGCGGCGGCTGCACCATCCTCCCAGGGCCCGAGTCTGCTAGACGCCATACTAGCTCCGCAGGAGCGCCATCACTGACGGTACGGCCCGCCCAATCCCACAGTGACAGAGAATACGCTATATACTCACCAAAACCAGACAGAAACGCCATACAAGCTAGACACACCAGGCGCTGGGCCTCCGAAGCTTGGAGAGCACAGTAAAGAGACCCCAGGACTTCCCAGAAAGCATCTGGACTAGCAACCCAGCCTCCAGTTGCAGCGGGACTTTCTAACCTGGCGGCGGAGCAGCACTGAGCTGGCAGGGCACATCAGCCCTCCAGTTTAAGACTAACCAGGGCCAAACCAGAGAACAGAAAGGCTGGTTACCCCGATTCCCACTGACGTGACCACCCTGAAATCTCCAGCTGCAGCAAGACCTCATAACCTGGCAGTGACAGCAGCACGGAACTGGCGGGCACATCAAAGAAGCAGGGCCAAACCAGAGAGCAGAGAGCCCAGATACGCCGATCTCTGCCAAGTGTCCTGCCTGTAAGTGAGTGCACCCTTGAGAATCTGCAGCTCCACTGATCCTGGGTTCTTCTAAAACAGAAGCCAGGCATCGAACCCCCTCCCACCCATATACCCACTTTGGGAAACAGAGGGGCACTTGGAACATTGAAGTTCCTGCTCTGTGGGTCTAATTGAGGAGTTAAGGCAGTTAATGCCAGAAATGGCGCTGCGATCATCACTAGCGCCTGCGACATATACATTGCAAAGCCCCTCCCACACACTCAAGGGTTCAACATTAGCCATCACTCTGTCCCTCGAGACACACGCCCACACCCACTTACACACACACACACACACATACACATGCACGCACGCACGCTTGCATTTGCCTCTGTTTGCGCCTGCGTACTTTCCTCCCACAGGTACAGCTAGTCCTCAGCATACGCTAAGGACACGGGACCTCTCTCAACTTCCTGAAGAATTCTCCAGACTCGAGAGAGAGACAGTACCAGTCTGATCGGCAGAATCCAAAAACAAACAGGGAAGGTCTCAAGATAAGCCAATGGCCAGGGGTAGGCGAAAGAACACTTCCAACATACATCAGGACATCATGACTTCACCAGCAAACCCCAAAATCGATGGATACTCTAATTCATCAGAAGCACAGGAAAATGACCTTAAAGCCATGCTTGCTCAATTATTTGAGGCTCATAAGGAGGAAATGAACAAATCTTTCAAAGAGTTGGCCAGTCAATTGGAGGTAAAGAAAGAAGAAATAGACAAAACCCTTAAAGAAACACAGGCAAACATAGCCAAACAAATAGAGGCACAAGTAGAGAAAAAATTAGTGGCATACAAAAAGGAAATGAACAAAGAAATAGAGTCCATCGTAGAGAGACAGGAATCCAAATTCAAACACATAAAAGAAATGGTGCAAGGCATGAAAACAGAATTAGAATCAATAAAGAAAACACAAAGTGAGAAAACTCTTGAGCTGGAGAACTTGGAGAAAAGATCAGGAACCACAAAAGTAAGCATCACCAACAGAATACAAGAGATGGAAGAGAGAATCTCTGGAGCTGAAGACACACTTGCAGAAATTGATACTTCTTTCAGAGAAAAAGTAAAATCAGAAAAATTCCAATCACAAAATATCCAAGAAATCAAGGATGCTATGAAAAGACAAAATCTAAGAATAATAGGAATTGATGAAAAAGAAGACTCCAGGCTCCAAGGTCCAGAAAATATTTTCAAAAAAATCATAGAAGAAAATTTTCCCAACTTAAAGAAAGAGATGTCCATAAATATACAAGAGGCCTACAGAACACCAAATAGACTAGACCAGAAAAGAAACACATCACGTCACATCATAGTCAAAACACTAAATCTACGGAACAAAGAAAAGATATTAAAAGCAGCAAGGGAAAAAGGCCAAGTAACATATGAAGGTAGACCTATCAGAATCACACCAGACTTCTCATCAGAAACTATGAAAGCCAGAAGGGCCTGGGCAAGCATCATGGAGACTCTAAGAGATCACAAATGTCAACCCAGACTACTATACCCTGCAAAGCTTTCAATCAACATAGATGGAGAAAACAAAATATTCCATGACAAAACTAAATTTACGCAATATCTATACAGCAAACCAACCCTACAGAAGATACTAGAAGGAAAACTCCAATCCAACGAAAACAACTTCACCCAAGAAAACAGGGCATACAGATAATATCCCAACAAAAATAAAAGAAAACAAACAATGAAACAAGGTAAGATCATCGACTCCATTACAAAAGGAACTAACATGCATTGGTCAATATTATCTATCAATATTAATGGACTCAACTCACCAATAAAAAGACACAGGCTAACAGAATGGTTACGGAAACAGGACCCAACATTCTGTTGCATCCAAGAAACACACCTATGCAACAAAGATAAACACTACCTCAGAGTAAAGGGCTGGAAAAATGTTTTTCAAGCAAATGGTTCCAGAAAACAAGCTGGAGTAGCCATCCTAATATCTAATAAAATAGACTTTCAACCCAAGTTAATCAAAAAAGATAAGGAGGGCCACTATATTCTCATCAAAGGAAAAATCCAACAAGAGGACATCACAATTTTGAATATCTATGCCCCAAATACAAAGCACCTATATTCATAAATGAAACAATATTAAAGCTTAAATCATACATTGATCCTAATACCTTAATAGTGGGAGACTTCAACACCCCACTCTCATCAAGGGACAGATCAACCAGACAGACACCAAATAGGGAAATAAAAACAGTCACAGAATCCCTAAATCAAATGGACCTAATAGATGTCTACAGATCTTTTCACCCAAACTCAAAAGAGTACACCTTCTTTTCAGCACCACATGGAACCTTCTCCAAAATAGACCATATAGTTGGTCACAAAGCAAGCCTCAACAGATACAAAAGGATTGAAATAATCCCTTGTATACTATCTGACCACCATGGAATAAAGCTGGACATCAACAACAACAGAAACAACAAAAAGCCGATACGCACATGGAAACTGAACAACTTACTACTCAATGACAGCTGGGTCAAGGAAGAAATAAAGAAAGAAATTAAAGACTTTCTAGAATTCAATGAAAATGAAGGCACAACATACCCAAATTTATGGGACACATTGAAAACAGTGCTCAGAGGAAAATTTATAGCACTAAGTGCCTACAAGAAGAATTCTGTAATATCACATACAAACAACTTAATGGCCCAACTGAAAAACCTAGAAAAAAAAGAAGCAGATACACCCAAGAGGAGCAGAAGGCTGGAAATAATCAAACTAAGGGCAGAAATCAATCAATTAGAAACAAATAAAATTATCCAAAGAATCAATGAAACAAAAAGCTGGTTCTTTGAGAAAATCAACAAGATAGACAAAGCCTTAGCCAAACTAACTAAAAAGCAGAGAGAAACCATACAAATCAGCAAAATCAGAAAGGAAAATGGGGACATAACTACAGACACTGAGGAAATCCAAACGATTATTAGGTCATACTACAAAAGCCTATATGGCACAAAATTTGAAAATCTAAATGAAATGGATAACTTTCTTGACAGATTTCATCTACCAAAATTAAGTCAAGATCAGGTAGAAAGACTGAATAGTCCTATATCTCCCAAGGAAATTGAAGCAGTCATCAACAGTCTCCCCTCCAAAAAAAGCCCTGGACCAGATGGCTTCAGCGCAGAATTCTACAAGACCTACAAAGAAGTACTAACACCAATTCTCCTCAAACTATTCCACAAAATAGAAATAGAAGGAACACTACCAAACTCATTCTATGAAGCCATTGTCACTTTGATACCTAAACCACACAAAGATCCAACAAAAAAAGAGAACTTCAGACCTATCTCTCTTATGAACATTGATGCAAAAATACTCAATAAAATACTTGCAAACCGAATCCAAGAACACATCAAAGATATCATCCACCATGACCAAGTAGGCTTCATCCCAGGAATGCAAGGGTGGTTCAACATATGGAAATCCATCAATGTAATCCACCACATAAATAAACTGAAGGAGAAAAACCACATGATCATCTCCTTAGATGCTGAAAAAGCATTTGACAAAGTCCAACACCCATTTATGTTTAAAGTCTTGGAGAGATCAGGGATACAAGGCACATACCTAAAGATAGTGAAGGCAATATACAGCAAGCCTATAGCCAACATCAAACTCAATGGAGAGAAACTTAAATCAATCCCACTGAAATCAGGGACAAGACAAGGCTGCCCACTCTCTCCATATCTCTTTAACATTGTACTTGAAGTCCTAGCCAGAGCAATAAGACAACTAAAGGAGATCAAGGGGATACAAATCGGAAAGGAAGAGGTCAAAGTGTCACTATTTGCAGATGATATGATGGTATACATGAGCGACCCCAAAGATTCAACCAGAAAACTTCTTCAGCTGATAAACACCTTCAGCAAAGTGGCAGGATACAAAATCAACTCAAAAAAATCAGAAGCCCTCTTGTATACCAAAGACAAAAAGGCTGAGAAAGAAATTAGGGAAACAACACCCTTCACAATAGCCACTAATAACATAAAGTACCTTGGTGTGACTCTAACCAAGCAAGTGAAAGACCTGTTTGAGAAAAACTTCAAGTCTTTGAAGAAAGAAATTGAAGAAGATCTCAGAAGATGGAAAGATCTCCCGTGCTCATGGATTGGTAGGATTAACATTGTGAAAATGGCCATCCTGCCAAAAGCAATCTACAGATTCAATGCAATTCCCATCAAAATACCAACTCAATTCTTTACAGACCTTGAAAAAAAGATTCTCAGCTTCATATGGAGAAACAAAACACCCAGAATCTCCAAAACGGTCCTGTACAACAACAGATCATCTAGAGGTATCTCCATTCCTGATCTCAAGCTGTACTACAGGGCAACAGTAATAAAAACTGCATGGTATTGGCATAGAAACAGAAAGGAGGATCAATGGAATCGCATAGAAAAACCAGAAATAAACCCACACACCTATGAATACTCAATATTTGACAAAGAAGCCAAATCCATTCAATGGAAAAAAGACAGCATCTTCAACAAATGGTGCTGGACCAACTGGATGTCTACATGCAGAAAAATGAAAATAGATCCATATTTATCACCCTGCACAAAACTAAAGTCCAAGTGGATCAAGGACCTCAACATAAAACCAGATACTCTAAATCAGTTGGAAAAAAAAAGTGGGAAACAGCGTAGAACTCATTGGCACAGGAGACAACTTCCTGAACAGAACACCAACAGCACAGGCTCTAAGAGCAACAATCAATAAATGGGACCTCATGATACTGAAAAGCTTCTGTAAAGCAAAAGACACTGTCATCAAAACAAATAGACAGCCTACAGATTGGGAAAGAATCTTCACCAACCCTTTATCTGACAGAGGGCTAATATCAAGTATATATAAAGAACTAAAGAAGCAGAAAAGCAACAAACCAAGTAATCCACTTAAAAAATGGGGAACAGAGCTAAACAGAGAATTCTCGAAAGAGGAACATCGAATGGCAGAGAAACACTTAAAGAAATGCTCAACCTCATTAGCCATTAGGGAAAGGCAAATCAAAACGACCCTGAGATTTCACCTTACTCCCATCAGTATGGCCAAGATGAAAAACTCAAGTGATAGCACATGCTGGAGAGGTTGTGGAGAAAAGGGAACCCTCCTCCATTGCTGGTGGGAATGTAAACTGGTTCAACCACTTTGGAAGTCAATCTGGCGCTTTCTCAGACAACTAGGAGTAGTGCTACCTCAAGACCCAGCTATACCACTCCTAGGTATATACCCAAAATTTGCTCAAGTACACAACAAGGACATTTGTTCAACCATGTTCGTAGCAGCTTTATTTGTAATAGCCAGAACTTGGAAACAACCCAGATGTCCATCAACGGAGGAATGGATACAGAAATTGTGGTATTTTTACACAATGGAATACTACTCAGCAATCAAAAAGGAGGAAATCATGAAATTTGCAGGCAAGTGGTGGGATCTAGAAAAGATCATTCTGAGTGAAGTATCCCAGAAGGAGAAAGACAAACTTGGTATATACTCGCTTATATAGACCTACAAGACATGATAAACATAATGAAATCTACACACCTAAAGAAGATAATCAAGAAAGTGGACACAGGCCAAGGTGATTAATCCTCATTTAGAAAGACAAATGGGATGTGCATTGAACTTATGACAGGAGTCTACCACAAAAGGCATCTGAAAGACTCTACCTAGCAGTGTTTCAAAGCAGACACTAAGACTCATAACCAAACCCTCAGCAGAGTGCAGGGAATCATATGAAAGAAGGGAAGTTAGTATGATATGGAAAGGATAGGAGCTCTACAAGGACCAAATATATCTGGGCACAGGGTCTTTTCTGAGACTGACACTCAACCAAGGACCATCTATGGATATAACCTAGAACTTCTGCTCGGATGTGGCCTGTGGTAGCTCAGTAACCAAGTAGTTTTCCAAAGTAAAGGGAACACGGACTATTTCTAACAGGATCTCAAGGGCAGGCTGTTTGACACCCCCCCAGGGGAGGAGCAGTCTGTTAGGCCACAGAGGAGGACTTTGCAGCCAGCCCTGAAGATACCTGATAAAACAGGGTCAGATGAAAGGGGAGGAGGTCCTCCCCTATCAGGGGACTTGGAAAGGGGCAGGGAGGAGACCAGGGAGGGAGTGTGGGGTTGGGGAGGGATTGAGGGAGTGGAATACAGTTGTGACACTGAGTTAACAAAATGTAACTAAAAAGAAAAATAAAATAAAATAAAATTTATTCACTTTGTATCCCAGTTGTAGTCTACTCCTTGTCTCCTCCCAGACTTACCCTCCCTCCTTCTCCCCTTAACCCCTCTCCTAATCAACTGATAGGGGAAGTTCGCCTCCCCTACTATCTGACCCTAGCCTATCAGGTCTTATCAGGACTGCCTGGATCTTCTTCTACATGGACAAATTAAATATTATTTTTTAAAATTATATACATATATAATATATGTACATAATTATATATGTATATATATATATACACACACACATACACACATGTGTATGTGAATATATGCACATGTGAGAGCAGCAACCACTGAGTTCCAGAGAAAGCATCAAAAACTCTGGCACTGGAGGTGCAGTCGGATGTGTGTTACATAATCTGAATGTTTGGAGCTGAGCTGAGAACCTCTTCTAGAACAATACACATTCGTACCTGCTGAGACCTCTCTCCACTCCTCTAAATGTTGTTTGATCTGTCATTTGTTTTTTGTTTAGTTTGTAAGTGACAATCTGGCCAAACTTTCCTTGGACTCTCGAGCTCATTATCCTCTTTCCTACAACTCTTAATTGCTAATAATTTATTAGATGTCACCATGCCTAACATCTTAAAATGCATGTACATTTGTTTCTTGCTTGTATGTCTTCCTGGGTACATACTGTTTAGGAATTGGTTAAAAAAGAGTAATTAAGAACTTATGTACCCATTTGTAATTTTCTTTTTTTAACTGTGGAATTTTTATCTGACAACTTGAAAGTTATGTAGAATTTCCCCAAATAATATGAAATTAAAAGAATGGCACATCACCCCTTTAAACAGTGTGTAACCCTCTAGTGCTTTGAATAAATTAATTATGCACAATCATGCAAAGCAAATAGAAAAAATATTGTTTTCTGATATTGACAATTAAGCTCTTGTCATAAAATTAATTTTTATATTCCAATACTTTTCAACCGCTTCTTTAAATATTATCCATGATATCATTGTCTCTGGAAAGCATGAGAACATCAATAAGTCTTAACAATTGGAAACTATTTTAAGTCTTTCTTCTTTATAAGAAGCAAAAAATAACAAAGTTAATTCCCAGCCCACAGTCCTGACTACATCCCTGGATGCATGCTGCCATCTGGGATGGAAAGGTGAAACGCTTAAGTCCCGGTTCTCTGGCAAACCCAGCAGAAGTGAGTTCTGACCTGTCCCCTTTGCACTTCTTCTTCTGACACACAGGTTTATCTGCATTCCCAGAGTTCTGCTGCCAATCAAGGATGACCAGTTGAGGCCCATCTTCCTCCCAGTCCCCTGTCCACTGGTCCCCCTAAAGCAATCCCAACAGTGGTAAACTTTACCTGTTCCCTGCTGTTCCATTTTCTGGCACACAACTCTGTCTGAATTACCAGAGGCCTTTCAACAATCATATCAGTAAAGGCCAACATAAGAACACAATCAACAAGAGCTAGGACAACATGGTACCACCAGAGCCCAGCTATCTTACTACTGAAATCCCTGTATATCCTAACACAGATAAACAAAAGAAAATGACCTTAAATACAATGTTATGAAGATAATATAGACCTGTAAAGAGGAAATGAACACACCCCTTAAATTCAGGAAAATAGAATAAAAAGTGAAAGAAACGAATACAACTTTTCAAGACCTGAAAATTGAAAATGAAGAAAAAAAAAAACCAAACAAACAAACATGTTAGGTAATCCTAGAGATATAACATCTAGGTAAGAGAACAGAAACTGCAAATACATGCATCACCAACAGAACACAAGAGATGGAGGACAGAATCTTAGGCATAGAAGATACAATAGAAGAAATCGTTATACCAAGCAAAGAAAATCTTATATCTAAAAAGTTTCTAACAAAGAACATCCAGGAAACTTGGGATACTATGAACAGACCAAACCTAAGAATAATAGGAATAAAAGAAAAAAGAATCCCATCTAGAAGGCCAGAAAATATTTTCAACAAAATCATAAAATAGTATTTTCCCAATCTAAAGAAAGAGATACCTCAAAATGTACAAGGGGCTTACAGAACACCAAATAGATTGGACCAAAAATAGAAAATCCTCCAACGACACAATAATCATAACACTAAATGTACAAAGCAAAGAAAGAATATTAAAAACCACAAAAAATAAAAGGGTCCAATCACATATAAAGGCAGACAGATCAGAACTACCTCAGACTTCCCAACAGAGAACTGAAAAGCCAGAGGGCCTGGACAGGTGTCTTACAGTCTTTAAAAGACCACAAATGCCAGCCCAGACTATGATACTCAGCAAAACTTTCAATTACCATAGATGGAGAAAGCAAGGTATTTCACAACAAAACCAAATTTAAACAGCATCTTTCCACAAATTCAGCCCTATATGGAATACTAGAGGAAAATTACAAGACAGGGAGGTTAGCTACACAGAAGAAACACAGGAAATAAGTAATTTCACAACAGCAAAACCAAAAAAAGGGAAGAACACACACACATACAACAACGACCACCAAAATTAAAATAAAATAAATTAACAATCATTGCTCATTAATATCTCCCAACATTAATGGAATCAATTCCCCAATAAAAAGACACAGGCTAACAAAATGGATGTGAAAATAGGATCCATCATTCTGTTGCATACAAAGATAGACACTACCTTGGAGTAAAAGGCTAGAAAAATGGTTTCTAAGCAAAGGGACCCAAGAAGCAAGATGGAGTAGCCACTTTAATATCTAACAAAGCAGACTCTCAACCAAAAGTAATAGAAAAAAAATGGGGAAGGACACTACATACTCATCAAAGGAAAAATACATCAAGATGATGTCTCAATTCTGAGACACAAAAGAATATACTTTTTTCTCAGCACCTCATGGAAACTTCTCCAAAATTGACCATATAGTCAGTCACAATCAAGCCTCAACTGATACCAGAAAATTAAAATAATCCCATGTATCTTATCAGACCACCATGGAGTAGAGCTGGACTTCAACAACAGCAGAAATTTTAAAAACTCATGGAAACTGAACTACTTTCTACTCAATGACCATTGGGTCAGGAAAGAAATAAAGAAAGGAATTAAAGACCTTTCAGAATACAATGAAAATGAATGTATAACATTCATTGGGACACAATGAAAGCAGTGCTAAGAAGAAAGTTCACAGCACTACGTGCCTTCATAAAGAACTTGGAGAGATCTCATACAAGCAACTTAACAGCACATCTAAAAGATCTATGACCAAAATAAGCAAACACACCCAAGGGGAATGTACAGCAAGAAATAAACAAACTCGGAGTGAAATCAATAAATTAGAAACAAGGGAGCAATGCAAAGAATCAACAAAACCAGGAGTTGATATTTCGAGAAAATCAACTAGATAAGACAAACCCTTAGCCAAATTAAATAAGAGGCAGAAAGACAACATCTAAGTTAACAAAATAAAACATGAAAGGGGGGGGGGACATTACAATAGAGACCGAGGAAACCCAAATGATTATTAGGTCTTACTTCAAAAGCCTATATTCCACAAAATTAGAAAATTTAAATGAAATGGACAATATTCTTGATAAACATAACTTACCAAAATTAAATAAAGATGACAAAAACTTCAAGTCTCTAAAGAAAGAAATTGACACTGTCAGGCAGAGTGAATGGAATTTTATATAAGAAGTGGGAAATAGTAAGAGCTGGAGAAGACAGGAACTCCACAAGGAGAGCAACAGAACAAGAAAATTTGAACACAGGGAACTTCCCAGAGACTCATACTCCAACCAAAGACTATTCATGGAGATAACCTAGAACCCCTGCACAGATGTAGCCCATGGCAGGTCAGTGTCCAAGTGGGTTACCTAGTAATGGGAAGAAGGACTGCCTCTGACATAATCTGATTGGTCTGCTCTTTGATCACCTCCCCCTGATGGGGGAGCAGCCTTACCAGGCCACAGAAGAGGACAATGTAGCCACTTTTGATGAGAACTGATAGACTAAGATCAGAAAGGAGAGGAGGACCTCTTCTATCAGTGGACTTGGGGAGGGGCATGCATGCAGGAAAGGGAGGGAGGGTGGGATTGGGAGGGGCGGAGGGAGGGACTTATGGGGGGATACAAAATGAATAAAGTGTACTTAATAAAAAATTTTAAAAAAGTTAAAAAAAGAAATAAATTGAAGAGCAGATCAGAAGATGGAAATATCTCTCATGCTCATGGATTGTTAGATTAACATAGTAAAAACAGACATCTTACCAAGAGCAATCTACACATCCAAGGCATTTGCACCAAAATTCAACCCAATTCTTTACAGACTGTGAAAGAGCAATTCTCTATACTTCATGTGGAAAAAAAGAAACCAAGATAGCCAAAACAATCCTTTACAGCAAAAGAACTTCTGGAGGTAACACTATCCTTGACTTCAAGTTGTACTATAAAGCAGGTTGATCAATGGAATCAAATCAAAGACCCAGAAATAAACCTACAAACCTACAGATACTTGATTTTTGACAAAGATATCAAAACCATACATCTGAATAAAGAAAGCATCTTCAATAAATGGTGCTGGACTGCTGTATGTCTACATGTAGAAGAATTCAAATAGATCCATATTTATCACATAATAAAAATGTGATAAAAATACACAAAACTCAAATCTAAGTGGATCAATAACCTGAACATAAACCTGCATAGACTAAATCTTATAAAAGGGGAAGTGGGGAAGAGCCTTGAATTCATTTGAACAGGAGACAACTTCCTGAACAGAATACCAACAGCTAAGGAACTAAGATCAACAATTAATAAATGGGACCTCATGAAACTGAAAAGTTTCCATAAGGCAGAAGACACTATCAATAAGACAAACAGCCTCCTACAGAATGGGAAAAGATCTTCACCAACTCTACATCTGTCTGAGGGCTAAGATCCAAAATATATAAAGAACTCAAGAAATTAAACACCAACCCCCCCCCCAAATAATCTAATTTAAAAATGCAGCAAGGCACTAAACAAATTCTCAACAGAGGATTAGCAAATACCTGAGAAGTACTTAAAGAAACGTTCAAGTCATTAGTCATTGGGGAAACACAAATTGAAACAACTCTGAGATTTCACCTTACACCCATCAGAATGACTAAGATCAAAAACTCAAGTGACAGCACTGGCTGGCGAAGATTGTATAAAAATGTAAAAAATAAAAAAAATTAAAAATAAAAACAAAACCCTCATCAAAAACAGCTGTCATAAAAACAGACAGGTTGATGAATGGAATCAAATAAAAGACCCAGAAAAAAGGCAAGCAGAACACTCCTCCATTGCTGTTTAGAGTGCAGACTTGTACAGCCACTTTGTAATCAATCTACTGGTTTTCAGAATATTGGGGATAGTTCTACCTCAAAATCCAGCTATACTACTCCTGAGCCATAACCAAAAGATGTTCCACCATACCTCAAAGACACTTGTTGAACCATGTTCATAAGCATCTTATTTGTAACAGTCAGAAACTGGAAACAACCCAGATGTACCTTAACCAAAACGGATTAAAGAAACTGTGTTACGTTTACAAAACAAAATACTACTAAGCTATTAAAAATAAGTACATCATGAAATTTACAGGAAAATGATTGGAACTAAGACAATTATAAGTGGATATTAGCTGCGAAGTACAGGATAATCACCCTGCAATCCGTACATCCGAAGAAGCTAAGTAACAAAGAGGGCCGAAGGGTGAATGCTTGAATCTCACTCAGAAGGGGAAATAGAAAAGACTTCTGAAGTAGATGGAGAGAGGGAATTGAAGGGTGGAGGAGGAGAACGGGTGTGGAAGGCCCGGGGGTGCATCTCTGGAATGGAGGAGGCTCCAGAGAGTCTGTGGGGTGACCCTGTCTGAGACTCCTTGCAGTGAGGGATATCGAGCCTGAAGTGGCCACCTCTTGTAACCGAGAAGGATTTCCAGTGGAGGGAAGGGGACACTAACTCACCCACAAAATCTTCAACCAGCCAACCAGTTACTGGCCCAACTTGAGTTGCTTGACCTAAGAGAGACACCACCCCTGACGCTGTTAATTACATTCTGCTAAACTTGCAGAAACTTGCTGAAAGAAGGCCTGCATAACCGTCACCCGAGTGGCTTGACCAAGCAGCTGGTGGAAAGAGATGCGGAGTCCCACAACCACACATTAGGCAGAGCTAGGGAAATCTTTTGGAATAGGGTGAGGAACGATGGAAAGGGCCAGAGAGGTCAAGGACACCACAAGAAAATCTGCAAAATCAACTAACCAGGCCCCACCAACCCACCAAAACACCAACCAGAAGAGCGTCCACAGAATGGGCCTCGCCTCCCCCCCCCCACATACATATGTAACAGGTGTTCAGCTTGGTCCTCATGTGGGACCTCTAACAGCAGGAGCAGGGACTGTCTCTGATTCTTGCCTGTGTGTGGATCCGTTTCCCCTAACTTTATACCCTTGTCTAGCCTTAATGGAAGATGTGCCCAGTCCGACTTGATATGCCAAGGAGGTTTGATATCCATGGGAAGTCTCCCTGCTCTGAGAAGAAAGGGAAGGGGCAGAGGGGAGGGAAGGGGAAAAGGAGGGACTGGAATGTCAATTAAATAAAGCAATTAACTAATGAAAAAGAGAAATAAAATTATCAAACTCAAGATTCAACTTCTTTTAAAATTTTTTTTACAAGTGCATTTTTTTCCTTTTTATTATTATTAATTACACTTTATTCATTTTGTATCCCCCCATAAGCCCCTCCCTCCTCCCCTCCCGATCCCACCCTCCCTCCCCTTTCTGCATGCATGACCCTCCCCAAGTCCACTGATAGGGGAGGTCCTCCTCTCCTTCTTTCTGATCTTAGTCTATCAGTTCTCATATAAGTGGCTGCATTGTCAGGGTTCTAGGTTATCTCCACGGATAGACCTTGGTTGGAGTATGAGTCTCTGGGAAGTTCCCTGTGTTCAAATTATCTTGTTCTGTTGCTCTCCTTGTGGAGTTCCTGTTCTCTCCAGCTCCCACTACCTCCCACTTCTTACATAAAATTCCATTCACTCTGCCCATCAGTTGGCCATCAGGCTCAGCATCTGCTTTGACAGTCTGCACTGAAGAGGCTTTCAGAGGCCCTCTGTGGCAGGTTCCTAGGTTGTTTCCTGTTTTCTTCTTCTTATGATGTCCATCCTCTTTGCCTTTCAGGATGGGGATTAAATATTTTAGTTAGAGTCCTCTCTTTTGCTTAGTTTGTTTAGATGTACAGATTTTAATGGGTTTATTTTATGTTGTATGTTTATATGAGTGAGTATATATTATGTGTGACTTTTTGCTTCTGGGACAACTCACTCAGGAGGATCCTTTCCAGGTCCCAACATTTACCTGCAAATTTCATGATTTCCTTATTTTTCACTGCTGAGTAATACTCCATTGTATAGATGTACCACAGTTTCTGCATCCATTCTTCAGTTGAGGGGCATCTGGGCTGTTTCCAGCTTCTGGCTATTACAAATAAAGCTGCTACAAACATGGTTGAGCAAATGTCCTTTTTGTGTACTTGAGCCTCTTTTGGGTATATGCCTAGGAGTGGTATGGCTGAATCTGGAGGAAGCACTATTCCTAGTTGTCTGAGAAAGCGCCAGGTTGATTTCCAGAGTGGTTGTACCAGATTACATTCCCACCAGCAGTGGAGAAGGGTTCCCCTTTCTCCACAACCTCTCCAGCATGTGTTGTCACTTGAGTTTTTGATCTTGGCCATTCTGATGGGTGTAAGGTGAAATCTCAGGGTTGTTTTGATTTGCATTTCTCTAATGGCTAATGAGGTTGAGCATTTCTTTAAGTGCTTCTCGGCCATTCGATATTCCTCTACAGAGAATTCTCTCTTTAGCTCTGTTCCCCATTTTTTAAGTGGATTACTTCGTTTGCTGCATTTCAGCTTCTTTAGTTCTTTATATATACTGGATATCAGTCCTCTGTCAGATAAAGGGTTGGTGATGACTCTTTCCCAATCTGTAGACAGTCGCTTTGTTTTGATGACGGTGTTCTTTGCTTTACAGAAGCTTTTCAGTTTCATGAGGTCCCATTTATTGATTGTTGCTCTTAGAGCCTGTGCTGTTGGTGTTCTGTTCAGGAAGTTTTCTCCTGTACCAATGAGTTCTAGAGTATTCCCCAATTTTTTTTCTAGCCGATTTAAATGTGTCTGGTTTTATGTTGAGGTCTTTGATCCACTTGAATTTCAGTTTTGTGCAGGGTGATAAGTATGGATCTATTTTCATTTTTCTACATGTAGACATCCAGTTGGACTAGCACCATTTGTTGAAGATGCTATCATTTTTCCATTGTATGGTTTTGGCATCTTTGTCAAAAATCAGGTGTCCGTAGTGTGTGGATTTATTTCTGGGTCTTCTGTTCGATTCCATTGATCCACCATTCTGTTTCTATACCAGTACCATGCAGTTTTTGTAACTGTTGCTCTATAGTACAGCTTGAGATCAGGGATGGAGATACCTCCAGAAGATCTTTTATTGTAGAGGATTGTTTTAGCAATTCTTGGTTTCTTGTTATTCCATATGAAGTTGAGAATTTTTCTTTCCAGGTCTGTAAAGAATTGTGTTGGCAATTTGATGGGAATTGCATTAAATCTGTAGATTGCTTTTGGTAAGATGGCCATTTTTACTACGTTAATCCTGCCAAGCCATGAGCATAGGAGATCTTTCCATCTTCTCATATCTTCCTCTCATTCTTTCTTCAGAGACTTGAAATTTTTTTCATACAAGTCTTTGACTTGCTTGGTTAGGGTTACACCAAGGTACTTTATGTCATTTGTGGCTATTGTGAAGTGTGTTGTTTCTCTAATTTCTTTCTCAGCCCTTTTGTCCTTTGTATACAGGAGTGCTACTGATTTTTTTGAGTTAATTTTGTATCCGGCCACTTTGCTGAAGGTGTAATCAGCTGTAGGAGTTCCCTGGTAGAGTTTTTGGGGTCACTCATGTATACTATCATATCATCTGCAAATAGTGATAATTTGACTTCTTCCTTTCTGATCTGTATCCCCTTGATCTCCTTCAACTGTCTTATTGTTCTAGCAAGGACTTCCAGCACTATGTTGAAGAGGTATGGAGAGAGTGGGCAGCCTTGTCTTGTCCCTGATTTCAGAGGGATTGCTTTAAATTTCTCTCCATTCAGTTTGATGTTGGCTATAGGCTTTCTGTATATCACCTTTACTATGTTTAGATATGTGCCTTGTATCCCTGATCTCTCCAGTACTTTAAACATGAATGGATTTTGGATTGTGTCAAATGCTTTTTCAGCATCTAGGGAGATTATCATGTGGTTTTTTCTTTCAGTTTGTTAATATGGTGGATCACATTGATGGATTTCCGTATATTGAACCACTCCTGCATAGCTGGGATGAAGCCTACTTGGTCATAGTGGATAATATCTTTGATGTGTTCTTGGATTCGGTTTGCAAGTATTTTGTTAAGTATTTTTGCATCAATGTTCATAAGGGAGATTGGCCTGAAATTCTCTTTCTTTGTTGAGTCTTTGTGAGGTTTAGGTACCAAGGTGACTGTGGCTTCATAGAATTAGTTTGGTAATGTTCCTTCTGTTTTTATTTTATGGAATAGTTTGAAGAGAATTGGAGTTAGCTCTTCTTTGAAGGTCTGGTAGAATTGTGCGCTGAAGCCATCTGGTCCAGGGCTTTTTTTGATGGGAGACTTTTGATGACTGCTTCTCTTTCTTTGGGAGATATAGGATTATTTAATTGATTTACCTGGTCCTGATTCAAGTTTGGTAAGTCAAATCGATCAAGGAAATGGTCCATTTCATTTAAATTTTCAAATTTTGTGGCATATAGACTTTTGAAGTAAGTCCTAATGATTGTTTGGATTTCCTCAGTGTCTGTAGTTATGTCCCCCTTTTCATTTCTGATTTTGTTGATTTGGGTGGTGTATCTCTGCCTTTTAGTTAGCTTGGCTAAGGGTTTGTCGATCTTGTTGATTTTCTCAAAGAACCAGCTCTTGGTTTCATTGATTCTTTGAATTGTTTTATTTGTTTCTAATTGATTGATTTCAGCCCTGAGTTTGATTATTTCCAGCCGTCTACTCCTTCTTGGTGTGTCTGCTTCTTCTTTTTCTAGGGTTTTTAAGTGAGCCATTAAGTTGCTTGAATGAGCTGTCTTGTATTTCTTCCTGACGGCACTTAGTGCTATGAACTTTCCTCTTAGCACTGCTTAAATTGTGTCCCACAAGTTAGGGTATGTTGTGTCTTCATTTTCATTGAGTTCTAGGAAGACGTTAATTTCTTTCTTTATTTCTTCCCTGACCCAGCTGTCATTTAGTAACAAGTTGTTCAGTTTCCATGTGTGTAGGCTTTTTGCTATTTCTGTTGTTGTTGAAGTCCAGCTTATTCCATGGTGATCAGACAAGATACAAGGGATTATTTCAATCTTCTTTTATCTGTTGAAGCTTGCTTTGTGACCAACTATATGGTCTATTTTGGAGAAGGTTCCATGAGGTGCTGAGAAGAAGGTATATATTTTTTTTTTTTTTGTATTTGGGTGTAAAGTTCTGTAAATGTCTGTTAGGTCCATTTGATTCATGACCTCTGTCAGAGACATTGTTTCTTTGTTTAATTTCTATTTTGTTGACCTGTCCTTTGTTTAGAGGGGGGTGTTGAAGTCTCCCACTATTAATGTGTGGGGATTTATATGTGGTTTAAATTTTATCAATGTTTCTTTTACAAATGTGGGTGCTCTTGTATTTGGGGCATAGATGTTCAGGATTGTGATGTCTTCTTGGTTGAATTTTCCCTTGATGAGTATGAAGTGTCCTTCCCCATCTCTTTTTATTAATTTTGGTTGAAAGTCTATTTTATCAGATATTCAAATGGCTACTCCTGCTTGTTTCTTGGGTCCATTTGCTTGGAAAGTCGTCTTCCAACCTTTTACCCTCAGGTAATGTCTATCTTTGTGCCTTGGGTGTATTTCTTGTATGCAACAGATTGCTGGGTTTTGTTTATGTATCCATTCTGTTAATCTGTGTCTTTTTACTGGAGAGTTGAGTCCATTGATGTTGAGAGAGATTAATGACCAGTGGCTGTTAGATCCTTTGATTTTGATGTTGGCTGTGGTCATAAGGTTGTGTGCTTGGTTGCTTTTTGTTTTTTACTGTAGAAAGGTTAATTTTTTCCTGTGTTTTCTTGACAGAAGCTAATTTTCTTGGGTTGTATTTTCCCTTCCAGTGTCTTCTGTAATGCTGGATTTGTGTGTAGGTATTGTTGAAATTTGTTTTTGTCATTGAATATCTTGTTTTCTCTGTCTATGAGGACTGAGAGTTTTGCAGGGTATAGTAGCCTGGGCTGACATCTGTGTTCTCTTAGGGTCTGCATGATATCTGTCCAGGCCCTTCTGGCTTTCATAGTTTCTGTTGAAAAGTCAGGTGTGATTCTAATGGGTTTGCCTTTATATGTTACTTGGCCTTTTTCCCTTGCAGTGTTTAGTATTTTTTCTTTGTTCTGTATACTTACTGTCTTGATTATTATGTGGCGGGAGGATTTTCTTTTCTGGTCAAATTTGTTGGGTGTTCTGTAGGCCTCATATATTCTTATTGGCTTCTCCTTTAACTTGGAAAAATTTTCTTCGATGATTTTGTTGAAAATATTTTTTGGGCCTTGGAGAAGGGAGTCTTCTTTTTCCTCTATACCTATTATTCTTAGGTTTTGTCTTTTCATATTGTCTTGGATTTCTTGGACGGTCTGTGTCAGGAATTTTTTGGATTTAACATTTTCTTTGACAGATATGTCGATTTCTTCCATTGTATTTTCTACACCTGAGATTCTTTCTTCCATCTCTTGTAGTCTGTTGGTTAAGCTTACCTCTGTAGTTCCTGTTTTCTTCCCTAAATTCTTCCTCTCCATTATTTCCTCCATTTGTGTTTTCTTCAATTTTTCCAGTTCTATCTTCATGTCTTGATTTGTTTTGTTTACTTCCTTCACCTGTCTGGTTGTATTTTCCTGTTTTTCTTTTAGTTCCTTCAACTCTCTTTCTTTTATTTCTTTCAGTGATTTAATTATTTCTTCTCTGAAGGCCACAAGCTGTTTGGTTGCATCTTCCTGTATTTCTTCATGGATGGCCATAATCTGCTTGTCCTTAACTTCCTCCATTTCTTTGCGGATAGCCATGATGTTTGGTTTTATCTTCCTCTAATTCTTTACATATTTTATTTGTTTCCTCTATTATCCTCTTCATCAGCATAGATGTAAGGTCATCTATTATGCTGCATTGTCCAGGGCTGTTCGCCCCTGGATGGCTGGGTTCTAGAGATGCCATATTGCTCTGTCTTTTGTTGGTTGAGCTTTTACGCTGACCTCTACCCATTGGGCTGTTTTAGGTGTTGGCTGTTAGTTTCTGTGCTTCCTGGAGTCCTGAGGTAGGGAGAATCACCTTGGTCGGAAGATGATTTTTCCTGAAGGAGGCCTCCTCTGTTTTTTGGTTATGGTCACTGTATGACCAGTGTTTCTCAGGAGTTGCCACTGCTCACCTCAGGTGTATAGCTCTGAGTAGTAGCTGTGGTCTTTGTTAGGCAGGGGGGGATCTCCTCTTACCCATAGAAGTTCTCAAGACAGCTTCCCCACTGCTGGGTTTCTCGTTATAAATTTAGTGAGCTGCTGCTGTTACAGTTTTCCAGGTACAGTCCTCTTGAAGAACCTGCTGATTCCCTGGCTGTGGGGTTTTCTCCCAACAGGTAAACTCAGTCTGTTATCCTGGGGTACACAGTTCTGTCCGGGAAAGTGAGAGGTGCACCCAGCAAGCCTCTGAGCCAGAGGCTGAGTGCTCCACTCTGTGCCTGGAGAATGTGCACCTTGGTTGAGTTGGTGCCTGGGGGTGCCGCTTTGGTCTGGAGGCTGGGTGCCTCACTCTTGACCAGAAGCTGTGTGTCCCTGGCTGGGATGGCGGCTGCAGGCACTGCTCTGTTCCAGAGGCTATGGGTGCAGACCTCTTGAAGGACCAGGCCAATCAGTTTATGTCAGAGGCAGTCCCTCTTCCCATCACTATGTAAGCCACTTGGACACTAAACTGCCATGGGCTACGTTTGTGCAGGGGTTCTAGGTTATCTCCATGAATGGTTCTTGGTTGGAATATCAGTCTCAGAAAATACCCCTGTGGAGCTCCTGTCCTCTCCAGGTCTTACTATCTCCCTCTTCTTTCAAAAGATTCCCTGCAATCTGCCCAATGTTTGGCTATGAGTCTCAGCATCTACTCTGATTCCCTGCAGGTTAGAGCCTTTCAGAGGCCCTCTGTGGTAGGATCCTGTCCTGTTCCCTCTTTTCTCCCTCTTTTGATGTCCATCCTCTTTGCCTTTATTAATGGGAATTGAGCATCTTAGCCAGAGTCCTCCTTGATTAGTTTCTTTAGGTGTACAGATTTTAGTATGTTTATCCTATATTATATATCCAGAAGCTGGAAACAACCCAAATGCCCCTCAGTTGAGGAATGGACACAGAAACTGTGGTACATCTACACAATGGAATACCACTCAGCAATAAAAAACAAGGAAATCATGATATTTGCAGACAAATGGTGGGAATTAGAAAAGATCATCCTAAGTGAGGTATCCCAGAAACAGAAAAACACACATGGTATATACTCACTCATAAACGGATATTAGATATAATTTTTTATTTTGTATTAATTACAGTTTATTCACTTTGTACTCCAGCCATAGCCCCCTCCCTCGACACCTCACAATCCTTCCCTCCCTCTTCTTCTCCTTTGCCCCTCCCCCAGTCCACTGATAGGGGAGGTCCTCCTACACTTCCATCTGACCCTAGCCTATTAGGTCTCTTCAGGACTGACTAAAATTTTCTTATTATTGCAAAACTCAGCTGCTTGAGTATTTTTGTTTAGCTGTTTGGTTGTATTTCAAATTGCTGCATAGGATTCCCCTTCCTGGTTGTCTTTTGCTTTCTGCAAATGCTCAGGACAAAAATCAATGAGAGGAGTAATTTTACATGATTGTTGATTATTTCAGTAGAGGTGGGAGGTTGCAGCGCTTATGAACTGAGAAATACTGAATATAAGGATGGGAAATAGTGGAATAGGCAGACCTTAAAATAGCACCCACCCACCCACCTGTCTCTCCCTTCTGAGTGCTGGGATCAAAGGCATGTGCCCACACATCTGACAACTTTCATAGATTTTGGGTTGAGTTTGTCATCATTTAGCTTAGAAAAATAATCGAACACATTCCCTAACATTTCAAAGAATATAGCAAAAAAGTTACAAGTAGATTGTGGGAGCAGTATAAAAATTTAAAATGTATTTTATAATAAAACATTGATTAGGAATCTAATTTTAAAGGCTTTACAGCTACCAGCAAGTATTTGGAAGGGTGTTAGGGACATGTATAGGGACATGGTTTAGCCATAAAAGCACTTGTTGAGCAAACATGTGGGCCTGAATTCAAATCCCTAGAACACACGTTCTCAACCTTTGGGTCATGAGCCACTCAGGATGAAAGGACCCTTTTACAGGGGTCGCATATTTACATTACAGTTCATAACAGTAGCAAAATTACTGTTACCAAGTATCACCAAAATAATTTATTTGGTTGATGGGTCACCACAACATGAGAAATTGCATGAAAGGCTTGCAGCATTAGTTAGGCTGAGAACCACTGCTCCAGAACCATATAAGAAGTCCAGTAATATGGCAGAAGCATTTAAAGTATTAAATTAGCAGTGCTTGAAACATAATAGAGATAGTCAACAAAAAATATTTAAAAGATGTCATTTCTTTATTTTCCTTGAGTGGTTACTTTACTAAATCTTGTTTGTAGTGATTTAATCATCACAACCAGAGTTCAGTCAAGCATTTTTTCAAACATCATCATAAAACAATGAGCAAGTAAAGTAGAACAATTCAGGATCTTTGATTATTTTTCCAATCCAATTTTTACTAACCACATTTTGGTTATATACATAGGATTATGCTTGCAGACAATTCACTTCTGCACTGAAAGTAATCCTATCTGAGTAACTTCACTGATCTTCTCACATAAAGCAGATTAATCTTGGCATTTAAATATTGTTTTTACTGTGTTTTGTTCATCATTCTTATACACCAGCTATCCTCTGTGATATTTTATTTTGTTGCAATGAATAGTTTCCCCCCTCCAAGGTGATTTTTTTAACATTTTTTAAATTTTTTATTAATTACACTTTATTCATTTTGTATCCCCCCATAAGCCCCTTCCTCCTCCCCTTCCGATCCCACCCTCCCTCCCTTTCCTGCATGCATACCCCTCCCCAAGTCCACTGATAGGGGAGGTTCTCCTCTCCTTTCTGATCTTAGTCTATCAGTTCTCATCAAAAGTGGCTGCATTGTCCTCTTCTGTGGCCTGGTAGGGCTGCTCCCCGCTCAGGGGGAGGTGATCAAAGAGCAGGCCAATCAGTTTATGTCAGAGGCAGTCCCTCTTCCCATTACTATGTAACCCACTTGGACACTGACCTGCCATGGGCTACACCTGTGCAGGGGTTCTAGGTCATCTCCACAAATAGTCCTTGGTTGGAGTATGAGTCTCTGGGGAAGTTCCCTGTGTTCAAATTTTCTTGTTCTGTGGCTCTCCTTGTGGAGTTCCCGACCCCTCCAGCTCTTACTATTTCCCACTTCTTACATAAAATTCCATTCACTCTGCCCGACGGTTGGCCATCAGGCTCAGCATCTGCTTTGATAGTCTGCAGGGCAGAGGCTTTCAGAGGCCCTCTGTGGCAGGTTCCTAGGTTGTTTCCTCTTTTCTTCTTCTGGCTTTCAGAGGCCCTCTGTAGCAGGTTCCGAGGTTGTTTCCTGCTTTCTTCTTCTTCAAATTTCAAGTTTATACTTTAAAATGGTACAAACTTTACACATTTTATGTTGAGTGTAATTCTCCAGTGCCATCACTCCCTCCTCTTTATCTTCCTCCCTCTCCTGTCTGTCTCCTTAGTTCCCCAAGTCAGTGTTTTTTTTTCTTTCTTTAGATATGTATGTCATATACGTGGCATGTGTATGTATGCACACACATATATAATTTTACATAACCATAAATTTTAGGAATGACATTTAGAGAAAAGAATCTTTTGGGGACTGGCTTACTTAGCTCACTATGGCTCTCTCTGTCTGCATCCATTTTCTTGCAAATGGTGTGTCTCTTTTCTGCACGCAGAAAAACTAACCCCTGTGGATACATTCCACAGTTTGTCTATCCGTTCCTCAGCTGTGGGACACTCATGCTAGTTATGAACTTGGTTATTGTCAACAACGCTGCAATGAACGGCGGTTAGCATGTTCCTCTATCAAAGGCTAACCCGGAATCAAGGATTTCTGATAACCTGCTTTCATGAAAGTTATTAATGATAATATTTTGACTCCTTGTAAATTCTGTGATACCTTTTAAAATCTTCCTAAATATTGGCTGAGTTATAAAATCCAATCCTAATAATCCTCCTGAATTAAAAATGTCACCTTTTGTCATTAGACATTCATCAGATATTGTAATTTTGATACAAAACTATTTTGATTTTTTTCTTTGTTTTTTTTTTTTTTAATTAAAAACTCGTATAACTTTAGAAAGGGCCTTTATGTATTAACTTTTGAAGTTTAATCAGAAATATTCAACAGTATTTATATACCTTATATTATTTACCTTCATTATATTACCTTAATTATAAAACCATTTAAACACACTTTGAATGATCTGAACAGATCTTACAGACATACATCTGCTGTGATAAACTTAAACATCTTGCATTTTATTGGCTGTACAGCATATCTCATATGGTTAACATAAATGCTGCTGTGGAATCAGTTACTCAATGTTTAAGTAATTTTAACATAGCAAGGAAACTACTGGGTTTCATTATGCCATTTTCTCACACACTCGTTCTCACTAATCTCCCTCTCTCAGTTGCTCTCCTCAACTCTTATGGCCTGACTACTGGCCTCCTCTCTTTCCTCAAATTACTCAGTTTAAACCTTCAAGTTGCATGCATTATTTTAACCTTTTCCATCTTAAGATCTTTTTCCCGCTACCTTTCTGTTTCAACACACACACACAAACAAATAAAGAGAGCCACACAGAGAGACAGACAAACACATAGAGATAGAGAGAGAGACAGACAGACAGACAGAGAGATTAAAACTCAGATTCTGCATATCCGGGAACAACATGGTATTTTTCTGAGTCTGGCTTGTTGTACTAAGCCCATTTCTTTCCAATAGCACCAATTTTCCTTTAACATTCATGATTTTTAGTTTCCCTTATGGCTGAATAAAATTTTTATTGTGTATAGGATTATATTTTCTTCATTCATTTCCTGATAGATATCAAGGCTGGTTCTATTTTATTAATATCATGAAGTGATAAATATGCATGTCTAAATTCCCCTATTTCGTTGACCTTTATTTAAGCTCTTTGGAGATGTACCCAAAGTTGTTTGACCATGTCACATGCCAATTCTCATTTTAGTTTTATAAGAAACCTTCATGCCAGTTCCCACAGTGGTTGCACCAGTTTTCAGTGCCCCCATCTGGGAGCAGGAGGCTTCTTTCCAAAATCCTTCCTCTTCATCAAAACTTGTCATTTGTTTTCTTGATGTTAGCCATTCTACGTAAGACAGAACCTCAGAGCAGTTTTGATGTGTATATCCTTGACAGTTAAGGACGCTGAACACTTTTGCAAATATTCATTGTCCATGTATAGTTCTTGGTTTAGGAACTGATTATTCAGTCCATTATCCCATTTATGGATCAAACAACTTGGGTTTTGTGGTGTTAATTTTTACAGTTCTTTCCATATTCTGGCTCATAATCACTCATTCAATATATAATTATTCAAAGATTTTCATCCATTCTGCAGACTGTCTGCACTGTAGCAATGGTTTCTTTAGCTCTTCAGAGCTTTTTAATTTCACAAGATTATATTAGTCTTGGCACTATTTTCTATGCTGTTGAAGTCCTTTTCAGAAATTCCTTGCTTGGGCCTATATCTTGAAATGTTCTGTTTTCTTAAAGTAGTTTCAGTGTGCCAGGTCTTATTTTAAGTTCCTTAATACATTTTAAATATATTTTGTTCAACGTAAGACCCGTGGATTTAGTTCTATTCTTCTACGTGAGAACATATAACTTATTTTTGAGGAGGTTGTCATTCCTCCAATGTATGTTTCATAATTTTTTGTCAAACTATGTTTCTTCATCCACTTTTTGTTCTTTGTTCTATTTTATTGGTTTGCACTTCTGCTATCGTGTCAGTACTGTCCAATATGTGTGTTTGTTACTGTTTTACTACAGTATAATTTAAGCTTTGGTATTGGGTTATCTCAAAGATTGTTCTTTCTAATTAGGATTGCTTTGCCTATACAAAATATTTTGTTTTTTATATGAATTTTAGGATTTATTTTTTACCATAAATGTAAAGAATCATTAAGAAGATTAACATTGAATTTATGGACCACTTTTGGTAATATAATTTTTACAAAACCAGTTTTCCAAATATATTAGTGTTGAAATACTTTCTATTATCTTCTATATTCATCTTATTCATCCTCAATTTCCTTTTTCATTGTCTTCAAGGACTTTAACTTAACCCCCTTTGTTTGGATTTATTCTTAGTTTTGTTTGTTTGTGTTGTGAATAGCATTCCACTTGTACCTTTTTTTATTGTTGAATTCATTATTGGTATATAGAAAACCTGTAACTTTTCCATGTTGATTTTGTATTTTTTTGCTGACAATGTTGATCAGGTTTAAGAGTTTGCTGCTGGAGTGTTTATAGTCTTTTAAGTATGAGCTCATGTCAACTGAGAATAGAGAAACTTGGGCTACTTCCTTTTGTTCTTGAGGTCCACTCTCCTTTAATTTTACCTCTTATTCCTCTAGCTAGGGATTTAAGAACTGTTGAATAAGAGTCAAGGGGCACTGTACCCTTGCCACATTTTAGAATTTTGTGGAAAAATCCTTCCTCTTCCTTTTTAATATAATATTTATAATAGGCTTGCCATACATAATCTTCTTATCTTGAGATATGCTTTTTAAATCCTTGTTTCTTTAGAACATTTTAATTGAGGGTTGCCAAACTCTGCCAAATATCTCCCTGGTGTCTCTGAAGATAATCATGTGATTACTGTCTTTAAGTCAGTTCACATGCTGTCTTGCATTTATTGACTTGGATACTGATTTGAATTAAACTTGCATCTCTGAGATGTATACAAAATGACATAGATGCAGATAAGTCACAGCATGTGATTTTATTTAGATGTCCTTAGACACAGTTTCTCAGTGTTTATTGAAAGGTTTTTGTTTTTTTTTCTATTTCCAAGGAAAATTCACCCATGATTTTAATTCTTTCTTTTCCTTTCTATTTTGGCACCAGTGCAATCCTGGATTTGTAAGTATTTTCACTAGCCTTCTAATGTATCTTGTCCTACACTTTACTTTCTGTGAAATTAAAAAAGAAATGCATTAACTTATTGCATGATATTGGTTTGTTTCTGTTGTCAATAACTCTTTTAAAGATGTTAACATCTTCTAAGAGACTGTGGTGGAATTCTTGGCTAACCTGCTCAGTGGCCCGGGTTTGCTTCCCAGGGCCACAAAACCAATGGACAAGGACAAATCAGTTGCTTGTTTGGACTAACCTCATGTCTCCCGTGTTCCTACGATGGTGCAGTCTCTTTCATTTGTTCCCTCCTTGGATTTGAAAAAAAAATATTTGATTGCATTCCATGGATTACATTTATTGAAACAGCTAAAAACAAGAGAGAAATATACCTAGAAAAAAGACTGTCTGAACCAAAAGCTGACACCAAATGGTTTTAAAACCTTTATTACCAGTTTTTTTTTTTTTTAAAGAAACACCCAATACTCCAATACTGAAATATGTGTACTCTCTGGGATTTGTTATGTGAACTTGTACCGAGTTCAAAGGAATTAACATATTGGCCCATGTACTGCACTCTGAAAGTTAAGCTTAGTATTTCCTCCTGGGTGATGGTGAGATATTAAATTGGATTCTGTGGGTCTCTCTGTTCAGCTTTTGTTTTCTGTAATTTTCCCTGCAGGGCACAGGGCACTGTTACCCTCTATCACTGAAACCACAGCAAGATTACAGGCAGTTCTCACTCCTGCTTCTGCCTGAAAATAAATAAATAAATAAATAAATAAATAAATAAATAAATAAATAAATAAACAAACAAATAAATAAAGCTTTTTTCCTTCTTCCATTTATTACCTTTTAAAAAAATTTCAACAGTTAAACAGTATGCTTAATCTATTCCACTCTACCTTGTTTCTATATCCTCTTTATTCTCTCTTTCCCCTCTTCAGTCCCCCTTTTATCCCAATTAACACTTCACTTTTACTTTAACATATTTACACGCCATTTTGTGTTCTGTATAAGATCTAGGAACCACAGAAAACATACATTTTATTTTCTGAAAGTCTCTTTTTTTTTCTTTTAAAAAAAGATTTATTTATTATTTATGCAGTATTTTGCCTGCATGTGTACTATAGGCCAGAAGAGGGCACCATATCTCATTATAGATGTCTCTTATCCCCATGTGGTTGCTGGGAATTCATCAGAGGTGCTCTTAACCTCTGAGCCATCTCTCTAGCCCATCATATGATCATTTTCATTTGCATTCATTTTATCTCAGACAATATCACTTCAGCTTTTTGTTTGTTTGTTTTTGTCTTTTGTTTGTTTGCTTGTTTGTTTTTTTGAGACAGGGTTTCTCTGGGTAGCCTTGGCTGTCCTGGAACTCACTCTGTAGACCAGGCTGGCCTCAAACTCATAGATCCACCAGCCTCTGCCTCCCGAGTGCTGGGATTAAAGGCATGTGCCACCATCTCCAGTCCTACCACCTCAGTTTTTATGACTGAAAAATAATTTAATTGTGTATACAAACCACATTTTCTTTATCCATTTATTCATCGATGGACACATTCATTGGTGCAAGGTATAGCTATCATCATGAATATTCTGCCATAGTATTGAGTAAAACTATTAATGTCAGATGTTGACTTGGAGTCTTGTGAGGACAACTCAGAAGTGATATAACCAGGTCGTACGTTATTTCTCTTCATTGTTTTCTGAGAAAGGTCCATATTGATTTCAATAGTGTTTGGAATATTTTACATTCTTAACAGCAATACAGAAAGTTCTTTTCTGTCCACATTTGCGCTAACATTTGTTGTAATTTTTTTTTTTTTTTTTTTTTTTTTTTTACTTTTACATTCTATCTGAAGTGGCTTTTAAGCCTAGTGCAACATTTTCGCACATACATATAACATACTTTGATTATATCAGCCCCATCAACTACTATCATCTCCTCTTTCTGTCACCATTCTCCTTCCCTAATCTTGTTAAAAGCATTCCCTTATTTGTGTTTTAAAATCTCCAGTGACCTTCTGTTCAGACTGTACAGGGCCGTATCACATCTCACAAGCTCCAGTTCTTGCCATTCATATGAATGCTGAATTAGTATATTTGGGTTAGTGTGAGTGGTCAGAAAGAAAACATAATCCTTATCCTTAGGGCACAAAGGAGGCAAACACATATTTGCAGAAACAGACAAACACACTGTATTGTACACATTCATTTATTGCACAATCACAAACAAGACACATACAGCTGTTGTACACATTGAGCGAGGCTCACCTTGGGAAGAGTTATAAAAACCCGCAATGAACTCTGAAAAACGAGTCAGCTGTTAACATCACCAACTGCTGTCACTGGATTTACAGCACTGAAATTCAGTGCCCTTACCATCACGAACCCCTCTTCTGACACTGGGAACTGTCATACATATGCACACGCCCAATCACAAGCACCTAAGTATAAGAGTGAAAAATAACTGTAATGCATCATGTCCCTTGAGACAAGACTAGTGGTTAAAGTCACCTAAAATAGGGTGGGCACATTTTCAACCACCAGATGGCAGTCAAGTATAACTTGCCTATCAAATGCCAACTTTATTAATAATTTCCTAAAAATAAAGGTAAAAGGAAGTGTTTTTAAAGTGGCCTTCTGTTAGCCAGAAGGTGAAATCTAAAAGCGTTTAGGAATAAATCTGTTTATATCAGGAAAATACTGAAGTGTCTACTTATTTCAATTCTTTGTGTGTGTCTCAAATCCATTTATTCACGTGTTGAGAAGCATATGTTATTAGCTAGCCACAGTGTTGCTTTTCAAATAAACAGCATTATTGGTATATAAATTACATATCATGCATTTCAGTAATCACAAGTGTGCAGTTTCGTGGGGTTCAGTATCTACGGAGTTATGCAACCATCACACTTCTCTAACTTTAAAATGTTTTCCTCAGCCCCTCCTTCCAACTACACCCTATTGTTTTCCTAGCACTCAGGACCTGAGCAGTCAATTAATTTCCTTCATCTAGTGATTTTACAATTATAGGCAGTTGTGTAATTTTTAGCCATGGCACCTTGAGGTGCCCTTGTGTAGAAGGATGCTCAGAGTATGGTATTTTCCCATAGATGTGATTAATGTGTGGACATTCTCATCTGCTCATTTGTTTTTCCATAATTTACTTGTTCTGGGCCCCTGGAAGACAAAGAATGACCCCAAGTCCTTTTCCAAAGTGACAGAATTTCCTGGAAGCACAAAATGGGTTCCTTTTAGTTACACAAAGTGGGAACTACACTGTAGGATTCCGGGTTCACATCAGTTGTGTATCCTTGGGGACGGAACCCAAGAAGAACTCAGGCTTCAAGCAACAGCACTAAATAGGGGCGATGCTGGATTTAGAGTCCAGAGTGCTAACTATTACATTAAAAACATACCCCACCTGCTTGGCAGTGTGTGTACTATGACTGATTATGTTATAATATAAAAGCACATTTTAAAAGCCAATCTCAGAAAGCTTCTTTGAATGAGAATATGAGCATAGAAATCTCTAATAAGCTATATTATGCTATTATGTTATTATCATAAATTAATTATATAAATCTATAATCTGTAATTTTAAAGATAATTAGCTAATGGACAGTTTTACACAACCAGGGAATAGAATTCTAAATCAGAGCTAGGGAATTCATTTCTAAGCCTTAAGCATAACAATATAAATTCATATAAACTGATGGAGCATATGGCATATAAATTTTATTAACTTCCAGTTTCGTCCTGTTACATCAAGTGAAATATAATGAGTACTCAATATTAATTTTCAGAATAATTACAAATGTTTTTTTTTCATAAGCCATCCATTTTAACAATTATTGACATTCATTTAGATTTGGCATATGAGGAATGTTTGGCAATAAGGCGAATAAAATTCTGGTTACAATTAGTACAATTTAAAAGAAATCATATTTGAAATATTTGATAAAACAAAACTTGATGTCACTATATAAAAAATAAATGATTTTCAAAAGCATGTTTAATATGTCAGTGTATATAATATATTTCTCCTGAAATACTTAAGATATTGGAGATCAAAGATTAAAGATGGATAAAGACCTAAGAACACAGAGTTTGAAAGCAGTATGCAAACCTCAAGTAATTTGGGAAGATTTGAGAAGTAATGAGGGTGTGAATTATGGTATGGTTTTGTAAGAGCTTTTCTAGGAAAAGAAATGACACCTGAAGAGTTTTAACGGGCTATTGGAAATTAGGATGGAGAAACATTCAAAGTTTACTCATATAGAAACTGTGAAGACTCAAGCATGGAGAAAGACCAGAGGTTTCTGCAGGATGGGTAGTAGTGAACTATGGACATGGGGATGAGATTGGACAAGTAGAAGAATTCAGATAATGTGGGGCTTTTTATATTACGTTTCCAGCAAGGAGGATATATTGAACATCTGCCCTTAGAGTTGTGATGTCGTTAAATGTACTTTTCCTAAAGGCAATATTATGAACTGAACATGTCTCTCTAAAATTATTGTTTTCAAATATAATCTCAGTATAGTGATGTTTTGGATGGGAACTTTGGGAAGGCAGCTATGCCATGGGGCTGAGGATCTCATAGAGTTTGTCTTTGTAAGGAAGGAGCAAAAATTAAGAAGCTGGATTGATCCCTCCCTTCTAAAAGAATAAAAAATAAAAAAAAAAACATTGTCAGTCTTCAGCCTGAAAGTGAACTCACAAAGACTCACGCATTGCTATGGGATTTCTATAATGCTACATATTTATATGAAACACCTCATTAGGCCAAGCCTCATGATCTAGGTCTGGAATATCAGTTACATTGGAAACTGAGGAAAGGGGACTGTATATTCAAGGCCATTTCATGGTAAGAACTGAGTTCAAGACCTGCATGGAAAACTGTGAGATTCTGTTTAAAAAAAAAAAAAAGTGAGAAGTGTGCTGGGGTTCTTAGCAGCAGGGCACTAGATTCCCATTTACGAGGGCCTAGTTCAAGCCTTAGTAAAACAAATGAGACCCACGTCGACAGGTAGGAAAGGAAGGAAGGAGAGATGGAGGGAGAGGAAAAGATAGAGGGAAAGGGTAAGATGGAGGGAGAGGGAAAGAGAGAGAGAGAATTTGTTTCAAGGTCAAGACTACCTAAAATTCCTTAGACTTTCAAACTGTTTACTGACATCAGACGCTTCTAATCACTTCATGATCTTATTTCATTCTAGCCCTTAAGATTTACCCAATTGACTCATTAGCTTTGGCTAGGGTAGACCATTCATGAAACCTCAGATGCTGCTTTCAAAATCTCTGAGTACTGTTGGCCTAATAATTTGCACCATTACTTATTATATTTCTTTGAGTGGTCTTCATAGTGAGCTGAGTCCTTAAACTGTTGTTAGCTTGTTGAGCTTCTGAATTTAATAATCCCTGCTCTGTCATCCTTCAAATGGGTTTTTCATAGCAGCTTAAAGCCTATAATAGTTGGTATTGGCCTCGCTGATCCTGTTGCTTGGGTGATGTCCCTAAAGGTAGCTAGGAGCCAGCTTTGATCATTTTTCTTATTAAGTCTGTGTCCCATGCTGACAAATGCCACTTGGGAGGTTTTTCCATCCACTCTGCTCTCCCTCATGTTCTGCCGAGCAAGATGAACAATTCCACCCACACCTCCATTTTCAGCTTTGTTTCCTAGTGGTCCCTAATGACAACACCTTTTTATTGTCAGAATAATACTCAAAGACAGCTTGGTTGATTTTTAGTACCTCTCCCCTGGGAAGGTAATTACTTAGCTCTGCCAAAGACATAGATCTTGAAAATGTTACTTAGTTGAATTTTCTGTGCTGTTCAGGCTTATATTTTATATGTGCTAAACAATAAGCAGAAAACTGGAATATTTCTTTTTTTCTTTAGTAGTTATTACCTTTACCACATACCATTAAGATGGGAGAAAGAAATGAAATAAACATAATGGATGGCTGAGAAGGATAGAAAACTGGTAGAATGAGGTGAAGATAGAATTTGATTTTCTGAAAATTTAAATGGAGATTTTTATGACATGCTATCTACAACTTTGATTTCAAATTTTTCTAGCTAAATGAAATTCTGCAAATAATTCTAGGCATTGATTGTCTATCATTAAAAATATTTGATTTTTATATAATTTATTTTACTCATTTTATGTATGTGTTAGAGAGAGAGCAAGATAGAGGAGAGAGGCAGACAGAGAGACCAAGGGAGGGACTGAGAGAGACTCTGACAGTTCTAGAGACAGAGGCATATGTTTGGTTCCTCTGGAGACCAGCAGAGGACATTAGATCCCTTGAAGCTAAAGTTACTGGTGTTTGTGAGCTTCCTGAAATGGGTGCTGGGAACTGAACTTAGGTCTTTGGGAAGGGCAAGAAGCACTTAACCATTAAACTATGTTTCTATCACAATAGAGATAAGCTTGTTTTCATTTCACCATTCCAAGGACTCCTAGCAAATTGAAATTCATATCTCACTCAAACTTTGTTCTCTTCCTTAAGAATGTCTGCGTCAAGTGTAAGGAATCTTATGAAAGAATGGGGAGAAAGAACAGGAGCTCCACAAGGAGAGCAACAGGAAAAAAAATTGGGCCCAGGGGTCTTTTCTGAAACTGATACTCCAACCAAGGACCATTAATGGATATAATCTAGAACCCCTGCACAGATGTAGCCCATGGCAGCTCTGTATCCAAGTGGGTTCCCTAGTAAGGGGAACAGGGACTGTCTCTGACACGAAGTTCAGTGGCTGACACTTTTATCATCTCCCACTGTGGGGAGAGCAGCCCTGCCAGGCCACAGTAGAGGACAATGAAGCCAGTACTGATGAGAGCTGATAAGTTAGGGTCAGATGGAAGAGGAGGAGGACCTCCCTTATCAGTCGACTTGAAGAGGGGTATTGGAGGAGATGAGGGAGGGAGAGTGGGATTGGGAGGGAATGTGGGAGGGAGCTACAGCTGGGATACAAAGTGAATAAACTATAATTAATATAAAAAATAAAATTTAATAAAAAAGAATGCCTGCCTCATTTCATCATTCATAAGGTTGCAGTGGTGGGATGAAGCACAGTCTAATGAAATTGACAAGGGGCATTGATTACTCAGAAATAAGTGAAAATCAATATGCTTTCAAGCACAAGAAAGACAAAAGGAAATGTGAGACTTCTCAAGATGAAATGCCCTCCTCTGCGTATATCTCCACGTCGTTCTGAAACACAATGTGGAAAAAGATATGTTACGGTTACTGTTGATTGTCATCTTGTCAGGCTCTGGAAACACTCAGTAGATAAGCTCCCGGAGCCCATGAGGTCCTTTCTAGGAAGGAGGTGTGGGTCCTAGACTGCACAAACAGGAGTTGGCAGAGCTGGAACAATAGCCATCCTCTCCTTCCTTTCTGTACTTACAATCTGACCAACCGACACAATCTCCTGTTACTGGGACATCCCTTCCATGATGTCTGAGGTTGGTGTCCTCAAAGTGGTTTCCTAATTAAACTCGTTCCTCTTTAAGTTTTTTTCCCCCTTGGGGTAGTTTATCACAGAGACAGAAAATACAATTAAGACACGGAGTTACTATGTTTAGAAATTTGGAAACTTAGAAATAATTAATTGACCTCATTTTTTATTTAATGTATTATATATGATTATTATTGATAGTTCTTCATCTGAAATATGTATGCAAAGATACAAAGAAAATCTATCTTCCAGCATTGTTGATAAAAGCATATAGAACTCAGGAAAATCCCATAGTACCAGCAGAGGGCAGCAGAAAGCTTTTCCTCGTGTTTGCTGCACAGAGGCCTTTATTTCTGCTATTTTAACTTTGTGTGTACAGCAATCATTGAGCTGTCAAAGTGAATTAGCACAGAAATGCATGGAATCTATTCGATCTAACTCCCCTCCTCTTTCCACAAGTTCTGTGGTAGTACACTGAGTTATGAAAGAGGCATTTGCATGTTTAAAACTTATTTGGTATAAAATAAGAAAAGTCAAAGGAAGGCAACCATAGCTTTGAAGTTGCTTGTGTTCTTTATATGGGAAACTCCTGTTTACAGGAAACTATCTCCGATCTGATAAAATGTGACTTGGCCCAAGTTTCTTTTCTAATGACTTAAGCTTACTAGTACGTATGCGTTAGACAAAGCCTACTCCAATAAAAATATATGATAAAAGCCTTTAATTTCAATTTGTCATAATTGTTCATTGATCATATCACATATTTATGAGAAACATATGTTCCAGGTAAAAATAAAAAAAGCATTAAAGGGTTAGTCTTAATATTTCCCAAGTCATTCAAACACCATGCTGGCTTTCTAAATGTAAAAGTTATTTTCATTGACTCTCTCTTATAAATGTCAAATAGGAAATTGTGTTTTGTAAATTAAATAAAAATAATGACATTGCAATTTCCTACTGTTTCATTTAACTCTCATAGAATCTATAAAATTAAATGAATGATGATATTCTGGTTAGTTTACTAACCTTGTGATGCTCTAGGATTGCTGTGTAGAGCAAATGGTTAATCACTGAAAAATCTGGATAATGAGTTAAGGTTCAGTTGGTCCTGTTAACTACACAGCATGGAGACTTGGAGTTCTGATCCCCAGCACCCTAGGGCAGATCATGACAGAAGGTGTCTGTAAATCCCAGGGCGGAGGCAACAGACAAGGTGAGACATGGAGCTCAATGTCCACCTAGCCTGGGTGAGCTGTTGAGCTCCTGCCTGAAAGGACAAAGCAGTGACTGAGGAAGAAATCCTCTGTCCTCTGCATCATGCGTGTGCCTGTGAGCTCATCTGCATTACAGGTGCAACATACCCACGTCAACACCCTCCTCCCCCTACAAATATAAGTATCTCTCAATCATATTTTTATGTTATATGTGTTGAGAAGTCCGTGGCTTCTTGAGAAGCTTCAATGTGAGCAGCAGGAAGCAAGTTGAGGTCATTTAGATAGCCATGTGTTACACTAGAAGAATGCACAGTAGCTCATGAAGTCATGAAAGGACTGAAGACAGGAATCTGGAATTTAAGAAACCAGAAGCTATACCTTGGGTACATTGTGAAACAGATTCTATGGACACAGGAATGAAACCACAGCTGTTCTCACTGCTTTCCCTAGGACATAAAACTATGTTCCTTTTTTTGTAACTGTTTCTCTGGTGGCCGGGTCAACAAGGTCTAAAACAAGCTAGAAAAGAGACCTCTGTCATGCCTGGACTACTTAGAAGAGGTTAAATGAGGTAGTGGGTTCCTTCTTTCCTGTGGGTGGGGTGGGAGGCACTTTTCCATTGGTTGAGGCCTTAGACTGAGTAAAATGGAGAAACTGAGTTGAGCATCTGCATTTATTATATTTTTCTACCCCCTCTCTATGGATATATTATGATTAGTCACCTCAAGCTCCTGCCACCACGAATGCCCAGTCATGATTGACTGTACCCTCAAACTATGAGACAAAACAAACCTTCTCTTCCCTAAGTTGCTTTAATCATTTATTTTGTATCAGTGATGAGGAAAATAATCAAGACAGCTGCCATTCTCAACAAACCTACTTTATTTTTTTGAGCGAACAGCTTTTCATTTTTTTAAAGGGATCTTTATTTTTTTATTATTTTTTATTATTAGTTACATTTCATTAACTCTGTATCCCAGCTGTATCCTGCTCCCTTATTCCCTCCCAATCCCACCCTCCCTCCTTCATCTCCTCCCTGCCCTTTTCCAAGCCTGCTGATTGGGGAGGACCTCCTCGCCTTTCATCTGACCCTCTTTTATCAGGTATCTTCAGGACTGGCTGCAAAGTCCTCCTCCGTGGCCTGGCAGGACTGCTCCTCCCTTAGGGGATGGGGAGTTCAAAGAGCCTGCCATTGAGTTCCCGTTCCCCTTACTATGGGAAACCAATTGGTTACTGAGCTACCATGGGCTACACCCGAGCAGAGCTTCTAGGTTATATCCATACATGGTCCTTGGTATAGCTTTTCATTTCAACATTAAAATTGGTCTATGGATCACTAGTGCAGACAGTATGTCCATACCTCAGCCACAAGGAACATGGAGGCAGCAAACATTTATGTTGTTGTTAGTGCTATGTTGATAAACAGTTGGATAATAAAAAGTAGCAGATGCTCCACTGATAGAAGGTGATTTGTAGCAGGAAACAAAAGCAAACAATGACACCCATCTGAGCACACTCCCTCATCAGTCTACTCAAAGGAACACAAGGATAGCACATGGAAGTCCTAGCCAGGCATGTCTAGTCTATATTCACATCTTAATAAAGGTGATTTGTTACCCTCAACTCTTCTTCTCTTCTTCTTCTTCTTCTTCTTCTTCTTCTTCTTCTTCTTCTTCTTCGTCTTCTTCTTCTTCCTCTTCCTCCTCCTTTCCTCTTCTGCTTCTTTTTTCTTCAGTATTATTATTTACAATTCATTTGCTTCATATCCCAGTTGTAGCTCCCTCTCTTATCTCCTCCTCTTCCTCCTCCATCCTTCTGCCCTAATCTACTGATAAAGGAAGTCATCCTCCCCTACTGCCTGACCCTAGTCTATAAGGTCTCATCAGGACTCCCTGGATCCTCCTTCTCTGTGGGCTGACTAGGTCAAGATGGCTCAGCTGTTAAAGGCTAGGCTCACAACCATAAATATAAGTCAACCCCAGTTTTGTAACCATGATATTGTACGCAGAATTTATCATAATCCCCTATCAGCCTGTTAATGTCTATGAGATCTGCGGTAATGGCACTATTTTTGTTTCTGATAATGGTACTTTGTGTCTTTGTTCTTAGTCTCATAGTCAATCTAACTAGACATAAATTCACTTTATAATTCTTTTCAAAGAGCAGATTTTTTATTGATTATCTCTATTACATTTATGTTAATTTCACTGACATCTGCTCTGATTTTGTATTTGAAATCTGTTTGCTGTAGGCTTCATATGTTTCTACTCTAGTTTTCTAAAGTGGAAGACCAGCTTAGTGGTTTTAAGCCTTCTTTGTGTTCTATTTTCAACTTCCTTCAATATACTGCTTTTGTTGTTCCCCACACAGCCTGATGGATCATTCTCATCCAGTTAGGCTTTTTTTTTTAACATTGTTTATTTTTTATTAATTACACTTTATTCATTTTATATCCCCCCATAAGCCCCTCCCTCCTCCCCTCCCAATCCCACCCTCCCTCCCTTTTCTGCATGCATGCCCCTCCCCAAGTCCACTGATAGGAGAGGTTCTCTTCTCCTTTCTGATCTTAGTCTATCAGTTCTTGTCAAAAGTGGCTGCTTTGTCCTCTTCTGTGGCCTGGTAGGGCTGCTCCCCCCTCAGGGGGAGGTGATCAAAGAGCAGGCCAATCAGATTATGTCAGAGGCAGTCCCTCTTCCCATTACTATGTAACCCACTTGGACACTGACCTGCCATGGGCTGCATCTGTGACGGGGTTCTAGGTTATCTCCACGAATAGTCCTTGGTTGGAGTATGAGTCTCTGGGAAGTTCCCTGTGTTCAAATTTTCTTGTTTTGTTGCTCTCCTTGTGGAGTTCCTGTCCTCTCCAGCTCTTACTATTTCCCACTTCTTACATAAAATTCCATTCACTCTGCCCATCAGTTGGCCATCAGGCTCAGCATCTGCTTTGACAGTCTGCACGGCAGAGGCTTTCTTGAGGCCCTCTGTAGCAGGTTCCTAAGTTGTTTCCTGTTTTCTTTTTCTTCTGATATACATCCTCTTTGCCTTTCAGGATGGGGATTGAGCATTTTTAGTTAGGGTCCTTTCTTTTGCTTAGTTTGTTTAGATGTACAGATTTTAGTGGGTTTAGTCTATGTTGTATGTTTATATGAGTGAGTATATACCATATGTGTCTTTTTGCTCTGGGACAACTCATTCAGGATGATCCTTTCCAGGTCCCACCATTTACCCACAAATTTCATGATTTTCTTATTTTTCATTGCTGAGTAATACTCCATTGTATAGATGTACCACAGTTTCTGCATCCATTCTTCAGTTGAGGGGCATCTGGGCTGTTTCCAGCTTCTGGCTATTACAAATAAAGCTGCTACAAACATGGTTGAGCAAATGTCCTTTTTGTGTAGTTGAGCCTCTTTTGGGTATATGCCTAGGAGTGGTATGGCTGAATCTTGAGGAAGCGCTATTCCTAGTTGTCTGAGAAAGGCCAGATTGATTTCCAGAGTGGTTGTACCAGTTTATATTCCCACCAGCAGTGGAGAAGGGTTCCCCTTTCTCCACAACCTCTCCAGCATGGGTTGTCACTTGAGTTTTTGATCTTGGCCATTCTGATGGGTGTAAGGTGAAATCTCAGGGTTGTTTTGATTTGCATTTCCCTAATGGCTAATGAGGTTGAGGCAACCTGTGTTTTTTTTCAAGACCTTGAGATGGACTTGATGACTGTGGTTACAATCTACCTGGAGTGTTTGATGTGAACTTGGAGTCTTGTACATCTGCTGAGGTGAGAAAGAATTCTATAAATGTCCATGACATGATCTTTAATAGCAGTGCTGTTCACATCAATGTTGGTTTGATGTCATCATGCTCGCTCAAACATTTCAGAAAGCTGAAACCTTTAGCTATAACAATATTATCTTTTTAATTTTCCACTGACTTCCAACAGATTTTGCCTTACAGATCTCATTACCAGCTCTATTCCTGGGTCATTACTTAATGCAAGCTATTAAATAATGGTGGCGAGTTCATAGCTTTATCAGCATGCAATTCTTCTCTTTACCCTCAGTCACCTTCCATGTACTATGTGTTTGATCTATCCAAAGTCATAAATACAGCAGCTTCCCTTTGAGTCATACTCCCATGACATATCTGCTTAGATCTCTTTACTTTGACTTCTGACTATTTATATATTTCAAGTGTATACCCATAGATATAGTGTTGCTTCTTATGTGCATATTTCATCAAGCACATGTTTTAATTACTGCCTATCAGTCCTTGTTCAAAATGATTGTTGCTATATTTAGGTTAATATCTGCCACACTAGGAATTATTTTCTGTTTGTGTGCTTGTTCACTGTTTCGGTTTTGACCCTCCATTCCTCTTTGCTGCATTATTCAATACTAATTGATTATAATTGTAATTATTTTACCTTGTCTTCAAAAATATAAAATATTCTACTTTTAACAAGTTTGAACAGTTGCTCAGAAGTTTGTCCTATATATTTTTGTAACAAATCTAATATAAATGTGACTATACTAATTTATAAATCGTACAGTCACTGAATATTAGGATCTACAGTTTTAAGTTATTCTAATACTTCCTTCCTTCATTTTATTCATTCTTTAATCATTGTCAAACAAAAATGTTGATCTTGTTTGATTCCAGATAGAAAATTGAAAGTAGGTTCTGGAGAGATGGCTCAGTAGTCAAGTGTGCATGCTGCTTTTTCAGAGGGCACAATTTGGTTTCCTGAACCATGTCAGGAGGCTTATAGCATCCTGTAATGCAATTTCAGGAGAGCTATTGTCCTCTTCTGGGTATATAAACACATGCATGCATGTGGCACTCATACATACAGTCAAACACATACACACATCCATTAAATAAATAAACATAAAAACAAGCTGGAAATAATTTTGCCATGCTTTTCTCTTTAAATAGTCTTTCCTCCTTTTAATGATGTAAATTCTTAGGTTCTATTATTTGCATTTTTTCCCAAAGAGTATTTTAAAAATCTCATTTCTTTGGAGAAAATGTTTGTCTCTTTCACTTATTAGGGACATTATCTTTGAATATGGAATTCTTCACTTTATTTTTTTTTTTAATCCTTCATCGTATACTCTATTCACTTGCAAAATTGAAACTATTTCAATGTAACTCTCATCCTTCTTTCTCTCTGTGTATGAATTCGCTTTTCTTTGTTTTTTGTTTGTTTATTTGTTTGTATTAGATATGAACTAATTTTTAGGATTTTTTTTCCTTAGTGTTCTCTGAGTCTCCAAAATCTTTATTTTATTCCTGTAATTAATTTTTGTAAACTCTTGGTTATTATAATTGCAAATTTTTCTTGCCTCCTTTCTCCTTATTTTGATGTTTCCATATGCACACACCATTTTACATTTTTAATCCATTTTATTTTTTCTTATATAAATACATAATGCAGTAACCACAGCTACAGCATGTGACGTATGCCTGTAAGATAAGTTGGTTAGTGAACTTATGTTAAACTTATGGTGGAAAAGGTTTCCTTTTAGGGGTCGGGTGGCTGTTGGTAATAGAGAGGTCATCCAGGAAGACTTAGGATAGATTTCTCATAATGTCAGTTGCTTAGAGCCCTTAGCAACATCTGTCAGCAGTTGCTCCTAGGACACAGGCGGTAGATGATGTTTGTGCCTTTCAGCTTGGGAATAAGGCAGCAGAGCCATGGCCTGCCACTTGATGTGGGAGTAGATGTCACTCCCCAATCTTATTGGCTCATTGTCTCTCTTCACAGAGGCAATGGAGAGCTGAACCAAAATAATAGAGACTTTTGGATGGCTGCACTTACTTCTTTGGAATAGTAACGCCTGGATTGCTGTTACCGCTGCAGTCCTCCATAGCTTGACTCTGATCTGCCAGGCAGCTACACTGTGCTTCTATACAAACATGATCATCAAATCATCCACCCAGAGGGGGAATGTCCTCATGGAAAACTCAGTCATCTCGGACAACTTAATGGGCAAGGAAAACAGGCAGATCTCCTCAGGGAACTTGATCTTCATGTCCCTGATGCCAGAGATCAGCCTTGACCTTGCCACATGGTCTAGATTCTGACCATATTTCAGATGTTACTGCATCTCCCAATGCCATTGCTGAAGTCTCTGGCCATAGGTGTGTGCCTCCTCCCATGCCTTCCTCCCAGGCCTCCCATACCTGCTGCTCCACTGTTAATGTTAATCATCATCTGTTTTCCCAGAAAACTGTCTTCTGAGTACTCCCATACTTCTTAGATTTGGTTTTCTTTCTTTCTTCTATTTCATTCAGAAATTTTCTAACAGCACATCTTCAAGTTTGATATGTTATTTTGGCCTTGTCAAATCTATTAATGAGTCCATTCCAAACACTACTTACATGCTTTATTTACCTTATTTTTATTTGTTACATCACCTCCCACCTCTTTCTTTGAGGTTTCCACTTCTCTTTTGTGCTTGCGTTCACTCCACTTTCTCCTTTGGAATCCTTAACACAACAAGCAATGTTAATTATTTTAAATTGCCCATCTGATAATTCTAAATTTGAATTCAGTTCTTTTGGTTGCTTGATATTTCCAGACTTTTAAATTTTTGCTTTAGCATATTGTAATTTCACTTAAAAGCTGGCAGAAGACTTTGAAAAAGGGAGATTTATAAGCTTTAGTTTGATACACCACGCTATTCCAGCCAGGAGCTTGGCTGTGGATAATGCGTGCTGTAGGTATAGATGCCAAAGGCTTAAGGTCTCTCCAGTACCTTCCTATTTCAAATTGCCTGAGTTTCCTTAAGAACGTTTTCTTAAATTCAGTCCATCTTGTCCCTCTTTCAGCTTTAATCCATCTCATTAGAGCTTGTTAATATGATAAGATGACAGGAAGAAGAAATAAAAATAGATAATTTGGGAGAAAGCTTGAATCTATGAGACTCACTAAGTTTGTGGTTTAAACTTTCCTCCCTTTCTTTTATGTGAGAACGGAAAAGGAGAGGGGTCCGTGGGTTGAGTGTTGGCTCTCCATGGGGAGAAGGAGTTGGGAATCCGTCTTTCGGGAGAAAATTCTCTCCCGTAAGACAGTTACCCTGGAGAGATTTCCAAAAGTCTACTGTCCCTTTTGTCCTGAACAAAAAGGATTGTTTTTAGGTACTCACAATGAGGAATAGTGTGAGAGGCATCTCAGAGGAAAACTCCACTTAATTGTGAAACCGCCCTATGATGGCAGCTAATGGACACTCAGAACCCAGAAGCACGTCCAGCTTACCTTAGTAAAGGATTCCGTGGCCAGCTGCCCCACTGCAGTGTGCAGCTTCTGCATGGTTACTTCAAGGGGTCCGCGTCCACTGCTCCTTGCTTGCATTTTCTGGACCTGTCAAAGTGTCTACATTTTGAGGTTGAATTTTGTCTTGTGACCCAGTTTACTAATGGGTCTGAAATCTGCTGATTCTCCATTTATTCAGCTTATTTTCTGATTATGAATAAAGAGGTGAACAGCATCCGTGTTCTTTTCAGGCTTGACCTAAAGCCAGAAGCCTTTCACTTCTCTACCTTCACTAACTTAGTCCCCATTTCAGAAAGCCTATTTTTGTCTCAGAGTCACTCACAGCATCTCTGTTGATGGGAATCAACCACTTAGCACTTTTCAAAAGTGTTATTTTCACTGCTGTATTTTTTAGTGCTTTTAAGAAAAAATGTCTTGATTCCCTGAGAAATCAGAGGACACTCCAGCCAGGAAAGCATAGGTTAACTACAGAACTTCAGCTTTTGCTCCTTATCTCCAAATTCAGCCCCTAATGATTATATCCAGCTCTGTATCAAATCACATGTTGTGGCCACTCATCACTTTCTGCCCCTATTCCCAAGGAATTAAGCAGATCCTAGCAGAAAACCCTGCTTTTCTCCCTCCTCTGGACTCCCTGAGAGACCCCAATCCCAGCCCATTGCTGTTCCTGAATGTCAGCTCCCAATACATGAAATACACTTTTACCTAGAGTCCCCAGTGGACAAGCCCAACAATGAAAGAGAACTACAGACCCATTTCTGTTATGAACACAGATACAAAAATTCTCAATAAAATGCTTGCAAAAAGAATCCAAGAACATATTGAAAAGATCATTCAGCATTATCAAGTTGGCTTCATCTTAGAAATGCAGAGATGATTCAGGATATATAAACTAATAAATGTAATCCAAAATATGAACAATTGAAAGGCAAAAACTCACAGGATTATCTCACAGAAAAATCTTTTGACAAAATTTAATACCCATTTGTGATAAGTATCCTAGAGGTATTAGGGATATAAGGGACACACCGAAATACAATAATGACAGAGTATGAAAAGGCCATAGCCAACATCAACTTAAATAGAAAAAATCTCAAAGTAATTCCACTAAATTCATGTTTACAAAAAGGTTTTCTACTTTTTTCATGTCTATTCGATATTGTACTATCTAGAACGGTAAGACAACCAAAGGAGGCACAAATCATATACAAGTGGATACAAATCAGAAGGAAAAATCTTTACTGTATTTTGCAGATGAAATGATAGTATACTTAAGTACCCCTAAAACCTCCATTAAGTAAACACTTTCAGCAAAGTAGTTGGATACAAAATGAACTCACAAAAATTGCTAACTTTCTATGTACACATGAAAAAGTAATAGAGAAGAAGTTAAGGAAAAAATGATTTCACAATGGCCGCAATAATATAAACTATTCTTGGTAACTACCCCAGCAGGTCAAAGAAGGCTATCATAACAATTTTACAACACTGAAGAAAGAAATGGAAGAAGATATCAGAGGATGGAAAGATCTCCTATGCCCATGGGTCAGTAGGATTATTATAGTGAAAACTGGCCGTTTGATCAAAAGCAACCCACAGATTCATTGCTATCTCCATCCAAATCCCAATACTGCTCTTCATAGATCTTAAAAGAACAATCTTCAGCTTCATACAGAAGCACAGAACACTCAGGATAGCTGAAACCATACTAAAGAACTGCTGTACGCATTAGTATTCCTAACCTCAAATTTTACAACAGTGCTATAGTGACATGATACTGGCACAAAAACTGAGACATTGATTACTGGAATTTAATTGAAAATCCTAACAAGAGCCCACATACTTCTGGACACCTAATTTTTGATTGAAAAAAAAAAAAGCCAGAAAAACACATTGGAAAAAAAAACGCAGCATCTTTAAAAACAAAACAAAAACCAACCAACCAAACAAACAACAACAAATCAGTCAGTGCTAATCAAACTGGATGTCTGCATGCAGAAGAATGAAAATATATTTATATTTACCAAACTGTGCAAAACTCAACTCCAAAAGGTTTAAAGACCACAACATAAAACCAGTTATATCGAACCTGACAGAAGAGAAAGTGGAGAATATCCTTGAACCTGTTAGCACAGGAGACGAGTTTCTGAACCGAACACTATTAGCACAGACACTAAGATGAACAGTTAATAATTAGGTTCTCATGAAACTGCAAAACTTCTTTACTATTATTCAGAAAAAGTGGCAGCCTACAGAATAGGAAAAGTATCTTTTTATTTTTTCTTAATTTTTTACAAACTACAGATCTAATAGAGGACCAACATGCAAAAATATCTGAAGAATTCCAGAAACTGGGCATCAAGAAACCAAATAATACAAAATAGAAATCTAAACAGATCTAAACAGAATCTTCTCAAAGAGAAAACTTAAATGGATGAGTAAACCTTAAGGAAATGTTCAATATTATTTTTTTAAAAATATTTATTTATTTATATATTACAATTTATTCATTTTGTATCCCCACTGAAGCCTCCTCCCTCATCTCTTCACAGTCTCACCCACCCTCCCTCTCCTTCCTCTATGCTCTTTTCCTAGTCCCCTTCTCCTCTTCAATCTGAATTTAGCTTATCATGTCTCATCAAGGCTGAGTGCATCATCTTCCTCTGTTGCCTGGCAAGACTGCACTCCCCAGGGGGAGCTTAGTGGAGCCAGCCACTAAGTCCATGCCAGAGACAATCCCTGTACTAGAGAAACCAATTGGAAACTGAGCAGCCTATGGGCTTCTTTTGAACACGGGGTCTAAGTCCTCTCCCTGAATGGTCCTTGGTTGGAATATTGTTCTCTACTGGGCTCCTGAGCCCAGGTATTTTGGCTCTGTTGTTTTCCTTATGGAATTTCTGTCCCCTCCAGGTCTTTCTATCTCCCTCTTCCTTCATAAGAATTCTGGCACTCTGCTCAAATGTTGGCTCTTTGTCTCAGAATCCCCTTTAATACCCTGGTGGGTAGAGTCTTTCAGAGGTCCTCTGTGGAAGGCTCTTGTTCTGATCCCTGTCTTTACCTACTTCCAATGTCCATCCTGTTCAATATTCTTAGTCATCTGGGAAATGCAAATCAAGCTATTTTGAGATTTTATCTTATACCATAAGAATGGCTAAGATTAATAAAATAAATGACAGTTCACGTTGCTGAGGATGTGGAGAAAATAGAAAACTAATTCACAGCTGGTAAGACTGCAAACTTGTGCGGCCACTATGTGATGCTTTCTTTGCAAGATCGAAAGTGATATACATCAAGATTCAGTTATAATACCTTGAACATATACTCAAAGGATGTTTCATACCAGTACAGAGACAATTGCTCAATTATGCTCTCTTAATAATATTCAGGAATTGGAAACAACTTAAATGTCCCTCAGCAGTTAAATGAGTAAAGAATGTTTGTATATTTACCAATGGAACATTACTCAGCTGTTAAAAATAAAATCACAAAATTTACAGATAAATGGATAGGACTAGAAAAAAATAATTCTGAATGCTATTACCTTGATCCTGAAAGACAGAGATAGTACATATTTAATCATCTATGCATATTAGCTATAAAGTCAATGGTAAACAAGTTAAATTCCATAGAACCACGGAGGTTAGGTATAGCGTAGGAATCAGGGGTAAAGGGTGTCAGATAGATCTCCCTAGAATGGTTAAGAGAATGTTGAGGATGGAGGGGGACATGGGAAGTGAAGGGGAAGGGAAGAAAAAGGGGACAAGGTAGAGAATATAGGAGAACTAAAATTAGGAGCCATTTAAAGGGTGATATAGAAATTTAATACACTAGAAGCTTCCTGACATATAGACACAGATATGACGGTAAATTACCAAATAATAGACTCCCACCTGGACATCTCTTGTCACCATCAAATGCTTCTAATACTGGGATTGGGTTAAATCTAATTGAGTTGTTAGCCAAAGGTGTCCTGTGAGAATTTCAATAGTCTACACTGTTGCCTGGACTATAGGCTGCTCTCCACAAATTGACAGGAAATCCCAATGCTGAAGACAACACCTACAGACTTTATTGAACATGGGGAAGTCAAGTTGGTTCTACAGAGTGCCTTCACCCTTATATGGTGGTATCTTTTGTATAAAAAGTTATTCTGCATGCTACTAAAGGAGAAATAGAAACCAAAACCCAGTCACACACACATACACAGACATATGTGTGTATGTATAATGGCATGCTGCATCCAAGCTATGCTAGGCCAATGGTGACATAAAACTTGTGGGAGCAACCAGCCAAATCTAATTTGACTTAATCCACTCCAAAAACTGGTATCTGACACTGCTTAGGTGACCAAGAACTTTATGCTAGATAGCCCATGGACCAAAAAATTACTGGTAAAAAACGACTCCTAATTACATTCTGCCACATTCATAGGTATGTGTCTTCCTCAGCCATCATCAGAGAGGCATCCTCCTGCAGGAGGTGAGAAAAAAAAATACAGAAACCCACAGTTTGATATTGTGTAGAGTGTGGGAGACCTTGGAATACTAGGCCCTAAACAGGATGTCTCTGTCAGATTCTTCCCCTCAGGGCTCAGGGAGCCAACCTGCAGAAGAGGAGATGGAAAGATTATAAGGAACAGAGGAAATCTAGGACAACAACAACAACACTGCAAGACACTCTAAATCTATGGGATTGAAACCCATATAAACTCACAGAGAGTGGACAGCATGCATGGGGTCCTGGCGCTGAAACAATGCCGCCATCTCTCACCCAGAGGTTCTCTGCCATTGATAACAACTTGCAATTGAAAATTTAGTTTTCTCCAAGGGAGTCTCAAGGGCAAAACTAACAACTCTTAAGAGTAGGCTGCATGCCCAGCATTAGATGGACAAAAGAAAATGTACTCAATGGCTTCTTTGGAGGTTCTGCATCTCATGAAATCATTCCAGGGCTCTTTGGTTTTAATTTTGTCTCTTTTTGCTTTGCTTTATACATAAATGCACAAACACACACATGTGTGTGTGTGTGTGTGTGTGTGTGTGTGTGTGTGTGTGTGAATGCATGTATGTGTGTATTCTCTTTTTATCCAATGGTCCTTTGAGCATATAGTACAGCTTCTGATTTAGTGTTTTTTATGGGAATATTCAGTGTGTGAACAAGTGGGTTTCTGCATTTAAATCTTTTTTCTTGTGCCATTTCTTAGGCTCATTTCCTCCTGTTTGTTTTGTCCTATTTTAACATGTTAGTTGTTGTTTACCTTATTGTAGTTTTACTTTATTTCATTATTTTCCCTTAGAGGCCTGTTTGTTTTTTAATGAAAGAAAGAAAGTGGGTGGATCATGCTGTAACTGGAGGTAAGGAGTAACAGGGAGGAGTAGAGAGAGTAGACACTGTAATCGGAATAGATTATGTGAAAGGGAAAACCCATTTTCAATAGAAGGAAAAAGGGAAGAAAAAGGAACATCTGGAGTCCTGGAGAAACAGCCCTGCAGTGCATTTGGCTGTTCCAGAGTACCTGAATGTCTCTCCCATCTCTTATGTCTCCTGGCTCACAACCAATTGTAATCCAGTTCCAGGGTATCTTTTCCAGACTCGGTGAGGACTGAATTCATGTGTACATTCCTGTGTCCACAGATGTACTAATTAAAAACAAACTCTTAAAAAGAAAAGACTATCTTATAAGCCCTTAAATTAATAAAGAGGCTGAGCTAAGGAAACCCAAACTCATTTTTCAACACTGTGATGTTTATTTTCTTTTAAAGTATTTCTGTTTACTTTTAATCAGGAACTTCTCAAGTTTGAGCTATTTTTCTTGGTCACAACAGAGTCTGTTTTAGTCAGCAGCTTATTTATCCTATAAATGAATCACCCAGAAGACCTCCTGAGGCACACTGAATCCCGGATCTCTAATACTCTTCTCCTTAAGTTTAATTTTATTTTAAAATGTCCTTTCCTTCCTAAAATTCTGAAAGCTCATTTCAAGATATAATATTTACAGATTATTTTACCTCACAATCTCTCATAAATTATTTGTGCTTGATCATTCTGTTTCAATATTTGAATTTGTAATTACCTCCCCCAAGGTCTTCTGAGACCTGACTTCCCTTACAAACCTGTGATAGAAGAGGAAATTAAATATGGAAGGCAACTTCCTTTTGAAAGTTTTATTCTCTCAGGTGAGGTGGTATCAAGGAATGTCCTTGTTCCAGTACTTGGGCAGGTCCAGTGAAAGTTGGACACAGGCAGATGGGATTTTCTTTGCTTTACTCCCTTAAGTGGAAGGGAATTCACCCAAAATCAATATATCCTCTGAGAGATCACAGAAGCCTGTGAATGTATCTCATATGATTCATTGCCTTTCTGAATGTATCTCATATGATTCATTGTTGTATGAATCAACATTCATACAATGTTGATTTAGATATTCTGTTATGTTAGCTTGTGTCTCCATCCATTTTCTATTGACATAAAAGTATCTTGGACTGGGTGACTTATAAAAAGGGAATTTAAGCTCACTGTTTTAAAGATGGAGGAGTTTAAGATTGAGTATTCCTATCTGGAGGACTCTCTGGTGCTTCAAGTAATGACAGAAATGAAAAGGTAGTGATGGTACATTCTAAGAGATGAATCTAGGCAAAGCCTCACCATAGTTCATTCATTCCTGTGACAAAAGGCAGTAAATCCCTTTAGAATATCTCCTCCTTACTGGCTCAAACAGCTCCCAATACTGATGCATTGAGAAAATGATGTTCTGACATGCGAACCTCAAGCTACACACAGCAATGATAGCTGCATGGTTACAGATTTATTCACACAAGTTTTCTAATTTTTAATTTTATACCATGGCCAGCAATTTATCATCATTCTAGGATATGTTGAGAACATCCCTATCACTTTTCATATAACCATTATTGTATGTTAAAGCCTCCACAATCCCCTAAGTCCCTGTATTCATGGGGTGTGTTTACTAGGACACTGTTGTTGATGGCTCTATTAACGCCTTGATCGTTAAGGACCATGCGGTGCTAGAAGTCCACAGCTTTGTTTACTACCCTCTAGGTGTTCAATACAGTCTGTATTGATGTTAAATACACAAAAGTATATACCCTGTGACCTTGATCTTCCCAATTCTCTGCTTTTATGGTTAATTTAAGCAGGCAAAGAGCTTGCAAGAAGGCTGCTATGTATTTCATGTATACTTTATGAGTTCATTCATTTGACCCAAAGACTGTCCACATCACTGAAGCACTGGTTCCTTATAGACAATAGAGCTGGGTGCTCTGTAAGGGCTCTCCTGGGTACCACTTGCTACCAAGACTGTGTCTGGAAACAGCATCCACCTTTACCAGTTAATTTTTGCTGCTTCCTGTTTCCATGATTCATCATTGTGGGCAAGTGTGTTTGGATAGTTTAGGCCAGACTCTAAGCCCATACTTCAGCTGCAATGGTGTGTGAGGAAGTTATTCACTGGTTTTAGCTTCTAAATTGGGAACTCCCCCTTTATTTTAAAGAAGAAGAAGCACTGTGTTATTTCTTTAAACTTGATGGTTGTTGAAAGATTTATCTTAAATTCCTGCTGTTTACTGGTGCTGCTTTTGTTCATCTATTAGTCATCTCGGCATTGTTCTCTCTCTGCCTGATGCAATCTCATATACATTGGAAATTTTGTCATTCTGTTTTTGAATTCATGTGATTCTCTCCACACCCTGACCCAGCTAAAGAATGATATTGTAGCAGGAAAGAAAACCATCCTATTTATCTTTGTGCATTTCTTTATCTCCCCTATTGCTGGAACATTTCATAATGTATGGTTTGTACAGTGTGTTAAAGGAAGTAATTCCTCACAGTAAGTGTTCAAATTGTAGGAGAGAAGGACCCACTTACCCGTTCTCCATCAACTCACAGTACAAAGATAGACCTTGATGTTTTCATCTAACAGTACTCAGAAACCAACTCCTTACATGCATTCCTTTCCAGAACCATTTATCTCTTCTTTGGCTATATTTAAAGGCTCTTATTTGACTACATAAAAATTCACAATATTTGAGGCAGCATTCTTAAAGGAAATGAGGATTGCAGTCTCTTGAATACTGTTAGACCAAGCATCAGTGAGAGAGATTTGAGTTGATTGGTTCTGTTGGCAACAGAAAATCTTCTCTACAAAACCTTCATACTGTTTTGGAGCAGAAAAGATAAGATTTAAGGTAAATGAAAGTTTGGATTGAGGCATGCATTTCTACATGACGTTTAATGACTAGACAGAACTCTGATGGGAAATCTGAAAATTACTTATGATTTTTATGAGAAGAATCTTAGATGTTCAAGTATTAGAGATTTTCATTGACATGGTGGAATTTTTCTTGAAAATACCTGTAATGAAGAATCAAGGAACTTGATTCAGTAAGAGGCTTCTGCAGTAACAGAGGCATGCTAAACAAGGAGTAAAGTTATTTAGTATTTTATAGTACCTAATATTTGCTGCCTAGGGCTGGCAAAACAATTTAACATAAACCATGATCTTAGAACAACAGAAATGACTCTAGAGGTTTAGAAATGAAAAGTTAGCAAGACGGTGCTCCCCTGAATACAGAATCCCACAGGAAAGTTTTTACTTCATGAATTCTTACCTGTAGTATTAGTGGGCTTCCAGGTACGTAGCTACCTTAATTTCACTTCTTTCTGTTTCTCTGGGTCACATGGTGTGTGTGTGATGTATATGCGTCTGTGCATATTTGCATCCTTGCAGGGAGTTACAGGAGAGCATAGACATGTCTGACTTTTATGTTAGTGCTGGGTATTCTGTCTCAGGCCCTAGTGTTTGCACAGAAAGCATCCCCGCCCATTGAACTATCTCCCCAGACTGTCACATGGAGATTTTCTTATGAGACCATCTGCTATACACAATTGGCAGACCACTCCAATCCATTAAATAGGACCCCATTTCAGCTAATTATACCTGTATTGATGTCATTTCCCTGTGAAGTTATGTTCTACAGTCCTACAGTACTGGATGTTTAAACTTCATCTCATTTTAGGGCACAAAATTCAATATGTAACACTTCTAAGTTTAGTTATCAGGGTTAGGCTGAGTGAAATGATACATAGTTTCTTTTCCAGAGGCTGTAACTAGACACCAACATGGAAGAACAAGGATGAACCAGGCATTGTTAATCCATCAGGAGAAGCAGAGGCCACAGGATCTCTGTAAATTCAATGCCCGTCAAGTCTACAGGAATAACCACAATGACAGCCAGGTATTATGGCACATATATGATATCCTAATACTTAGGAAGCTAAAGGAGGAAGATTGTGAATTTTAAAACAGCCTGGGCTATATCACGATTTCAAGCCAGACTGGATTAGAGTGAAGAAAGTGTCTACGTAGCAGAACAATGTTTCCAAAAACACTTTCTGGATTATCATGGAGGACTATTGTTTATTCATCAATATTCTAATACTGTCTTTTAATAAGTAGCAGTTTTCCTCCTTCTAGAATATACTGATAAAAAAGGCAGCCCAGTTTAATACTTTCCTTCAGACTCTTGTTATTAAGAAACTCTTAATTAACTGCTAGTGTGGCATTCTATCATACCACATTAAATGATTCTAGACACATCACCATTACATTCATGCGCTCATTACAGAGCACAATTATTTTAAGTGACAAAACTCAAGAAATTTGAGGCCTGGAAGCTAAAAGGTGTCATGAGCTACACACACACACACACACACACACACACACACACACACACACACACA
>NW_026596149.1:14091368-14217604 GCF_907164565.1 Psammomys obesus | reverse complement strand
ACACACACACACACACACACACACACACACACACACACACACACACAGAGAGAGAGAGAGAGAGAGAGAGAGAGAGAGAGAGAAATAGCTCAAGCACTTGAAGTGATGGTGGGAGCCAAATGCTATGAAGACAAAGGGGAGAATATTAGGAGTGTCAAAGTAAAAATGAGCCCCAGGAAGATGGAGAAGGGGAAGGAGTAAGAGTAGGATCAGTGAAAATAAGGCTTCATGAGAAAGTACAAGAAATCCTGTAATGTAGTAATCTAATTAAGCTACAATTTAAGAAGTGTTTGAGTGGAGGTGTATGAGTGAATAGATAAGGCATCTCGTTGAAACAATAACATATACTTCTTTTAATTTATTTCTATTTAATTTTACCAAGAATTTCTCAAGTTTGAGCCATTTTTCTTGGTCACAACAGACTCTGTTTTAGTCAGCAGTTTATTTATTTTATAAATGAATCACCCAGAAGACGTCCTTAAGCACACTGAATCTTGGATCTCCAGTAAATTAACTCCTCTCAATAAGTTTAATTTTATTTTAAAATGTCCCTTTTTTCTTAAAATTCTGAAAGCTAATCTCAAGTTATAATATTTACAGATTTCTCTCTCCACCTGTTCCTGAATGTCCCTACCCATATTTTAGGTATTGGGTAATAGACACTTAGCACAGTAACCAAAATTTACATGATTGTTAGGAACCAAAACCCAGTATTTCATGCTACCACAGCAGTCACTTTTTCAACTTATCCTCCCAAATAAATTTAATAAAATTATTATTCCAAAATAAACCCATTACATCCTTCACTTCTGTATTCTTTTTTTCTCACTAATATTAAGCAGGTTTTATTGTATTTGTGTTCACGAGATCATAGCCCTGATAGACTGCCTATGATACTAAAACTGTGGTGTCAGCAAAGTGCCGTCTTACTTCTGTATTCTTATAATTAAATAAAAAAATAAAACATATACTTATTATTACTATTTTAGCTCATCCTATAATTTTTGCTTTATAAACATTTTTCCTTTATAAACATGGTCTATAAATCAAAGAGAATATATATATATGTTTATCTATTTGTTACAATGACTGGGACTTTTTTTCTTTTTTTTAAATTTTTTTATTAATTACACTTTATTCATTTTGTATCCCCCCATAAGCCCCTCCTTCCTCCCCTCCCGATCCCACCCTCCCTCCCCTTTCTGCATGCATGCCACTCCCCAAGTCCACTGATAGGGGAGGTTCTCCTCTTCTTTCTGATCTTAGTCTATCAGTTCTCATCAAAAGTGGCTGCATTGTCCTCTACTGTGGCCTGATAAGGCTGCTCCCTCCTCAGGGGGAAGTGATCAACAAGCAGGCCAATCACATTATGTCAGAGGCAGTCCCTCTTCCCATTACTATGTAACCCACTTGGATACTGAACTGCCATGGGCTACACCTGTGCAGGGGTTCCAGGTCATCTCCAAGAATAGTCCTTGGTTGGAGTATGAGTCTCTGGGAAGTTCCCTGTGTTCAAATTATCTTGTTCTGTTACTCTCCTTGTGGAGTTCCTGTCCCCTCCAGATCTTACTATTTCCCACTTCTTACATAGAATTTCATTCACTCTGCCCATCAGTTGGCCATCAGGCTCAGCATCTGCTTTGAGAGTCTATACTGCAGAAGCTTTCAGAGGCCCTCTGTGGCAGGTTTCAAGGTTGTTTCCTGTTTTCTTCTGGCTTTCAGAGGCCCTCTGTAGCAGGTTCCGAGGTTGTTTCCTATTTTCTTTTTCTTCTGATGTCCATCCTCTTTGCCTTTCAGGATGGGGATTGAGCGTTTTAGTTAGGGTCCTCTCTTTTGCTTAGTTTGTTTAGATGTACATTATTAGTGGGTTTATTCTATATTGTATGTTTATATGAGTGAGTATATACCATGCGTGTCTTTTTGCTTCTGGGACAACTCACTCAGGATGATCCTTTCCAGGTCCCACCATTTACCTGCAAATTTCATGATTTCCTTATTTTTCACTGCTGAGTAATACTCCATTGTATAGATGTACCACAGTTTCTGCATCCATTCTTCAGTTGAGGGGCATCTGGGTTGTTTCCAGCTTCTGGCTATTACAAATAAAGCTGCTACAAACATGGTTGAGCAAATGTCCTTTTTGTGTACTTGAGCCTCTTTGGGTATATGCCAAGGAGTGGTATGGCTGGATCTTGAGGAAGCGCTATTCCTAGTTGTCTGAGAAAGCGCCAGGTTGATTTCCAGAGTGGTTGTACCAGATTACATTCCCACCAGCAGTGGAGAAGGGTTCCCGTTTCTCCACAACCTCTCCAGCATGTGTTGTCCCTTGAGTTTTTCATCTTAGCCATTCTGATGGGTGTAAGGTGAAATCTCAGGGTTGTTTTGATTTGCATTTCCCTAATGGCTAATGAGGTTGAGCATTTCTTTAAGTGCTTCTCTGCCATTCGATATTCCTCTACAGTGAATTCTCTCTTTAGCTCTGTTCCCCATTTTTTAAGTGGATTACTTGGTTTATTGCTTTTCAGCTTCTTTAGTTCTTTATATATATTGGATATGAGTCCTCTGTCAGATAGAGGGTTGGTGATGATTCTTTCCGAATCTGTAGACAGTCGCTTTGTTTTGATGACGGTGTCCTTTGCTTTACAGAAGCTTTTCAATTTCATGAGGTCCCATTTATTGATTGTTGCTCTTAGAGCCTGTGCTGTTGGTGTTCTGTTCAGGAATTTGTCTCCTGTACCAATGAGTTCTAGGGTATTCCCCACTTTTTTTTCTAGCTTGATTTAATGTGTCTGGTTTTATGTTGAGGTCTTTGATCCACTTGCACTTCAGTTTTGTGCAGAGTGATAAGTATGGATCTATTTTCATTTTTCTACATATACACATCCAGTTGGACCAGCACCATTTGTTGAAGATGCTATCTTTTTTCCATTGTATGGTTTTGGATCTTTGTCAAAAATCAGGTGTCCGTAAGTGTGTGGGTTTATTTCTGGGTCTTCTGTTCCATTCCATTGATCCACCATTCTGTTTCTATGCCAGTACCATGCAGTTTTTATAACTGTTGCTCTGTAGTACAGCTTGAGATCAGGGATGGAGATACCTCCAGAAGATCTTTTATTGTAGAGGGTTGTTTTAGCAATTCTCGGTTTCTTGTTATTTCATACGAAGTTGAGAATTTTTCTTTCCAGGTCTGTAAAGAATTGTGTTGGCAATTTGATGGGAATTGCATTAAATCTGTAGATTGCTTTCAGTAAGATGGCCATTTTTACTATGTTAATCCTGCCAAGCCATGAGCATGGGAGATCTTTCCATCTTCTCATATCTTCCTCTAATTCTTTCTTCAGAGACTTGAAATTTTTTTCATACAAGTCTTTGACTTGCTTGGTTAGGGTTACACCAAGGTACTTTATGTCATTTGTGGCTATTGTGAATGGTGTTGTTTCTCTAATTTCTTTCTCAGCCCTTTTGTCTTTTGTATACAGGAGTGCTACTGATTTTTTTGAGTTAATTTTGTATCCGGCCACTAGGCTGAAGGTGTTTATCAACTGTAGGAGTTCCCTGGTAGAGTTTTTGGGGTCACTCATATATACTATCATATCATCTGCAAATAGTGATAATTTGACTTCTTCCTTTCCCATCTGTATCCCCTTGATCTCCTTCAACTGTCTTATTGCTCTAGCAAGGACTTCCAGCACTATGTTGAAGAGATATGGAGAGAGTGGGCAGCCTTGTCTTTTCCCTGATTTCAGTGGGATTGCTTTAAGTTTCTCTCCGTTCAGTTTGATGTTGGCTATAGGCTTGCTGTAAATTGCCTTTGCTATGTTTAGATATGTGCCTTGTATCCCTGATCTCTCCAGTACTTTAAACATGAATGGATGTTGGATTTTGTCAAATGCTTTTTCAGCATCTAGGGAGATTATCATGTGGTTTTTTTCTTTCAGTTTGTTAATATGGTGGATCACATTGATGGATTTCCCTATATTGAACTGCCCCTGCATACCTGGGATGAAGCCTACTTGGTCATAGTGGATAATATCTTTGATGTGTTCTTGGATCCGGTTTGCAAGTATTTTGTTAAATATTTTTGTATCAATGTTCATAAGGGAGATTGGCCTAAAATTCTCTTTCTTTGTTGAGTCTTTGTGAGGTTTAGGTACCAAGGTGATTGTGGCTTCATAGAATGAGTTTGGTAATGTTCCTTCTGTTTCTATTTTGTGGAATAGTTTGAAGAGAATTGGAGTTAGCTCTTCTTTGAAGGTCTGGTAGAATTCTGCACTGAAGCCATCTGGTCCAGGGCTTTTTGTGGATGGGAGACTTTTGATGACTGCTTCTATTTCTTTGGGGGATATAGGACTATTAATTGATTTACCTGGTACTGATTCAGCTTTGGTAAGACAAATTGATCAAGAAAATTGTCCATTTCATTTAGATTTTCAAATTTTGTTGAGTATAGACTTTTGAAGTAAGTCCTAATGATTGTTTGGATTTCCTCAGTGTCTGTAGTTATGTCCCCCTTTTCATTTCTGATTTTGTTGATTTGGATGGTGTTTCTCTGCCTTTTAGTTAGCTTGGCTAAGGGTTTGTTGATCTTGTTTATTTTCTCAAAGAACCAGCTCTTGGTTTCATTGATTCTTTGAATTGTTTATTTGTTTCTAATTGATTGATTTCAGCCCTGAGTTTGATTATTTCCAGCTGTCTACTCCTTTTTGGTGTGTCTGCTTCTTTTTTTTAGGGTTTTTAAGTGAGCCATTAAGTTGCTTGAATGAGCTGTCTCGAATTTCTTCTTGAAGGCACTTAGTGCTATGAACTTTCTCTTACTACTGCTTTCATTGTGTCCCACAAGTTTGGGTATGTTGTGTCTTCATTTTCATTGAGTTCTAGAAAGGCTTTAATTTCTTTCTTTATTTCTTCCCTGACCCAGCTCTCATTTAGTAACAAGTTGTTCAGTTTCCATGTGTGTGTAGGCTTTTTGCTATTTCTGTTGTTGTTGAGGTGCAGCTTTATTCCATGGTGATCAGACAGGATACAAGGGATTATTTCAGTCTTCTTGTATCTGTTGAGGCTTGCTTTGTGACCAACTATAAGGTCTATTTTGGAGAAGGTTCCATGAGGTGCTGAGAAGAAGGTAAATTCTTTTGTGTTTGGGTGTAAAGTTCTGTAAATGTCTGTGAGGTCCATTTGATTCATGACCTCTGTCAGAGATATTGTTTCTTTGTTTAATTTCTGTTTTGTTGACCTGTCCTTTGTTGAAAGTGGGGTGTTGAAGTCTCCCACTATTAATGTGTGGGGATCTATATGTGGTTTAAATTTTATCAATGTTTCTTTTACAAATGTGGGTGCTCTTATATTTGGGCATAGATGTTCAGGATTGTGATGTCTTCCTGGTGGAATTTTCCCTTGATGAGTATGAAGTGTCCTTCCTCATCTCTTTTTATTAATTTTGGTTGAAAGTCTATTTTATCAGATATTCAAATGGCTACTCCTGCTTGTTTCTTGGGTCCATTTCTTAGAAAGTCGTCTTCCAACCTTTTACCCTCAGGTAATGTCTATCTTTGTGTCTTAGGTGTGTTTCTTGTATGCAACAGATTGCTGGGTTTTGTTTACGTATCCATTCTGTTAATCTGTGTCTTTTTACTGGAGAGTTGAGTCCATTGATGTTGAGAGAGATTAATGACCAGTGGCTGTTAGATCATTTGATTTTGATGTTGGCTGTGTTCATAAGGTTGTGTGCTTGGTTGCTTTTTGTTTTGCTGTAGTAAGGTTAATTATTTCCTGTGTTTTCTTGACAGAAGCTAATTTTCTTGGGTTGTATTTTCCCTTCCAGTGTCTTCTGTAATGCTGGAGTTGTGTGTAGGTATTGTTGAAATTTGTTTTTGTCATTGAATATCTTGTTTTCTCCGTCTATGAGGACTGAGAGTTTTGCAGGGTATAGTAGCCTGGGTTGACATCTGTGTTCTCTTAGGCTCTGCATGATATCTGTCCAGGCCCTTCTGGCTTTCATAGTTTCTGTTGAAAAATCAGGTGTGATTCTAATGGGTTTGCCATTATATGTTACTAGGCCTTTTTCCCTTGCAGCTTTTAGTATTTTTTCTTTGTTCTGTATACTTACTGTTTTGATTATTATGTGGCGGGAGGATTTTCTTTTCTGGTCAAATTTGTTGGGTGTTCTCTTGGCCTCATGTATCCTTATTGGCTTCTCCTTTAACTTGGGGAAATTTTCTTCAATGATTTTGTTGAAAATATTTTCTGGGCCTTGGAGAAGGGAGTCTTCTTTTTCCTCTATTACTATTATTCTTAGATTTTGTCTTTTCATATTGTCTTGGATTTCTTGGACGGTCTGTGTCAGGAATTTTTTGGATTTAACATTTTCTTTGACAGATATGTCAATTTCTTCCATTGTATCTTCTACACCTGAGATTCTTTCTTCCATTTCTTGTATTCTGTTGGTTATGCTTACCTCTGTAGTTCCTGTTTTCTTCCCTAAATTCTTCCTCTCCATTGTTTCCTCCACTTGTGCTTTCTTTAATTTTTCTAGTTCTATCTTCAGGTCTTGAGTTGTTTTGTTTACTTCCTTCACCTGTCTGCTTGTATTTTCCTCTTTTTCTTTTAGTTCCTTCAACTCTGTCTCTTTTATTTCTTTCAGTGATTTAATTATTTCTTCTCTGAAGGCCACAAGCTGTTTGGCTGCATCTTCCCGTATTTCTTCACGGATGGCCCTAATCTGCTTGTCTTTATCTTCCTCCATTTCTTTACGGATAGCCATGATCTGTTTGGTTTTATCTTCCTCTAATTCTTTACATATTTTATTTGTTTCCTCTATTATCCTCTTCATCAACATAGATGTAAGGTCATCTTCTTGATTTTCTATTATGCTGCATTTTTCAGGGCTGTTCGCCTCTGGATGGCTGGGTTCTGGAGATGCCATATTGCTCTGTCTTTTGTTGGTTGAGCCTTTACGCTGACCTCTACCCATTGGGCTGATTTAGGTGTTGGCTGTTAGTTTCTGTGCTTCCTGCAGTCCTGAGGTAGGGAGTATCCCCTTGGCCAGAAGATGATTTTTCCTGAAGGAGTCCTTCTCTGCTTTTTGGTTATGGTCACTGTATGGCCAGTGTTTCTCAGGAGTTGCCACTGCTCACCTCAGGTTTATAGCCCTGAGTAGTAGCTGTGGTCTATGTTAGGCAGGGGGGGATCTCCTCTTACCCATAGAATTTCTCAAGACAGCTGCCCCACTGCTGGGTTTCTTGTTATAAATTTAGTGTGCTGCTGTTCACTAAATTTCCATGTACAGTCCTCTTGAAGAAACTGCTGATTCCATAGCTGTGGGGTTTTCTCCCAACAGGGAACCTCAGTCTGTTATCCTGGGGCTCACAGTTTTGTCCGGGAAAGTGGGAGGTGCACTCAGCAAGTCTCTGGGCCAGAGGCTGATTGCTCTGCTCTGGACCTGGAGAATGTGCACCTAGGTTGAGTTGTTGCCTGTGGGCACTGTTATGGTCTGGAGGCTGGGTGCCTCACTCTGGACCAGAAGCTGTGTGTCTCTGTCTGGGATGGCGGCTGCAGACACTGCTCTGGTCCAGATGCTGTGGGTGCAGCCCTCTTGAAAACCCAGGGATTCCCACAGTTTTGACAGTCTAGCTAGGAATAACTGGTTGATCCTTGGCACAGTATCTGAGGGCTGCTGTAATGGCTCTCTGGCTTTTGTAGGTCTGAGGATGCAGCTGTGCATCCCAGTGCCCCAGGAGAACTGAATAATGGCGGCAGAGCACAGCGCTCCTGCCTGCACTAGAGTCTGCGTGAGTCCAGGAAGTGCTTTGGTGCTGGGTGTCCTAAGCATTAGAGCTGCTGACCCCCTCTGCTGGGGGTTTCCTCCTGCCAGAGACACGCAGTCTGGTGCCCTGGTGCCCTGGTGCCCTGGTGCCCACAGTTCTATCTGAGGCAGCGAATCAGGCGTGCAGGCAGGGCTCTGTGCAGGCGCCTGTGTCCTGGCTCTGGGTCTGGACTGGCTCTTGGGGCACCCGCGGAACCCGAGTCTTTTCCAGGGGATGTCTGGGTAACCTGAGGTTGGTCCCAATTGTTTCCTGCTCCGTGGGGTTATCTCTCGACTGGGAAATCCAGTCTATGGTGTTGTGGGCCCACAGTTCAGTCTGGGACCATGACCAGATTGCGCTGGCGTGTAGCTCTGGGCTGGTGACCAAGCGCCTGGCAGAACCGGGATCTCTTCCGCGGTTTAGCCGGGTGAGTTAAAGCTGATTGAATCCCCCACCGTGGGGTATCCTCTCACCTGTGAAACACAATCACTTGTGTTTTATGGCCGCGAGTTCTGATTGCTGGTCACTGTGCCATTCCTGCTGTGCTGCTCCTCAGAATGAGAGTCCTCCCGGAGCTGCCATCTTGCGCTGCCATCTTGCCCCGCCGACACCCTGACTGGGACTTTTAAAAAATGTTTTAGTGATTGGGTTTTGAATACTTTTTTATTATTTTTGGAGTTTTGTTTCTCCTTTATGCAACCCATTGCAAGGTCAAAGACTCACAGAAATATAGAAACTACAAACTGGGTGAGTTTTTTTTTTTTTTTTTAATTTACTCAAAAGGACATTAAAGACCAAGGACCAGAATTTTTCTAGGAACGCTATGTCTTTCATAGGCTTTATTCTCAAAATATTGTTGACATTTGGAGAGGACGAAAAGCCCTGCATTAAATGTGTTCACATGTATTTATGACAGTCTAAGAAGAAAGAGGGACTATATTGCCCAGAAATGACTCAAACAATTGACTGTCATCTTCTGGTAATCGGGAAAATTTTGTGTCCTGTAGGGAATGGGCCCTAGTGCAAGGCAATTAAATCACTGAGCTAGGTGGGCGCTTGGAAGTAATTCTGGGACTTCTCTATTCTTTTTCTAATTCTTGGCTACTACAAGGTGTGATTTCTACTCTCAATGCTTCTTTTATGATGTCATTTATGCCTTCCTAACAGCTCAAAAACTCAGAGACAACCAGTTACAGTCTGTAACTATGACTCATAATAAATCGTTCTTTATGTTAGTTGATCATAACAGGTATTTTGTCATAGAAAAGCGGCAAAATATTAATTAAGTTATGATGGCGCATCAAGTTGTTTACTCTGTTGCTGATATTATTAACATCTTTCACTGGCACTGGGACTCAGTTTCCTCAGGCTTTCCCAACAGAATGAAGACCAGTACATTTCCAAAAATTCTCCAGGCCTTCATTGTGAAATTGGAACTGATGAGACATCCAGCCTGTGGACTAAGCATCTGCCTGATTCTCAACCTCTCCGGCAAGTAAACTACCCAAACCAAATCTTGTAAGCCAGCCTAAGAAACCCTATTGATAACATGTATTTATCCTTTTGATCCTGTACAACTTATAGAGGTGGTTAAGAAATGAGTAAAAAATTCATCAGAAGTATATATTTTAAGATCAATCTTTGAAAAACTCATGGAGCTACATAATAAGTAGAATAAAAGGACAAAATGAATATATTTATTGATAAGTTTCTGAAAACATGTTGTGTCTATAGTCATTAAAGATCTTGGAATCTTCAAATCCTCATGGGTAAATATATATTCCAATACATCTGGAGAACTCAAAGTCTTAGGGTTATTTCCATAAACATTAAACATTTTCATACTATGTGCTAAACCACAATGTGACAAAATGAATAAGCGATCATCTAGTCTTTGAAAATACAGCACTCCTTCCAAAATCAGGTAATAACTGAAGGTTAGTTGCATTTCTCAGGGAAGGTGATACCTAAGTTTTCTAAAATGACTTTATAACACTGAATTTCACATTTATTTTCAAACTTAAATTAATGGAGAACAACTCAAAAACAACAGTTTAGCAATCTGTCAACTCACTAAAAACAGGTATCTGTCTGCATGCATATGACACCGCCAGCTGGAAAGCTAAAATTGTATCTACGCAATTGCTGTTCTGCCACAGGATGAGAAAACATCTTAAATAATATAATTATCTGGCTTGTGAATTTCTGTAATTTCAAAATGTCAGGAGATAGGTACTAGAAAAATATAGGCTGTTTTTCATTTTAATGTCTTCATGGTCTACAAACACAATCACTATTTTTTAGGGTGACCTAATGGATCATTAATTTGCCAGTGGCAGACTACATCAAACACGAAGACTGTTTTGTGAGTTTTCAGCGATTAAGACAGTGCTGCAGCCACCCTGCCTGTACTAAGATAACACATGTGCATGTACTATCCATCACCTCTCCACATGTTCATTCCAAGCTGTACTGAGCAACAAAACCCAGACCAGATTTCCCTCCTTAGATGTCTGAAATTTATTATCATGAAATGCCATAGCCTACTACATATTAAGATAGACATTTTTATAATTAAAGCTCTCTCCTTGATTCTATCCTAGCGCTTATTCAGAGTGCCCAGTTCTGTTCACGTATAGTGGAGGATTACACTGGAAGCAGTGTTTTAGTCTTCAGATAAAAGCTCTTAGAGAAATGAAAAGCAATGACACTCGCCTTTCAAATGCCAGAATTTATGTATAGAGTGCTCTTTAGGTATCTTCTAAAGGGTTGTTTTTCAAGAGTTTTAATTCTTTCCTACTGGGTTAACATATTCTAGTTGAACACCAACTATTTAACAGGTGGAAAAATGATTTTACACCTCGTAAAAGTTTTCAGTTTTCTCTGGCACCTCTATGAATTTTTTTTTTATTGTCAGAGATATATGGCTTTGACAATAAACTTTAATTTGACTTTTTGTAAGTGCAAAAATAAACAAACTTTCATTCTGAATAAATGCAATAGTAAAGGGTAGATGGATAATTTATTAAATAGTCTGATGAAAGTCAGTAAAAGATAATGATTCAAATGAGATAATATTTCTGACTACTTGAGATTAAAGCGACAGTGACATGATTCAAATTCTCATTTCTAAAATTTTTAGTGATATTGTGCCTCTTTCTGTTTTTCTTGTGTATCACAAGCATCTTTTGTCTTCACTTTTGCCTGGGATACTAGGAATGCTGAAAAAAATAGGAGTAGCTTGCTGAATGGGGTGACATGAAAGCCAATTTGTCTGTGTTCTGTTAGATCCCAGGCTGACAGATTTTATACTTGCAAACATTTATTTATGTTTATATTTATACTCATAGTAAAATTTAGATAAATTTACATTTGTGTGCAATGGTATATAATATCTCCTCACACATATATGTCCCGGGGATATAGAAGAATTAACATATGTATAGCCATAGAAATAGATTTATTAACGTATATGTTCCCTTATTGATATTGACATATACATGCATTTATAAATACATTACACAGCATTTAATTATATGATGTAAGTAACTGTGTATTAATTTAAGCAGCATCCATGGATAATTGTGTGTCCGTGTATGGATGTGTGTATGAGATCTACCACTTATCACAATATATAGTGCGCAATAATTTCTATTTCTTTATTGAGGAGTTTATTCATATGTATGCGTTACATCTCTAACTGTTATAAAGTCCAGGATCTTTCCCTCTTGTGTAGTTTTGTCTGGCTTCTTTGTGGCCTATGATGCCATCCAAGGTGGTCAGTGCAATGACATCAAAACAAAATAATGGAAGATTATCCTGTTAATTCTCTGGATGTTTGAACTTTGTATCAAATCAAAGTCTGAGCCTTGCACAGTTGTCTTGAGAGAAACAGCCAGGACATTCATACACGACATTGCAGAAGCACAAAGAGATGACACAGAAGGCAAGCACTTAACTAATACTATTACTATCAAGTATTTTTCATACTTTAAAGGAAATATCTCAGAAGTTAACAATAGAATGAAGCCTAAGGTATATATGTATAACAAGGTAGAGAAAGATGAAACATTAATAGATGATATAGATAGAAATAGATAGATGATAAATAGATGATAGACAGACAGACAGACAGATGATAAATAGAAAATCAGATGAGAGATAGGAGATACAAAGCCAGAAATTTTTCTCTAGGTAAACATCTCCATGTGGAAATCTCTAGTAAGGGGAGCAGAGGCTGTCTCTGACATAGACTCTGTTGCTTGCTCTTTGATCACTTCCCTCTGGGGGAGTGGCCTTCTCAGGTCACAGAGGAAGAGGATGCATCCAGTCTTGATGAGACTTGACATTCTGGGGCCAGGTGGTAAGGGAGGAGGTCTCCCCTTCTCTGAGAACTAAGAGAGGAGGATGGGGAGAAGAGGGATAAAGGGTGGAACCAGGATGAGAGAAGAGAAGGCGCTATGATTGGGATGTAAAGTGAGCAGATTTTTAAAAAAAATAATAATAAAAGATGATTTTTCACTCTGAGATATTTTATTCTCAAGTTAAAATAATATAGTACATGCTGAGGAGATATCTCAACACTTAAGACCACAGACTGCTCTTCCAGGGCACCAGGCTTTGATTCTCAGCATCTACCTCAGGGCTCCAGCATGCACATATCTCTAGTTCCATGAGAATCTGATGGCCTCTCCTGGATTCTGAGGGTTCCAGGCACACCTGTGATACACAGACATACATACAGAAAACAACAACAACAAAAAAACCCTATAACCATAAGATTGTAATAATGTGATAAATTTGATATATTTTCAAATGTTTTCCTATCAGTTCAATCAAACTTCCATTAATAACTCAAATGTTTCTCTTATGTGATTTGTTATATATGAGGAATATAATGATCAGGAATAATATTTAAGGTTTTATCTGAGAAAAAACTATGCACTTAAATTTTTCCTTAAACAGAAATGTCCAGTTTTATTGCCCAGTTTCATCCTCTTTCTTGGTGCACACCTCAGCTCTCACTAATGTGTTGCATTTTTCAATTTGTGTAAAAAGCTCCTTTGCTGCTATCAGCTTTGAGATGTATGAAGCTGACAGTGTTGTTATTTAGTGGAGGACTGTGACTCAGACTATCATAGGAGACGTTGTAAGAGAAATAAACACTTAGAACTTACAGGCACTTTATACAGAATTTCCTTACTATTATTTTTAACATTAAATAGTTTAAGAGCTAGAGAGAGGATCATAGAAAAAAATATCAGGTTAACCATCCTGAATTATATATACAATGTCCCTAAAGGTTCAAAACTTGACAAAGAAAAATGTAAACTTCATAATTGTGGGGAAAAATACCTTAGGAATTTGAATCTGTTCTTAGGTTATTTCAACTTTGATCTTTGTGCAGAGTTAGCAAAAAATCACATACTTTCTCAGGTTTCTCCAAAAGAGTGTGTTGTGTTATCACATGAAGTCTCGAGATCCCCAACTTATCACTGGCCTTCTCGCTCTCTCACTATTCAAAATGCAAGCTTTTCTCATGTGTACATGCAGCCAATGAAAAAAATCAGTCAATGAAATATGTTGTCAATCTGCCTCTTTCTGTAAATTTTTAGACTGTGAAGCCCTTTGATGAAGGCTGAACATGTTTAAATTCACAAGGCCTGTGTAGAAAAATCACCTCAGGTACACAAATCTCAAAACACTTATGAATGCCCACAAAAATTTCATGTGCAACCGCTTATTATTTGCCTCTAGTGATCTTTAACAGATCCTTACATATTTCTCATGAAACCGAGTCTCAGTGTTTAGATCTGTAACTCTTCTGTGGCTCTTTATGAAATTTGCCTTAGAGAGGCTCCATGCATTTGTCAGGGCATTAGTGAAAATATGTCTAGCAACAAAGGCGTTTCTGAAAGAAATAATATCTTGCCTATTTTTAAATTATGAATTTTGTGAGTTTTCTGTTAATTTGAAATTCTGAACTCATTCCAATTATTATTGGAATAATTGTATTTATTATATTATATATATTATTATAATTGTGATTATTAGTCACAATGAGTCATCATTCAATTACAAGAACAAAAATCAAGTTTTTTTAAAAAATAACATCACAGTAAATTCTATGACTATTTTAAATATCTGTGATATCTCTCAATGAAGTATAGAATGAAGGAGAAATACAAAATAAAATACAAGTAGAATGAAGTTGGAAATATGTTTTAATTATTAGAAACCATGATTTTATATTATTTATTAATGTGGGTATTCTATGTTGTCAAAATGGTATAAATTGAAATAAGGCATTATTTAAAGTATTTGAGAAATTCTGCCATACCAAAAAGATACATAGTGGTATGGCATAGTTACTGTTCACCTTCCAATTCATTATATTGGTAACAAGTAGATACAGTATAATCAATTCGGGATTTTAATTTTTTCTAGTTCACAGTGCTTATTTCTTTGATACTTAAAATTTGAATTTGTGTAAATGTGTGAGTGTTTATATTCATGTATATGCATGCTCTCGGAGGTCTGAAGAAAGGATCGGATCTTTTAGAGCTAAAATTACAGGCGTTCAAGAGCCCATTTGACATGGTTTCTGAGAACAAAACTCATGTCTTCTCCAAGAACAGTGAATCTCTTAATCATTAAAGCATCACTCCAACCCTGAAAGTATTTATTCTTGATTTCTTAGATAATGCGTCACTATCTGTTTAGGATAAAAAAAAAAATTAGGAACATTGCTCATTTCTAAATATTTATGATCAAGTTAAAAAGAAAAGAAAATGAATATTTACATAGTCACACATTGCAATCAGTTCACAATTTTTAAATAATTCATTTTAGGAGCTCAGAGTAACACAGACAAATATCAGGAATCCAAAGGCTTCATAAAAGCAATGGTCTCTGACCTAAGCTTTGGAACTTATTGTACTCAAAAATTCAACAAAGGTATGATATTAGAGAAAATATACCTAAAATTCTGGGACTTTCAACAGGATGACAAAGCAAATCAGGGGTGGAAAGAAGAGGTCCTGGGTGAATACAGAAGGGAAGGAGAGAAGCCAAAGTGAAGAAACTCCTTTGGAACTTATTTGGATGTAAGGCTATACTTGTTGGATGGTTTATTATGTACCAGATAAAATAAATTCTCTAAAAATGAAAAAAGAACAACAAAAAAAAAACCAAACAAATAAACAAACAAAAACACCTAAGGCCAATACTCCAGTTGTTTAGAATCAGTGATATGGGTCCCATCACTGAAGAAATTGAGACCATCAGAAACAATAGAGTTAGGGAATCTCAATGGACAAAGTCCGAGAAAATAATGTTTATGAACCAGGTGATCAGAGAGAATTTTTAGTTGTCATTCAAGAAGAAATAGGTAGTATTCCATTGCGCAAATATACATGGAGAGGACCTAGACCCCCTGCCCATATGAAGCCCATTGGCTGCTCAGTTTCCAAGTGGAATTCCCTACTAAGGGGATCAGGGGCTATCTCTAACATGAACTCAGTGGCCAGCTCTTTGATCACCTCTTGCTGGTGAATGCAGCCTTGCCAGGCCACAAAAAAAAAATGATGCAGCCAGTCCCAATGAGACCTGATAGGCTCTGGTCAGATAAAAAGGAAGGAGGTCATCCCCTATCAGTGGACTAGGAGAGGGGCACATGGGGAGAAGAGGCAGGGTAGGTAGGACTGGGAGGAGATGAGGGAGTGGTCTACAGCCTGTATATAAAGTGAATATATTATAATAAATAATAATAGATAAATAAATAAAAAGATTTAGGTAGTTAGGTATTAAAAAAATCTAATGCATGGCTACGAATTAAGTGCTAAGTTAAAACTATATTCTGAAACAACAACAAATAAACTTTAGCAGAATCAACATATCAAATATTTATCTTAGCTAAGTGAAAACAAACAGAGAGAACATGATAATCAATATATGGAGAACAGTTTCAGAGGAGAAAGGTAGGGACATAAAGTCATAATCTTGATGATAACTTTATAACATATAATTTTATTCTATACTCAATATTGGAAATACACATCACACTTTCAAAAAAAATCTATGGCTTAAAGTCTTGCCAAGTAAGCAGTTTCAATATGGTGAAGCTGAAGTTGAAATGCCTTGTGTGATGCTGTGCCTGGGAAAATGTGATGACACATCTACTCACTCCAGAGAAACAACCAATCAGAAAATCTCCCAATTTGGTGAACCACTAAGTTTACAGCGGTTGCTTCTAGGAGTATATGTGAAAGATTGCCTACAGAAGCATGGATGACTCAAAGGGACCTATCCAAGTAAAATCCCATCCCAGCATGGGTGAAGATTTACAAAAGCTGCAAAACTGAGCCCCCTGCATAACTAGTAGACAGCTCAATACTTCAGTCACTTCTTAACTGTCCTTTCTGTTTATATCACCCTCATGCAGGTCAGGGGTGATGAAAGACTTGTACAGATGGTAGATTTTGTAAACTTACTGAAACTCTTGAGTTGGTTACTTCCGGAGTCTTAATGAGCCTCCCTCCAAGATGGAATGTTACAACTCAGAGAAATCTGTTGCACAACTTATTATCATTTTGATATAGAATGATAGAGAAAAAATTAAATTAACATATGCTTGAATTATATTTAAACAAGGAAGCATTAAAATCACCTTAAATGCTTACGTCATTTATAGAATGTCACAAATGTATCATAATGTTTTTAGCAAGTACTTTTATTTTAATTAAATAATATTATCATTTAACTATGAGTCTCTATTATTTTCTTTGAACTTCATATGAAAGAGTATATGAAGTATTTTCTATTCTTCCCACATCTCTAGTGTCTCTGATTCGAGTGGGTGACATCTATCTTAGTCATCTTCATGTAAGATCACAGAATGGACCAGCATAATGTTGCTACTCAACTAGTTAATTCTAATTTGAATCATATCTATTTTATAATTTTTTATTAATTACACTTTACTGACTTTGTATCCCCCCTGTGGTTCCCTCCCTCCTCCTGTCGCAATCCTTCCCTTCCTCCACCCTCTGCATACATGCCCCTCCCCAAGTCCACTGATAGGGGAGGTCTTCTTTTCCTTCCTTCTGATCCTAGTCAATTAGGTCTCATCAGAAGTGGCTGCCTTGTCTTCTCCTGTGGCCTGGTAAGGCTGCTTCCCCCTCAGGGGAAGTAATTAAAGAGCAGGCCAATCAGTTCATGTCAGAGCCAGTTTCTGTTCCTATTACAATGGAACCCACTTGGATACTGAACTGCCTTGGACTACATCTGTGCAGGGGTCTTAGGTTATCTCCATGCATGGTCCTTGGTTGGAGTATCAGTCTTAGGAAAGACCCCTGTGCTCAGATTTTTTTGGTTCTGTTGCTCTCCTTGTGGAGTTCCTGTCCTCTCCAGATCTTACTGTTTCCCACTTCTTTCATAAAATTCCCTGCATCTGCCCAAAGGTTGCCATAAGTCTCAGCATCGCTTCAGCAGCACATATATTAAAATTGGAACCATGTCTTTATCAAATATGACACATTCTGTCTGAGACATCTCCTTCAGAATTAGTATGTTGGATCCTGAATATCAAGGTGGTGGTATTAGATGAAGAATAAGAAAAATTATCATCATGATCATGAAGAGAAAAAAATCATGTTTGGAATTAGCGTCTTTATTGAAAGACACCCCAGAGATCTAGCTTGCCTACATTTCAGCTTAAGAAACAAGTGTAAGAAAAATGTGTGAGGTGATGGTCCTGCTCCAGGTGCCACCTGTGCAGGTGGTTTCATATCGGAATTCAGTGACTCCACAGAACACAGAGAAAGAAACTTGTCTTGTTCATAAGCCATTCTTCCTACAGTATTTTGTTGTAATAAGCCAAATCAACTAGGATGGGGGATATTTATTTCCTTTGTACCCACTTTAAGGGAAGCAACTCTTAAGTATATTAATTTCTTTTATCTCAGAGTTATTGCTGCTGCTTTCATTGTTCAAATGAGCTTGTAATTTGCGGACATTATTTGTTAGCTGATTAAGAAATAAGCTGATAGCATAAGATAATGAAAAGAGTGAGTTTTCACTCTCCCTTATATTTTAATAAAAGCTCTTTGTGGAGGATTTCTTATATGTTAATTAGCAGCTGATTAGTAGAGCTGCATTATGAACTACTTGATTCACTTTTAATATATTGGCTATTCAATATTACCACAGCTAATTAAACATGTGATTTCTTCAACTAATTATTATTATCTAAAGAATTAAGATGTAAATTCATTGCACCCTACAAGACAAATCATTTAGGGAGTGAAAAAAATTTGTATCTTCCATCCCTAATATTTTCTGTGCCACAATACGCTAATATCACAAACATTCCTTTGTCTAGAATAATGAAAATTTATTTATATATTATACATATTTATATATATTTGAGAATATATATATTTATATATATTTGAGACAATATCCTTTTTTCTATGTCTTTCTTTTTTATATTAATTACACTTTATTCACTTTGTATCCCAGCTGTAAACCCCTCCCTTATTCCCATCCAATCCTGCCCCCCTCCTTCATCTCTTCCCATACCCCTCTCCAAGTCCACTGATAGGGGAGGTCCTCCTCCTTCATCTGACCCTAGCCTATCAGGTCTCATCAGGACTGTCTGCGTGAGACAAGATCCTTCATAACCAATTGTGCTGATTTGTAAAATTAAACACTTGAAGAAAAAAATTTGGTTGGGAATTTAAGAGAATATGAGGGAAGAGTAAGTTCTCTATCCCACCCCACTCAAAATAACATGATATGCCATTAGCTGTTATCAACTGTTATCAGCTGACGCCTTAGTGTTTGGATGCTCTAGAAGATGGAGGACATCACATTAAACCACCACACCGATCTATTTAAACACCGGTGGTAGTTACACACACATCCCTCACTAACCGTCTCAACTGAACTGATTCCTCTTTTTCTTCTTCCATAGAATTATCCACCTTTCAATATGTTCTAGCATGCTACTCTATTACTTCTTGAAATAATAGCCTCACTACACTGTAAACAAATACCAACAGGGTTTTGCTTTGAAAACTAATCACACCACCATAATTTGGGGACAACAATCATGTGGAATCAATGTTTATTTTTATAAAGTACTTTGAAGACTGTCTTCCTCAAATAATTACCATGAATGGGACAGATAAATTAAAACAATGTTCAAAAATGGTTTGTTAATGAGACATTGCTAAGATATGTTTTTCAATAATGAGGTCATGTTCACCATGTATGAGAAACTTGATTGTAGAAGCAGCCTTGACAAGGGTCCACCATGAATTACACATGATGGCACTCTAAGATCCTCTGAATCTTGCTGGGCTATAGTTAGATATGTTATTTGACTTCCTGGAATACAATAATTAATTTCTTTCATTTTCATTCTGCTAATTTGATTTTATATCCTTTCAAATCCAGCTGTACAACATCAAATAATACATATGTATACATTGCTTTCTGAATTTGATATTTACTTTGTTTGTGGGCATGTGGCAGTGATTACATCTTTACTGCTCAAACATTCATTGGGTACCTTCCATTGGTCAGGGTAGGCTACACTGACTAAGTTAGAAACCTTTGCTTCTGTCTTCATTTGCTTACAGTCTAGTCAGAGAGGCAAAGGATAAAATGATGAATCATGATACACAGTATAATTCAAGAGATTGAGTATAGCAAATAAGAATGTAATATATTCTGGCTCAAAGAAAGTCATTTTTATGCAATTCATGGTAAACTGCATGTACAATTAGACAAAGTAGCAGTTGAAAATTCAATTAAAGACTGTTTAAGGCTATGAAGAAAAACATGGGTGAAGACCAGAGATGTAGATACCATTGTTTTGCTCAAGGTTTTGAATGAAGAAAAGTATAAACAATGCCTAGTGGGTGTGTTGGAATCCACAGTAGAAGAGTGGGGAAAACATAGAAAGAGAGAGGTTGCCTTAGTGTTTTCTAAGGAATTAGAGATTAATGAAGACAGATGTGGATGGAGAGATAATTTTTTTTTGAGAGATGATTTTTTAAAACACACAGGTTTACCTCGTAAACAACAGCAAGACAGGAATGCTTCTTCTACAGCAGAGCAAAGTCAATAAGGAGATGTGAAAATGTGACAAATAGAATGGCAGAGAAATACTTAAAGACATGCTCAACATCATTAGCCATCAGGGAAATGCAAATCAAAACAACCCTGAGATTTCACCTTAGACCCATCAGAATGGTCAAGATGAAAAACTCGAGTGCCCATGCTGGAGAGGCTGTGGAGAAAGGGGAACCCTCCTCCACTGCTGGTGGGAATGTAAACTTGTATAACCACTCTGGAAATCAATCTGGCACTTTCTCAGACAACTAGGAATAGCGCTTCCTCAAGATCCAGCCATACCACTCCTAGGCATATATGCAAAAAAGGCTCAAGTACACAATGAGGATATTTGCTCAACCATGTTTGTAGCAGCTTTATTTGTAGTAGCCAAAAGCTGGAAACAGCCCAGATGCCCCTCTACTGAGGAATGGATGCAGAAATTGTGGTACATCTACACAATGGAATATTACTCAGCAATGAAAAATAAGGAAATCATGAAATTTGCAGGTAAATGGTGGGACCTGGAAAGTATCATCCTGAGTGAGCTGTCCCAGAAGCAGAAAGACACACATGGTATTTACTCATTCATATATACATGTAATATAGGATAAACCTACTAAAATCTGTACATCTAAAGAAACTAATCAAGAGAGAGGACCCTGATTAAAATACTCAATTCCCATCCCGAAAGGCAAAGAAGAAGGACATCAGAAGAATAAGAAAAGAGGAAACAAGCTAAAAACCCACCACGAAGGGCCTCTGAAGGCCTCTGCCCTGCAGACTATCAAAGCAGATGCTTTGCCAACAGTTGGGCAGTGTGCACGGAATCTTATGTAAGAAGTGGGAAATAGTAACAATATGGAGAGGACAGGAACTCCACAAGGAGAGCAACAGAACCAGAAATTTGAACACAGGGTTCTTCCCAGAGACTCATACTCCAACCAAGTACCATGCATGGAGATAACCTAGAATCTCTGTACAGATGTAGCCCATGGCAGTTTATTGTCCAAGTGGGTTATATAGTAATGGGATGAGGGACTGCCTCTGACATGAACTGATTGGCCTGCTCTTTGATCACCTCCCCCTGAGTGGGGAGCAGCCTTATCAGGCCACAGAAGATGACAATGCAGCCACTCCTGATGAGATCTGATAGACTAAGATCAGAAGGAAGGAGAGGAGGACCTCCCCTATCAGTGGACTTGGAGAGGGCATGCCTGAAGAATGGGGTGGGAAGGTGGGATCAGGAGGGGAGAAGGGAGGGGTTTATGGGGGGATACAAAGTGAATAAAGTGTAATTAATAAAAACAATAAAATAATAAAAAAGAAACTACTTTAAAATATCCTAGTAGATCAGGACATGCACACTGTCATGAAGAAAGGATTAACTCTTTTGAAGTAAGAATATAAAACCCTTTTTAAATTTGTTAAGACACCCTCAGCCTTAGGAGTGTCTTTTTCAATTGGTGACAAAGTGTATAGGGAAGACACTTTCCATGCTATGCTTTGAAATATACAAATGAATCTCACTCAGGATATTTCACACCTATGACATTCATTCTGTAAATACATGGTTCTTCAACAGGATGGGCCATTTATATTCTTTCCTTAACTCACAGATAGATTCCTTGTTACTCTGGAAACTGCACTTTTGAAGTCATGAATTTACAACATGCACTGCAAACTGACATCGCATTTAAATAACACTTAATATACTCATGCGTGAAAGTTTCTAAAGATACACACGGTAGTTTTGATAATGCACTTGGCTTAGGAAATGTCTGGAAACTTGCCCATCTAGTGATTATGAGTATTGTCCTCTTCCCTACAAACCATTACCTGTCTCTACCAGGCTCCTCAGTAATTATTAAGCACAAGTAGACATTCCCATATCTCAATTATACTTAGTTGTTTACTAGGAATATATATATAAATATATATATATTTATATATATATTATATATATTTATATATATATATATTCTTTGGAAATAGTCAGAAGAGTTTTCTTCTGAAATGTTTCTCATGCTTTCCTCTTTTCCTTTTAACATATGAAGGGGTCTTTTTTGGAACCTTGCCAAATTAACCTGACAAAGAAATAGTAGACAATATTCATTTGTATGCACGGAAGTGAGCTTCTATTTTTAACTGTTGGAGGATGGGTGCTGACAGTCTAAGTTGATAAATAATAAAAAAATCAAATTTATCACTTACAAGAATCTTTTCTTTCCTGGCAGACTGAATCTTACTCATCTCCTGATGATATTCACTAATCACCTACTTTCCTTTCCTTGTTCTTTAGGAAGTATTTGACATGTTGAAAATGTAGAAAAAGATAAAATTTTCATCCTTTTCAAGGGTTAACACATTTAGAAAACAAAACAAAAAAGACTAAATACAATAAAACATAATTAAAAGAAAAAAAAAAACAACCCTCCAAAAACACACCTGAACTCAAAAACTACAACACTGTATGTGGTAGAAACTCATGGCACCAGTACTTGCACAAGAAGGTTCTAGATGTTGGGCCATACTGCAACACTTATGAACAAAACTGATGTCTAGCTGGACTTAGGGCCCACACAGATGAGGAAATCTATTTATTTATTCATGGCACTGAGCTAGTGAGATTATGAACCTTAGAAAAGTTTCTCCTACCTCCACTTTGCTGTACCAACATAATTTCTTATTATATTTTAAATCTTACCCTTATACCAACAGATTAAATAGATGGAGTCCATTCCAGGAACCCAAAACTAGACACAATGCAGAGATTAACTGATCATGGAGAAACCAACCCAAACAGAGGCACTCACATCACAGCCTCTGTGTTTAGTGAACATTGAGGAAGAGGGTAGAAAGGAAAAAGCCAGAATGCAGAGAGTCTGCAATGGAACGGTCTCCCAGAAATGGCTGCATAAGCAAGCCTAGAACAATGACAGTATTAATGGACATGTTAATGTGGAAGGAAGAAACTTCATGAGGTTTCAAATCTAGACAAAGAGCAACTTATGACTGCTGGGAGGAGGACTAGCTTCTTCCAGGGATAAGTCCCCTTACTGTTTGTCCAATGCAGAGTATTCATCCCTGAAACCACATTCATACAAATAATAAACAGGGACTCAACATGTTATATTATATATTTATGCATACTAACATACAGACACACCCCACACATCTCTCTCTCTCTCTCTCTCTCTCTCTCTCACACACACACACATACCCATACACACATACACCATGTGTGCGACAATAATAATCAAAGGGGAAAAAGTTATCAATTTCAAAGTGGGGAGCATGGAAAAGATTGGAGAGAGGGTAGCTGGGAGTGGCTGGGAAAGGGAAGGGACATCATTCTATTTCAATTAAATACTTTTTTATAAAATGAAAAAAAAATATTGAAGCAAATGGTGCCTCTTTGCAAATACAGCAGTCAGGTATCACACACATACCTGACTATATTCAGAAAACAAACGAAAATAAATTAACTTTAGTGTATCTGTTTTTTTTTTTTCTCTTTTCCCCCTTCTTGTTCTCCATTTTCTTTCTTTTTTTCATTTTCCCCTATTTCTTTTCCTTTCCTTTTTTGTTTCTTTAAGCATGATGAGCAAGTCAGGGAACTGACTCTGAGAAGACTTGGGCAGTTTGAGCTGAGAAAATAGGTGACATTGGGTATGTAATGTGCGTAATTATAATACAGTCTTTTGAAATAATTTTCCTGCATTAAATTAAATTTGTATCTTTGTATCATTTACAGCTTGGAATTTCCCTCTTCAAATTTGTCCTCCAAAGCATGTCTTCAGACAATCAGAAGATTTTGTTTTTATCGTGTCAATAAGACATATTAATTAATTTAGTTCTTTAAGATTATTGGGTTTTTTGTTACATTTATTATTTTTTTTAATTATTCACTTTGCGTCGTGATCATAGCACCCTTGCATATCTTATCCCTGTCCCACCCTCCCTTCTTTCCCCTCCGTTCTCCTCCCCTAGTTTTCAGAAAAGAAGAGCCCTCCTCTACTACCAACTGACCCTAGTCTATCAAGTCTCATCGGGACTTGCTGCATCCTTTTCCTCTGCAGCCTGGCAAAGCTGCCCGGCAGGGAGAAGTGATCCAGGAACAGGCAACAGAGTCCATGTCAGAGACAGCCCCTGCTACCCTTCCTAGGAAACCCACAAAAATCCTGAAGCCCATGGGCCACTGAACAAGGGACATATGTCCTCTCCATGCACGGTCTTCAGTCTGCAGAGGGCCCCTGGGCCCAGGTTTGTTGGCTCTGTTGTTTTTCTTGTGGAGTTACTTTCTCCTCCTCCGGTCATTCTAGCTGCTTTCATAAGACCTTGCCCAAAGTTTGGCTGTGGGTCTGAGCATCTGCTTTCATCCCCTCCCTGCTGGAGTCTTTCAAAGGACGCCTATGGTAGGCTGACTTCCTGTTCCTTCTCTCCAACCACTTCCAGGGTTGACCCTTCTGAATGAGAATTAAGCATCCTCCCTAGGGTGCTCCTCCTTACTTAGCTTCTTTATGCCTGTTATTTGGACTATGATTGTCCTGTATTATAGTGCTAATGTATGCTTATAAATGAGTATATGCCATGCTTTTCTTTCTGGGTCTGGTTTGCCTCATTCAGGATGATCTTTTCCCAATCCATCCATTCGCCTGCAAACCTCGTGATGTCTTTGTTTTTAAGAGCTGAATAGTATTCCATTGTGTAGATGTACCACAGTTTCTTTTTTTTTTTTTTTTTTTTTTGGAGTTTTCTGATTTTTTTTTTTGTATTTTATTTTTTTCTTATCAGTTACATTTTATTAACTCTGTATCCCAGCCGTGTCCCGATCCCTCATTCCCTCCCAGTCCCTCCCTCCCTCCCTCATCTCCACCCTGCCCCTTGCCAAGTCCACTGATAGGGGGGACCTCCTCCGCATTCATCTGATCCTGTTTTATCAGGTATCTTCAGGACTGGCTGCAAAGCTCTCCTCTGTGGCCTAACAGGACTGCTCCTCCCTTGGGGGGTGGGGAGGCCAAAGAGCCAGCCATTGAGTTCCTGTTAGAAATAGTCCTTGTTCCCCTCACTATGGGAAACCAATTGGTTACTGAGCTACCACAGGCTACATCTGAGCAGAGGTTCTAGGTTACATTCATACATGGTCCTTGGTTGCATGTCAGTCTCAGAAAAGACCCTGTGCCCAGATATCTTTGGTCCTTGTGGAGCTCCTATCATTTCCTCATCAGTCTAACTCCCCTTCTTTCTTATGATTCCCTGTACTCTGCCAGAGGTTTGGTCATGAGTCTTTGCTTTGAAAACACTGCTAGTTAGAGTCTTTCCAATGTGCTCAGTACCACAGTTTCTTAATCCATTATTCAGTTGAGGGAAATCTGGGTTGTTTCCAGTTTCTGACTAAGAATAAAGCTACTATGAACGTAGTTGAGTACATGTCCTTGTTGTAAGCATCTTTTGGGTATATGCCCAGGAATGGTATAGCTGGGCCTTTCATTCAACTGATAATTTTGTATATTTATTTATGCCTTTTTAAATTAACTTTTGCTGGAACATCTGACTTTACTGTTGAGTATGTTGCTTATTTCAACTCTTATGTGCAATATTGAAGGCTAAAACAAATGCCAGTATTCTAGAGGTGTGAAGAAGCTCCCTGAAGAGGGACTGCCTCTGACATAATCTGATTGGCCTGCTCGTTGATCACTTCCCCCTGAGGGGGGAGCAGCCTTACCAGGCCACAGTAGAGGACAATGCAGCCACTTTTGATGAGAACTGATAGACTAAGATCAGAAAGAAGGAGAGGAGGACCTCCCCTATCAGTGGACTTGGGGAGTGGCATGCATGCAGAAAGGGGAGGGAGGGTGGGATCGGCAGGGGAGGAGGGAGGGGCTTATGGGGGGATACAAAATGAATAAAGTGTAATTAATAAAAAATAAATAAAAGATTAAAAAAAAAAAAAAGAAGCTCCCTGACTGTGGTGACATGCATGAGATTGTATGGAATAAGCAAACGACTCACATATAAGATATGAATTGGACAAATTGAAGGAAGGACATTTGTCTTTGGATCAGAACAATGTGTAAATCGTTCTAGAGTATAGCAGCCAAGTAAGATTTCTGTATGTCTAATTATATTAGTTGTCTTATTGTGAAAAAAAAAAAAAGATTCTTGTTTCTCCATCTCTTTATCACATCAAAACTGTGTAGAATTTTTGCCTTCCTGACACTATATGGACTTATTTGTATCCAAAAGTCATATCTGCATCTGCAGATATATATATATATATATATATATATATATATATATATATATATATATATATATATGAATTTTGATTCAACATTCAGACATTTTTAAATTTCAGAAATACAAAGAGTATGGGACATTTGGAGAAAACACTCCTCGGAGACTTGTACTCCTTTTTATCACGAGTTTCTTAGAGCAGAAAACAAGTGATGCTGTAGTATCAAGTGAAAACTAGATAAAGACTCGGTGCCTAGTCAGATGAGGGCACGAATATATGCCTTGACTCCCAGTGTAGTTACTTCCTGATAATCTCATAATAAGCTGAAAATAAGTCAAATGCATTTAATTCATTCAAGCTACCCAAATCATAGATTTGTAGTGCAATACTGTTCACTGTACAGTATTGGTTATTTTCCCTCATAGAACTTTGCAATACCAAAGCATTGCCAGCAAGCATCATACCACATAATGTTAGTCTGGGTAAAAATGAAAAAAAAAAAAAACTTTGAAGGATATTTTAAAGTAATTCACAATGCTTTCATACGGTGTTATTTTTTAAAAAACCTAAGTTGATCCATCAGAAGTTGAAGAATCACTTTGTTCTCTAGCTTTGCTTGGTGTGATAATGACAAGGACAGTTTGATGAAGCACAGATTTCTGAACCCTACTCAGGAATGTTTGATTTTGCAGAGTTAGCCTGGGACCTAAGAATTTGCATTACAAACTGGATGTTAGGAATTGTTGATGCTATTGATCCTAGGACTACTCTTTGATTAGTAGGGTTATATGGTAATGTAAAATAATGAGATGCAATGCAAATGAATTTCAGAAATGTAGAGAGGAGAGTCAGAGATGCAAGTAGACAAAGGGCAGACAAAGTGAACCTATGCCATCCAAGGCTAAGACAGTGGTTACATTGTGGCAAGGAGGAGCTAAGATAGTAGGACCTGTTGGGGAAGGTTCTGGCCAGCTGATAATGGGCTATGTCTTTATCTGTGTGCTCAGTATGTAACTGTATGTAGCTGTAAAATAATCACAGAAATAAATAACAACATCGCCCATCAAAATATCCAGAAGCAACATCTATACAACTCAGTGAGCTTCTGTTTGGTTAGAATATGCATTCAGAACAGAAGCTATGGATCATCATATAAAGTTATTATTATTATTATTATTATTATTATTATTATTATTATTGTACTTTTTTCACTGCCTATTACATTTGACAAAAAAAAAAAAAGACTGATGGAGGCACATACAAGTCTGGAAATGCCAGGTACTCAACATTTAACTGACTTTAGATGCCCTCATAGACATTGTCAAAAAACAAGACTCAAGAAATAAAAATGGCATAGTTTCCACCTTCAGATAAATCACAGTTTAATCATGGAATGAGACACTGCAATAAGAAAGATTACGATTTATGACAGAACGGTGTAAAGAGCTGCAGAGCTTCAAAGGAGAGAAATATAACTCCTGGTTTGGAAGTGCCGCAAGAGCTTTTAATGAGGTGATTGGATTTGAGATGGGTCTTGGACTGATGTGTAGTTTTCACAATTGATTTGGCTTCATATTTAATACCATTCTGGATCTTGGGCACTTTAATCTGTGTTTCATATTTTATTGAGATGACAGCTATTCAGACTTTATATTATAGCCCATACCCAACTGAATCTGTTGGTCATTACTCTCAACATTAATTTGATTTACCTCATGACGGTAGTTCAAAACATGATTTACCTTCAAATTTGTTGAAAGTATACCTAGTTTATCTGATGCAACAGCTGAAAAATAAAAAGAAAATGAGGGTGTATAATTCAATTTTTAACCCAGTGTAGTCACTGAAATGAGTGTATTTTTTTTTCAATGTCCAAGAGCACAAAAATTCATTCCTTCTCTTTTTTCACAAAATGTAATCATTGGTATTGTTAAACATATGTTATTTTAGATTCTACATTGATAGCAAATGACAGAAATACAATACTATAATAGTACAATGTCAGTCACAGAAATGCCCTAATAATAACGTAAACATTATAGTTGGGAATTTTCCATGAATAACTCTAAGAAAAAAAATGATCTCACAGGGCTGTAGAAATAGCTTAAGATTGAGAGCACTTGTAGCTATTGCAGAAGACCCCAGGTCCGTTCTCAAGAAACATAACCAGCCACCTTCAGCCTCACATAGCTCCAGATCCTGGGAATCTAATGCCCTCTTCTGGCTTCCACATTTACTAGTAGGCATGTGTGTCTTTCTATGCATAAACACATAAACACACACACAGATACACACACTGTATACACACCTTACACCCACCCACGCACACACACACATGCACATGCACACAACAAATAAACAATAATACCTCATTTATGTTTTTGTGTTTAAAAACTTCAGAACTGTACACAATACAGCCCCAACCGGCTTATATTTTCCTCCAACTCAGTTTTCATTCTATTATCTAGACATATTATTGGTTGTGCCATTTTGTATGCACAGAAGGTAACAGATAAGGACCCCACTTGTCTGCATCCGAACAAATACTTGTTAATATTAGTATTTTTATGTAGCCGTTCAACTTGTTACACACTACTGTCTTATTTTGGTTTGCTTACTGTACACTTCACTAATGACTGAATGATAATGAACATCTTTCTTTGTGTTTATCATTAATATAACATTTTCATCAGGGGTTCCTGTTTAACTATTGGTATTTGATAGTTCTTTGCTCATTTTAAGTGAATGTTAAAGTAAGTCCTTAAATGAAAATAAAGCACAGAAAATGTCTCAAATACAAAAGCAGTTCTTAGTTATAAAGAAGAAACTAGCATCAGCATCCTGCCTAGCACGTTAATATATTACAAAGCTATTTTAAACCAAAACACTGTGGCTTTGTCTACAAGTATACCCAATGACTAAAAGAACAATATACAAACTGTAGACATAAATTCAAGCATTTAGAGTTAACAGAGTTTTTATAAATGTGAAATAAACACATGTTGAAGAAAATATACTCTCCTAAATACATACTTTTTTGAAAAGCCAATCACCACAGGAATAAAATTGGTCACTTATTAATCTCCACTAGAAAAAATTCTGTTGCTGTTGTTTTGCATGTGCATACATAAATATTAATGATGCATTATACATGTGCTTATTTTATTTATTTATTCATCAAGAAGCAGATTTAACTAATTCAAGTAATAATTATGTTTACTTCTGATTATTCCAATTAATTGTTATTATGTAAAAAAAATATGACTTTTTTTGGGTGTTAGTGTCTTTTAATTGACTCATTAAAAATATCTGAGTTTTATAAAGCAAGAACTTTTTTATGTTCTCATTTTTTCTTTTTTATTTTATTTTTTGCTTATTAAAATTTATTCACTTTGTATCCCAGCTGTAGCCCCATCCCTCAACCCCTCACAATTCTGCCCTCCTTCCCACTTCTCCTTACATGCCCCTCCCTCAGTCGACTGATAGGGGAGGTCTTCCCACCCTTCCATCTGACCCTAGCCAATCAGGACTGGCTGCATTGTTTTCCTCTGTGGCCTGGTATAGCTGCACTGCCACCATGGGGAGGTGATCAAAGAGCCAGCCACTGAATTTATGTCAGAGACAGCCCTTCCTCCCGTTACTAGGGAGCCTACTTGGAGACTGAGCTGCCATGGGCAACATCTGAGCAAAAGGTCTAGGCTATCTCCATGCATGGCCCTTGGTTGGAGTATTGGTCTTTGCAAGGACCCCAGTGCCAGATTTTTTGGTTCTCTTGATCTCCTTGTAGAGCTCCTGTCCTCTCCAGGTATTTCTATCTCCCCCTTCTTTTTTAAGATTCCCTGCACTCTGTCCAAAGTTTGGCCATGAGTCTCAGCATCTGCTTTGATGCCCTGCTGAGTAGAGTCTTCAGAGGCCCTCTTTGGAAGGCTCCTGTCCTATTCCCTGATTTCTTCCTTTTCCTATGTCAATCCTGTTTGTCTTTCAGAATGAGGATTGATCCTCTTACCCAGGGTCCTCCTTCTCGATTAGCTTATACAGGCGTACAGATTTTAGTATAATTATTCTATATTATATGTCTAATATCCACTTCTAAGTGAGTATATTACATTTATGTCTTTCTGCTTCTGGGATACCTCACTCAAGATGATCTTTTCTAGTTCCCATCTTTTGCATGCAAATTACATGATTCCCTTGTTTTTAATTGCTGAGTAGTATTCCATTGTGTAAATGTACCACATTTTCTATATTCATTGCACAACTGAGGGACATCTGAGTTATTTCCAGTTTCTAGCTATTACAAATAAAGCAGCTATGAACATTCTTGAGCAAATGTCCTTGTTCTATAATTGAACATCTTTTGGTTATATTCCTAAGAGTGGTATAGCTGAATCTTGAGGTATAACTATCCCTAATTGTCTAAAACATCACCAGATTGATTTCCAAAGTGGTTGGACAAGTTTACATTCCCACCTGCAATGAAGGAGAGTTTCCCTTTCTCCACATTCTCTCTATCATGTGTTGTCACTTGAATTTTCAATCTTAGCCATTCTGATGGGTGTAGGGTGAAATCTCAAGGTCGTTTTGATTTGTATCTCCCTGATGAGTAAGGACTTTGAACATTTCTTTGAGTGTTTCTCTGCCATTCAATATTCCTCTATTGAGAATTCTCTGTTTTGGTCTTTATCTCATTTTTTAATTGGATTACTTGATTTGTTGCTGTTTAACTTCTTTAGTTCTTTATATATTCCAGACATTATCCCTCTGTTAGATATAGTGTTGGTGATGATCCTTTATCATTTTGTAGGCTGCTAGTTTTTTTCTGATGATAGTGTCATTTGCTTTACAGAAGCTTTTCAGTTTCATGAGTTCCCATTTATTGATTGCTGATCTTAGTGCCTGTGCTATTGGTGTTCTCTTCAGGAAGTTGTCTCCTGTCCATTGAGTTCAAGGATTTTTCCCACTTTTTCTTCTAAGAGGTTTATTGTGTCTGGTTTTATGTTTGAGGCCTTTGATCCACTTGGACTTTAAATTTGTGAAAGTTGATAAATATGAATCTATTTCCAATTTTCTACATGTAGACATCCCTTTCGACCAGTACCATTTGTTGAAGATGCTGTCTTTTCTCCATTGTATGGTTTTGGCTTCTTTGTCAAAAATCAATATTCGTGGGTTTTATGGTTTATTTCTGAGTCTTCTAATCGAGTTCATTGATCCACCATTCTGTTTCTATGCCAGCACCATGCTGTTTTTATTACTGTTGCTCTGTAGTACAGCTTGAGGTCAGAGATAGAGATTCCTTCAGGCTATCTGTTGTTGTACAGGATTGTTTTAGCAATTCTGGGTTTTTGTTTTTCAATTTTTAACTGAGAATTTTCTTTGAAGTTCTGTAAAGAATTGTGTTGTTAATTTGATGGGAATTGCATTGAATCTGTAGATTGCTTTTGGCAGGATGGACATTTTCACTATGTTAATCCTATCGATCCATGAGCATGGGAGATCGTTCTATCTTCTGATATCTTCAATTTCTTTCTTCAGAAACTTAATTTTTTTCAAACAGGTCTTTCACTTGCTTGGTTAGAGTTACAAGAAGGTACTTGATGTTATTAGTGGCTGTTATGAAGTTTGTTGTTTCCCTAATTTCTTTCTCAGCCCTCTAGTCTTTTGTATATAGGAGGGCAACTGATTTTTTGGGTTAATTTTGTATCTAGTCACTTTGCCAAAGATGTTTATCAGCTGAAGGAATTTTCTGTCAGAATTTTTGGGTCACTCATGTATACTATCACATTATCTGCAAATCATGATACTTTGACTTCTTCCTTTCTGATTTGCATCCCCTTGATCTCCTTTAGTTGTCTTATTGCTCTAGCTAGGACTTTAGGTTCTATGTTGAAGCAATATGGAGAGAGTGGGCAGCATTGTCTTGTCCCTGATTTCAGTGGCATTGATTTATCTTTCTCTCCGTTTAGTTTGATATTGCCTATAAGCTTACAGTATATTGCCTTTACTATATTTAGATATGTGCCTTGTATCCCTGATCTCTCCAAGACTTTAAACATGAAGGGGTGTTGGATTTTGTCAAATGCTTTTTCAGCATCTAAGGAGATGATAATGTGTTTTTCTCCTTCAACTTGAATATATGGTGGATTGCACTGGTGGATTTCCGTATATTGAACTACCTCTGAATGCCTGGGATGAAGCCTACTTGGTCACATTTTTTATGTGTTCTTGGATTCAGTTTGCAAGTATTTTATTGAGCATTTTTGCATCAATGTTCATAACAGATATAGATCTAAAATTCTCTTTTGTTTGTTGGGTCTTTGTGTGGTTTAGGTATCAAGGTGACTGGCCTCAAAGAATGAGTTTGGTAAAGTTCATTCAGCTTCTATTTTGTGGAATAGTTTGAAGATAATTGGAGTTAGTGCTTCGTTGAAGGTCTGGTAGAATTCTGTGCTGAAACCATTTGGCCCTGGGCTTTTTTTGGAGGGGAGACTTTTGATAGCTGCTTTTATTTCCTTTGGGGGATATAAGACTATTTAATTTATTTATCTGATCTTGATTTAATTTTGGTAAATGCAATCTATCAAGAAGATTTTCAAATTTTGTGGCACATATGTCGGGAGCCGCTCCCGCCATTACAAGATGGCGCCGGCTTCCTGCTTCCTGGTTCTTCTTGCCAGCATTTTCGCGCTTCTTGTCAGCATTGCTTCACGATTTGCGCATGCGCAGCTTTATGTTGATGAGGGTTTAGGCTGCAATCCAATTGCCAGCCATATACTGATGAGGACTCGAGCAGAGCACCACTTACAGACGGACAGGTCGCCTTGCTGGCTATTTAAACGGGGCGCTGCCAGGGGTTTGGGTCCTTCACCATCTGCAAGAAAGAGCTGTACAATAAACTTGCCGCTGAAGAAATCCTCGGTTGTTGCGTCGTCCTTATCGGCAAAGGCCGGTCGCGACACACATAGACTTTTGTAGTAAGACCTAATCATTGTTTGGATTTCCTCAGTGTCTGTCATTATTTTGTTGATTTGGATTTCTCTCTCCCTTTTAGGTAATTTAGCTAAGGGTTTGTATATATTGTTGATTTTCTTAAAGAACCAACTCTTGTTTTCATTGATCCTTTGAATTGTTCTATTTGTTTCTAATTTATTGAGGTCAGCTTTGATTTTAATTATTTCCAATTATCTTCTTCTCCTGCGTATGTCTGCCTCTTTTTTTCCCTCATGGATTTTAGTGTGCCATTGGATTGTTTGTATGAGATGTATCAAACTTCTTTGTGAAGGCACCTAGTGATACGAACTTTCCTCTTAGGACCATTTTCATTGTGTCCCATAAGTTTGAGTAAGTTGGACCTTCATTTTCATTGAATTTTAGGAAGTCTCTTATTTCATTTTTATTTCGTCCCTAACCACGCTCTCGTTAAGTAGAGAGTTGTTTAGTTTCCATATGGGTATAGGCTTTTCTTTAAATTTCTGTTGTTGTTGAAGTCTAGTTTTAGGCCATAGTGTTCTGAAAGGATACAAGGTATTCTTTCAATCTTCTTGTATCTGTTGAGGCTTGCTTTGAGCTCTAGTATTGGTTTGGGACCAAAGTGTTCTTGTTTCCATATTTAGTTTCTGTATAGATGGCCTGGCCCTTGGTGAGAGTGGAGTGTTGAAGTCTCCCACTATTAAGGTGTTGGGATTGATGTGTGATTTAAGTTTTAATAATATTGAATTTACAAATTCAGGTGCTCTTGTATTTGGGGCATAGATGTTCAGGATTGTGACGTCCTCCTGGTGATTTTTCCTTTGATGAGAATGAAATGTCCCTCCTCATCTTTTTTGATTAATTTTGGTTGAAAATCTATTTTATTAGATATTAGGTTGGCTACTCCAGTTTGTTTTCTGGGTCCTTCTGTTTGAACAGCCTTTTTCTAGCCCTTTACTCTGAGGTAGTGTTGCAAAGGTGTGTTCTTGGATGTAGAAGAATGTTGGATCCTGTTTCCTCACCTAATCTGTTAGTCTGTGTCTTTTTATTGGAGAGTTGAGTCCATTGATGTTCATAGATAATAATGACCAATGAATGTTAGTTCCTTTTCTTGTAGAGTTGGTAGTATTCCTGTTTTTCTGTGCTTGTTTTCTTTTACTTTTTTGTTGTGAAATTATCTATATCCAGTGTTTTCTTGGGTGTAGTTGATTTCATTAGATTGGAATTTTCCTTCTAGTATCTTCTATAGGGCTAGTTGCTGTGTAGATTTTGTTTAAATTTAGCTTTGTCATGTCCATCTATGTTAATTGAAAGCTTTGCTGGGTATAGTAGTCTGGGTTGGCATCTGTGGTCCCTTAGAGTCTGTATGACATCTGCCCAGACTCTTCTGGCTTTCGTAGATTCTGTTAAGATGTCTGGTGTGATTCTGTTAGGTCTATGTTTATATATTACTTCCCTTTTTTTCCCTTGCTGTTTTAATATTTTTTTCTTTTTCTGTTGATTTAGTGTTTCGACTGTTATGTGACATGAGGAGTTTCTTTTCTGGTCTAGTCTATTTGGTGTCCTATAGGCCTCTTGTATGTTTATGGACATCTCTTTCTTTAAGTAGAGAAAATTTTCTAAGATTTCCTTGAAAATATTTTCTGGACCTTGGAGTCGAGAATCTTCTTTTTTGTCTATTCCTATTATTCGTAGATTTTGTCTCTTCATGGCTTCCTTGATTTCTTGGATGATTTGTGTTTAGAACTTTTCCAATTTTACTCTTTCTATGATAGATGTATCAATTTCTATAATTGTATCTTCAGCACCTGGGATTCTCTCTTTCATCTCTCATATTCTGTTGGTGATGCTTACCTTTGTGGTTCCTGATCTTTTCTCTAAGTTCTCCAGCTCCAGGATTTTCTCTGTTTGTGTTTTCTTTCTTGATTCTAATTCTGTTTTCATGTCTTGCACCATTTCCTTCATCTGTTTGAATGTGGATTCTTGTCTTTCCATGATGGCCTTTTTGTTGTTGGTGTTGTTTGTTTCCTCTCTATATACCTCCACTTGTGCCTCTATTTGTTTGGCTGTATTTGCCTATATTTCTTTGAGAGCTTCCTCTTTATTTCCTCTTTATGTGCCTCTAATAATTGAGTATAGATAGATTTGAAATTATTTAAATAATGATGAATTAAAATATTCAATGATTTTTGGGGCTGCTGGTGAAGCCATGATGTCTTGATTTTTGTTGAATGTGTTCTTAGGCACACTTCTAGCCATCAGCTTATCCGTAACCTTTGCTCTTTGTTCCTGGAGCCTGCTGTAGTGCAGACCGTGTCCATCTGGTTATGGAGTCTGGCGTATTCATTAGGAAGATGACAGAGGTCCACCAACTTGAGAGTGGGTGTTAGTGTTTCCCTGGTAGCTAAGAGAGGAAGGTTGAGGGGCATGTGTGCAAATGCTGGAATGTGTGTGGTAGTGTGCCCTGAAGGACAGGGTGCTGGAGCATGTATATGCCTGGAAGGGTGGAGTATAAGCACAGGAGGGGGTGCTGGTACTCTTTGAGGCCACAATGCGCATGTGCAGGTGCCCTGAATGCCTCAGTGGCCCAAAGGTATATTGTACTGTCCTGCAGGTATTCAGATCTGTCTGGGTTGCACCATCTTGGCTCCAGGAATTGTTTGCCTCGACTCAACGGGGAGACCCATAAAACAGGAGCCTCAATGTTGAGAACACTGTCCCAGGGAGCCCTATGTTGCCCATAGTGGGGCGTGGGTGAAAAGGAACTGATGTCTGGCTGTTAGAGTAGAGGGACCTTAAATCTAGGGTTCTGCAAGCATTCACTTGAAGGTGCACTCACTCACTTACTAGCCTAATCGTACAGGTATCCTCCAGTTCTCTACTCTTAGATTTGGGCCCATAGGGGCAAATGAAAGTCTAGGAGATCTGTCAGTGTTGCCAGCTGTTTGGCCACTGTGCAGGGAGGCCTGGAGTTGGGGCTGTTTCTGTCTCCTCAGTCACAGAGCATGGAGGATCTTGCTTGGGGCAGCAACTACCCACCACAGCAGCCTAGCAGGGACTCCAGTATTTGGGGGTCACCTCCACATTCTGTCACTGAGCAGGGAGGCTCCTACCGCTGCCACTTCTACAGTCTCATTCAGGGAGCATGGAGGCTCATACTTGGGACCGTAGCAGCCACAGCAGTAGCACTGGAGCTGGGAGGCCTGTGCCTGGATCAAAACTGTCCCAGCTCATGGGTTGTCCCCTCTAGCCCAGGAAGCCTCAATATCTATATACTGGCTTCAGCTGCCTCCTACTCACCAGTTTCAGAGTTTTGGATCTTCTGCCCTTCAGATACAGTGCAGGATGGTTGGCGCCATCTTGGATCCCCCATAAAAATATGACTTTTAAATGTTCATATAACTTGTTCATTATTAAAGTAATTTAATGACTTCATATTGTTTTTTAATTGATTTTTAATCAACATTTTATATTGTCCATATAAAGAGTGGTAATTAAATGTATTTATTTATCATACATATTCTTTCCGGTATAGTGAGATGCTATAATGGTACTTCTGATTAGACTCTTGGTACAATAATTTATATTGATTAAATTTCAATGTTAAACTAGTTTTGACTTCATAAGAAAATATACTCTGTTATTCCAAACCTGTACATCTTTATAGAGATTTTTGCATCTAAAATAAAAAAGAACATTGCTTTACAGTTCTTTTTTTTATAGTGTCTCAGTTTGCTTTTGATGACTCTACATTAAGACATTATTTTTTTAGAAGAGTTCTCAGTTTTTATGTTCTTCCTTAAGTGTCGATCAATCTCCATCAATGAGAACATTTTGTTCTTGAACTTTCACTGTTGGAAGATTTCTCCTGTTTCTTTTCTAGAAGTTTGATTGTGATCTGTTTGGATGTGAGTTTCAGTGTGATCAATTGAATTCTCTTTTGGATTTATTTTAGTGTATACATATCTTTTGTAGGTTTAGGTTTATAATAAAATTAGCCATTGTTTTGTTTTAGTGTATGTCTGAGGTGAAGGCACCAACTTCAAGTTTAACATCTCCAGCCATCTCATATTCCAGATCTGAGCACTAAGCTGCTGTTATTCTATTTTGCCTCCTAGAGTACATATTCTCAACACTTCATATGAATAATATTTGGGTGCTGGCCTTTTCAACTGAGCATACTACTTGAAACTAAATATTAGCCACTAACCATTCTCTCTGTGTAAATAGCCAGAAACATAAATGGAGAAAGACAATATACAAACAAAAACACTAACTAATCCAACTAATAGGCTGTGTGAGAAAATTCTGCTTCCATTGGCTTTTTCTGACATAACCCACTGCCTATAAGATGACCCCAAGTTAAGTCTTTGAACTGTAGATTTGGTGCCTAACAGACAAGGATTCCCAAACTAGCTACATGAAAGTGTTATAAAATAAGAGCATCATTCAGAATTTCTATGTAAAAGTAAGGATTCAAAACTGAAATCAGAGGGAAAAGGTGACCTCTCTGGCAGTTTTTAGTTGTTCAGCTGCTGCTTCTCCTTCTTGTTCTCCTCCTCTCCCTCTTCTTCTTTTTAAAAGCAAAGTTGTCTATAACTTTTAGTCTTGGTAGACTGTAGCCAGAGGGGAGTTCTCATTTAAAAGAGGGATAAGTACACAAAGTAATCAATATATCAAGTAGCTTCCCTGTCAATGTCTACATGTATCAAAAAAAAAAAACAAAAACAAAAACAAAAAACAAAAAACAAACAAAAAAACAGACCGCATTCCACAAATAAATTTACTTTTATTTGTTAATTAAGGCCAACAAGAGTCTATTAGTTTTCTTTTCTTTTTATCCAAGAACAGTGGCTCAGGAAGATGAAATACTGTATGCACTATCAACTATCCATTATAAAACAAGGAAAATCATTTTCAGTGCCTTTCTTTCTCATCTTCATAAAAGTGGCAGACATGATTAACACTGCTCAGGTGTCACTGCACGTTAGTTAAAGGAGTCAGTGCTGACTTGAAAGTGACAGAGGAATCAGCTGATGTGAATAATCTGCATGGAACAGCTTCGGGTAAGTGTGTTTTCAGAGAAACTGTTAAAATCACTCTCTAATACAATCTGCTGGGATTCATCACAATTAATGGTGGTGGAAACACATAACCTAGGAATAGAGTTGTATAAATTAAAAAAAAAACATTTAGAGATATGAGATGTTTTAGCCTATCTATTGCAACATTTATGGTTTGATGGTGTGCAGAAGATAATCACCGTTTTAACACACCAAGAGGGCTAGGGTCAATAGGGACATTTAGCCACTCTCGGAGACTTAGCCATTATTTGTCAAGAAATGGTGAAAACTCATCTTGTTCAATAGTATACCATCAGCAATCCGACTCATTAGCTACAGTCAAGTTTTAGTAGGATTTATTCATCTTGAGACTAAAAATAAAACTTATCTACACAAAGCACTATCCCAGGCTCTGTTTCTGAACACTGGTTTTAGAAGTGAGCTTTTGTTCAGGTTTGTGGTTAACTCCACTTGGAATTACAAGGCAAAACAATGCTTTCTGTGAACCTGCCAACACAGGAAGCCAATTCCACAAGAAACTGTTGGAACACAAGCAGAATCAAGCTGCTTTGTACATTTCTTGCCCTGTGGAACGTTAAATAAGGAAGCGAGATCTGCATTCACACATAAATTTGCATGGAATACATTTTCTGAACTGAAACTACAGTTCTAGCAGCATTTTATGACCTCAATACAAAGTGCAAAAAAAAAAAATCTCCATATTTCACAATCCATTTAAATGTGCAATCCAGGACCTTTCACCTAGCCTTCATTTGGGAACAGGTTAATATGCAATGCAACCACATGCTAAAATACCATTATCAAGTTGGAATCTGAAATGTGCTTCTATAAATGCCTTCAAATTGATGAATATGCTCAATCAGCATTGCATGCTCACTGAGCGGTATCTGCATTTGCAGATAGGTATCTTCCTGAAAAGACATTTTAAAAGATAAGATATGCAAACGGGCATCACAGATCAGTATCAACACACATACATGTTTCCCATATATTTTGATCATAATGAACACTAACTCTGAACCCTAATTAAAATGTAAGGTTTTCCCAGAAGTATTCCATTGTTCATTCTGATAGACACCATGTTACCAAAAATCACAGTTGAACATTATTTTTTTTCTTTCCATTTTTAATTTTAATTTTAATTAATGACACTTTATTCACTTTGTATCCCCCCGTGGCCCCCTCCCTCCTCTTCTCCCAATCCCACACTCCCTCCCCCTTCTCCACATATGCCCCTTCCCAAGTCCACTGATAAGGGAGGCCTTCCTCTCCTTCCTTCTGATCCTAGTCTATCAGGTCTCATCAGGAGTAGCTGCATTGTCTTCCTCTGTGGCATAGTAAGGCAGCTCTCCCCTCAGGGGGAGGTGATCAAAGAGCAGGCCAATCTGTCAGAGGCAGTCCCTGTTCTCATTACTATGGAACCCACTTGGACACTGAACTGCCATGGGCTATATCTGTGCAGGGGTTCTAGGTTATCTCAATCAACAGACTTTGGTTGGAGTATCAATCTCAGAAAAGACCCTTGCCCAGATTTTTTGCTTCTGTTGCTCTCCTTGTGGCGCTCCTGTCCTCTCCAGGTCTTACTATTTTCTACTTCTTTCATGTACTCTGCCCAAAAGTTGGCCGTAAGTCTCAGCATCTGCTGATTCCCTGCAGGATAGAGCCTTTCAGAGTCCCTCTGTGGTAGGTTCCTATACTCTTCCCTGTTTTCTCCTTTTTCTGATGTTCATCCTCTTTGCCTTGCTGTATGGGGTTTGAGCATTTAGCCAGAGTCCTCCTTCTTGACTAGTTTCTTTAGGTGTACAGATTTTAGTATGTGTATCCAATATTATATATCTAATATATATGTCTAATATCCACTGAAATTTTGACATTTTTTTTTTTATGTAGAAAGATGTAGTCCAGGATAGCCTGGAATTCTTCATGTATATAACACATACACAGCACAGGCTGGTGTCAAACTCAGTATCCTACTTTAGCCTCTTGAGTAATAGGATTACAGGTGTATGTCACAGCTCAGAGCTGACAATGGTTTTTGTGGTCAGTTATTTCAATCTTCTCATGTATCAATATGCTGTATCTTGCATCTTGAATTTTGAGATTTTTTAACTTATGATTACATATACACACACAGTGTAGTTATACCAATGTCAGTATAAATGTTATTCATAAAGTAGGTTACTCTACTGGCATGACTGGCAATTTTCTAGAAACAAATTTTCTCTGGTCATATTTCTAGGGTTTCATTACAAATTGTTCTACAGACAAGTGCGTTAGCATGTTTCATTTCTCCCTGCTTTCTTACTAGTCTTCCAACTGATTAATTCACTAGAGTAGAGAATCCTTCAAACCTTTTCTCTTTTTACATAAAACATGATATCGACAAGGACTGTGTCAGAGTCTTGGTCACTATTATATTTTTGTGAAGAGACACTATACCACAGCAACTCTTACAAGAGATTGTATTTAATTGGGGCTTACAGTTTCAGAGGCTTAATCCATTCTCATCATGGTGGAGAGCATGGCAGCATGCAGGCAGACATGGTACTAGAGAAGTAGCTGTAGAGTTCTACACCCAGATCTACAGGCAACAGGAAGAGAGAGAACAGCAGTGGGCTTGGCTTGGGATTTTTAAACCTTCAAGCCCACCCAGGGTGATCCACTTCCTCCCACAGGGCATATCTACTTCATCAAGGCTACTCTTCCAGCTTCTTCTTAAGTCATGCCACTCCCTGATTACTAAACATTCACATGTATGAGCTCATGGAAGCCATTCTTATTCACACCATCACAATAAGTTACTTGTCTTATTACCATGACTAAAAGCAAGTTAAGGAACAGATTACTTAGGGTCATAAGTAAAGGATATAGTCCAGCAGGGTGACGAAATTAAGGTGGCCAGAACTTTAGTCAACTGGCCACATTGTATCCACAGTTGGGAGACAGAGGGAGAGGGATGCTGGTTCTCAACTCATTTTCTTCTTTCATTTAGTCGAGGACCCCAGGCCGACGGTGTTATTCACATTTAAGGTGAATCTTCCTACTTCAGTTAATATAATCTTGATAATCTCTCACAAGCATATACAGAGACTTACTTGATACAGATATTTCACCAGGCCCAGCTGCTTCCCCCTAAGTGATTCTAGATGAAGTCAAGTTTACAATCAATATTAAACATTGTACAGACTGAATATTATTAGCATTGGTAGTCTCTTTACTTTCCCAGTGATTTCAGGGTTGCTGGTATTTAACATCTTTTAGCTCATATCTGAATACTGCATCAATTCAGATCTAAAACTGAAATCCAGGTCCCTAACAAGTCATAGATATTCAAATCAAGTGAAGACAAGATATATGGCAAAAGAGAGCTATGAATTCCTGGAAAGCACGGCACTGAAGGCCACCTCTCAGTGGGGTTAATCATGCCTTCTGGATTTGTTTGAACCTGTCTTATTAAATATTTCTATTTAAAGATGAAATCTTCCTAGATGTTTATTCAGTTCTGTTTTAGTTAGATTAGCCATCATCCAGATAACAACAGAGAATCCAAGGTGTTTAACTCATAGAATCATATTTTCAGCAGTGATGGGCTTTCTGAAAAAAATAAAAGTACAATCTCATGTAACCTGTTGTTAGGTTGTTATGATAACCACATCGATAGTATATTTGACTATCTTGATCAGTGTAAGAAGATTCTTTTCATCTTAAAACATCTTGTACAATTTCATCCATATGCAATAGCAAGCAATTCTGAACGTACTTATTTATCACTTCAGAGTCAATTTCTGCTCTTATTACGTTGATGTATGTGAAAGCGTAACAACAGCAGAAAACACCAAACTGCTCCCATTTCTCTGGTTTCTAGTTTGTATCTGCAGCACACAAACAGGAGGGGGACAGTGAATACTTGATATTCTCTAAATAGGCATACAAGTATGGTGCGGGGACTGGGCCTACAGCCTCTCATCAGGACTCTGATGTGATCAGGAGAGTTGCCATCCCACTTCTGCCTGTCTGGTCATCATCAACCCTTCCTGATTTCTCTAATGCCTATTAATTTAAAAATATTTTCCTTATTCAATTGTCAGGATGCCTGATCTCTTTCCCTCCCAAGAGTGTGTTTGTACAATAATTTTCACTAAAAATGGCCCCTGGAGATAGATCTTTCCATATTTCTAGAAACGAGTAGCTCTCATTTTTGAAGAAGGAACAGATGGCATTCTTCTGGGTACAAATAAAACCTCGGCATGTAGAGCCAACACACACACACACACACACACACACACACACACACACACAGACACACACACACCTTAAAAACATTACTATGTTAGTGAACAAAATATAAGGATAGGGCAAGATGTCTAGAGAACAAGTGATGTTGATGTTCATTTTGTTCATTTCTGTGGTGATAATAGTTATTTCATACCAAAATTAAATAATGGAAACTTGAAAATATTATCTGTTCATAGTAGGTTTGAGAGAAAAAAATACAGTTTTTTTTGTTTGTTTTTACAGACTGTGTAATTTATAAAGCATTTGGGTACAAGGTACCAGAGAAAAAATGTAATTATCAATATCTTCCAGTTACTGACTGTATGGCAAACAAGAGTGACCTGCTTGAACTATATTTTGTTGAAACAGTGGAACAAATATTACGAGAGATACCAACCACTTTTTCAAAAGGGTTTAAAGCACACTACATGAGGTGGAACCATAATACTCTTCATGGACCTACAGGAAAAGTTAATACTTACTCTGCTAAAGGAACATAAGAATAACATGACTCCTAATCACATACTACCATAGGTAGAGATCAGTGCCTCAATCAACCAACATTGGAGAAGCTTCTTTTTGCAGTACATGGGAACTAACACAAGTTCCACAATAGTATACTGCACAGAGCATGAGAAACTTTGTAATACACAGTTCTAAATAAAATTTCATCATCAAATCCCTCCTTTCAAGGCTCAGGATCTGTTTTGAAGAAGAGGCAGAGAGACTGTAAGAGCCAAAGGTGATAGATGGCTCCAAAAAGCAGTGTCTTCCAGAAACAACATGACTGGTCCACATAGGAAGTTAACCTAGCCAGTGGACAATTTCACAACACCTGCAAAGATTCAAACTAGACAGCCATCATGACCCGCAAAGGGAAAATCAGTTTTCTCCAAAGGAATGTTACTAGGTATATCACCCATGCTGTAGGAAAATTTGGCTTATACAAAATGAACCCAATGTCATTTCTGTGAACATTGTTTGTTTGATTTAGAAGTTTTTAATCTTACTGTATTTTTATTTTATATTATTTTATTTACTCTATATCCTGAGGGTACCCTCTTCCCCCTGCCAGTCCCCTCCACTTCCTCTCCTTCCTCCTTCTCCCTTTCCCCTTCCTTTTTCCCCCAGAAAAGGGTAGTCTACCTTCCCCTGTATTAACCTTTCCCAGCACATCAAGTCACATCAGGACTGCACATATCTTCATCCCCTGAGGCCAGGCAAGGCAGCCCTTCCAGGGGGAAGTGGTCCAAAAGCAGGCAATAGAGTCTATGTTAGAAACAGCATCCCCTCCACTTGCCAGACACCCCATTTGTAGACCAAGCCTCCCGTCAGCTACATGAGTGCAGGGGACTTAGGCCCAGATCATGCATGTTCCTTGATTGATAGCTGTCTCTGAAAGCCCTCATGGGACTGGGTAAGTTGTCTCTGTTGGTCTTCTTATGAGGTTCCTGTCCCCTCCAGGTCCTTCCATCTTTCCCCAACACTTCCACAGGACCCCTGGAATTACACCCCATGCTGTCTGCAAGTCCCAGCATCTGTGTTGATTAAACATATTAGAAGACTAAGTGGGGAAAAAAGTCTTATTGGTTTTTGTGTCTGTTAATTTTGATTTTGATTTTTTTGATTTTTTTTTTTGCTTGATTTTGTTTCTTGTTTTTTGAAAGAAAGGGAGAGAAAGAGAAAGAAAGAAAGAACTTAAAGTTGGGAATGTAGGGAGGTGGAGTACAATCTGGGAAGAGCTGAGAGAATGGAAAACATGATCAAATCTACTGTATGCAAATAATTTTAATAAAACGTATTTTCTTTTTTACTTTTTTCTTTTATAATACCAACTAAATAATATCATATGTTTCATGATGACTTTTCCAGACATTGGTAAAATTTCTATGCTATTTTTCAGACATTTTACAGTTTGTGTATACCAATGTTTGACTGTGCTTTAAGAGTATTTGAAAGTGAGAGTAGAAGAGCATATAGATTCTTGTCACAACCTATTAATACAGAGATGATTGGCTATAAAGGAAAGCCATACCTGGTCCAAACCTGTTTCTAAAGACCAATCCAACTAGAGAGGTTACTATGACTTTAAGAAGAGTTTTTTTTTAACAGCTTTGTCATAAGAATTAGATATTTATTTCTGACAAATTTCTGAGAGAAACAGTTTAAGCCTCATGGTTTCAGTCCACAGTCTTTTCATCTTTACCTCCTGGGCTCCTGATGTGGCAGAACATTATGGTAGGGATCAGGGAGCAGAACAGAGTTGTTCATGTCACAGGAAGTAGCATGGAGATGTGCAGAAAGGTGATTCAGCTTCCCATTACTGCCAGTTTTCTACTTCCTTCTCAGCAGGACTCCTGCTACAGAAGCCATCATTTTTTAAATTTAATTTTATTTATATATTTATGTATTACAATTTATTCACTTTATTTCCCTGCTGCAGCTCCCTCCTTCATCTCCTCCCAGTACTACCCTCTCTCTCCCTCCCCCATGCCCTTTCCCTAGTCCCTTGATAGAGGAGGACCTCCTTTCCTTCTATCTGGTCCTAGACTATCATGTCTCTTCAAGGCTGGACAAGCCATCGTCTTTTAAAAATCTACTCAGGAATTAATCCATTTTTCAGGGTCAGGCTCTTAGGATCCATTCACTTCTCCAAATTTCATGAGCTACCACCCAGACCCTTATTAATACATGAGTTTGTGGGAACCACTTAATAATCAAATAACAATAGGTAATAACTGCTTCCACTTATATTAGGATCACCTTAGTGCCAAGAAGTACCAAAAGCCAATGAACTTTGTTCACAAAAATAACTTGAGTTGATTTCTCTGTCTTAATAAAAGTCTCAAACTATCCTTTGTTCTGTGCATGTATTCTGAGTTGAAATTCTGTTTTCCTGGGTTTTGTTTTCCAATTAACAGTTACTTTATTTAGATTAGTATTAATTTGTTGCCCTGAATATTTGATGCCAGCATTAGTTCTGTTGGTTGCTTCCCAGGCACGTAGCATGCAGGTCACCTAATGGTTTAACATGCTCATATCTAGTGGTTCTCTTTTTGAAGGCTGCCACCTGAATACACTGGCTGTCATTTCTGTCCAACACATCTGCAGTTTCTGTTGTCAGTTCAGCTCCACAGTGCTTGTCCAAATTTGGTGGCATGATTTTAACACTATCATATCTGCAGGGATTCTGTAGTTTCTCTTTTTCTGGGACACTCTTTTGGATACCCCTGTCTCGGTGTCTTGCCAGACCACCTTGGTTATTTTTGCAACACTTACTCAATAATATGAATTAATGATTGTAGACCTTTCATAGTTTCATTAATATTATATTTTTTCCCTGATAATATTAGGCTTTTAAAGGATAACATTTATGTCTAAATTCTTTAGTTGACTACTTATTTACAGAATATAATATAGAATGATGTATAGAATAATATAGAATGATGTATAGTCTGACTTTTGAAAGTCATTATTCAGTTAGCTGAGTATGGGATAATGATGTGGGATTATGCTCCTTACTTGGAGATTAGTAAAGAACATAAAGAGAAAGAAAGTGAGTAAGAGTTGAGTGAATGCATAATAAAATATTTTAATAAAAATTTACTTGTTAGGTCAAAGAAGTAGAATAAATGGCCTCTTTTAATAATATGTCATCTTTTCTAATATTGTTCAAAATTAAAACTCATGCTTCTGAACAGTGTGATACAAAATAAGGAGGAAAAAAACATGAAGATAAGACTCTATAATCACACAACAGGGTAGCTGGAAGGACACTGTTTCACTCAGACAGACTTTTGAATGAGACCCACTCACCTTGCCCGCATAGATACATTCTGTTTCTTAGTCTGAGATGAACGTGGGGAGCAGAAACCTCGCCAGGCCCGACAACTAGGAAAAGAACTATTAATGACTGAGAATGCTGACTGGGGGAGAAATAACACAACCCCTGCCACACCTGCTCTCAGAAATCACACTCTTATTGGTTATCCAACACCAAGCATTCAGTCCTGAAATTGTATACATACAAGTGATGCTACATGTCTCTGTGTGTTTTCACAATAACTTCTAACAAATAAAAAGAGGGCGTCAATTTGAGAGGGATCAAAGGGCAGGTGACATAGAAGAAGTCAGAGGAAAGAAAGGAGTGAAATGATGTAACTGCATTTAACCACAAAAACAAACAAATAAACCTTAATCATGGTACTATATTTTAATGTGGTTTTTAGTTTTATTACTAAAAAAATTAATAAAAGATACAGGAATGCAGAACACTGGAAATAAAATGTCCAGGGGAATTACCGTACTGGAAACTGAGGCACTGTTCAAAATCCTCCCTGTTTTCCTCTACCATATTGTCTGTAATTTTAGAAGATATTTAATTCACAAGACCAATGGAAGTATAAAATTTCCCATTTTTCTAATCATGATCTTATGAGTTATATTTTCTGAGCATTAACAAGAAAATAAATATTCTGGAAAAAGTCATGTCTCACAAATTGTCCTTGTATTCCAACCCCTTCTAAATAATACTGGTGAAAATTAACCATTTTCAACTAGAAATAACTGTAGTATTTTGCTTTTTTTTTGTTTACATAAAATCTCACACTGCTGCTGAGATTCTGTGAGATTACAAGACAGCTATTCTTCCTTTATTTACATGTAAGAAAAGAGTAAGAAAAGGTTAAGAATTTTACAAAGGTCACATACCTAGGAATGGAGGTGGTATGATGGTCCCAAAGTCAGTTAACTTCAGAATTTCATTCTTAAGCATTCTTTCCTGTTTTTTTATTAGTTAGGTCCCATGACAAATGTCTTTTATTTATAGCTTTTCACAGAAAGTCTTACACCAGTTCAGAAGCTCAATATGCAAAACAATTACAAATGTAGTTGTTTTATTTCTTACCTATATGTGTGAATGTAAGTAAGTGAAATGCATGAACCAATGTAAGCAAGTCGTATTATCGTGGGCACAGTTGTGAGTGTTGAATATATGAACACACATTAGGTTTTCCTGGATAGTTCACCACTTTATTTTTTATTTGTAATTTAAAGTCGTTTTGATTATTTTTATTACTTGCATTTTTTTTTTTTTTTTGCCTTTATGTATCATTTGAATGCTTTCCATGGGGCCAGAAGAAAGCACCCGGTACTAAGGAACTGGAATTAAGTACAAATGTCATGTGGGTGCTGGAAACCAAAATTGGGTCTTATGTCAGGGCAGTAACTGCTCTGAAACAGTGAACCAACTCTATTTATTGAGGCAAGCTCCCGAGTCAAACACTGAATTCACTTATTGGCTATTCTAGCTAGCCTTCTTGGTTACATCCAAAAAGCCATCTTGCCAGCCTCAAGAGTTCAATATAGTTTTCTTTCTCCTTTACTTTCTGTCCCTATAATTTGTTCAAATGCAGTTTCTTACATGGTTATTGAAATGATGTCTCTTAAACTGAATATATTATTGATAATATAGGTTGTAGTATTTTTAGATAAAAAAGTATAACTAAAGAATTCTAGATAAATGTTTGGGGAACAAAAGTCTCAGTGTATATGTCCATATTCTTAGAGCCATTCTTTCATGCCATAGAATTGTTTTTCCTTCAAAATTTCATTGAAACCAGGATTTGTGTTATTATTTGCAGTGTAACACAAAGTAGAAGCAAAGAAAAGCCTTGGTGTAGACACTAAAAAACAAAAAAAAATGGCTTATGTAAAATCTAACATTTTGATAAGGGATATGACACTGGTCAAATCTAGATCCATGAAGACTAGAGAACAGGAAGTGTTGAGCATGGAGTGGCAGGTAGCCATTGGACAGAAGTACAAGAAGCAGAATCTGCTTTCAAACACGGCTCCTCAGGGGCTTATTAGTAAAGTTGTATCTTACGATGACAGGTGACAAAGGGAAAGTTAAAAATCTAACAGTCCATATTGATAAAACCCACTAAATGCTACACTATATCCTAAAGGGGATTTCAAATTTTGAGTAAAGATTATCATCAATTTAATTTTTCCCTCCTAGTGTATTATATTGATTGAATATTCATAAACAAAGTGGAATAAGTTTTGGTACAATTATCTATTGTGCAATAAAGACATGTAGAATAAATTTGAGAAGAAACAGTTAAAAAGTATGTTCCAATATTTTATTTTTTTATGATAATTTATTTTATTTTATTTTTTTCTTATCAGTTACATTTTATTAACTCTGTATCCCAGCCATGTCCCGATCCCTCATTCCTTCCCAGTCCCTCCCTCCCTCCCTCATCTCCACCCTGCCCCTTGCCAAGTCCACTGATAGGGGGAACCTCCTCCTCATTCATCCGATCCTGTTTTATCAGGTATCTTCAGGACTGGCTACAAAGCTCTCCTCTGTGGCCTAACAGGACTGCCCCTCCCTTGGGGGGTGGGGAGGCCAAAGAGCCAGTCATTGAGTTCCTGTTAGAAATAGTCCTTGTTCCCCTCACTATGGGAAACCAATTGGTTACTGAGTTAACACAGGCTACATCTGAGCAGAGGTTCTAGGTTACATTCATACATGGTCCTTGGTTGCATGTCAGTCTCAGAAAAGACCCTGTGCCCAGATATGTTTGGTCCTTGTGGAACTCCTATCCTTTCCTCATCAGACTAACTCCCCTTCTTTCTTATGATTCCCTGTACTCTGCCAAAGGTTTGGTCATGAGTCTTTGCTTTGAAAACACTGCTAGTTAGAGTCTTTCAAATGTGCTCAGTAGACTCCTGTCAATGTTTAATGTGCATCCCATCTGTCTTTCAAAACGAGGATTGATAATCACACCCCATGTCCGCTCTCTTGATTATCTTTTTTAGGTGTATAGATTTCATTATGTTTATCATATCTTATAGGTCTATATAAGTGAGTATATACCGTGTTTGTCTTTCTCCTTCTGGGATATTTCACTCAGGATGATCTTTTCTAGGTCCCACCATTTGCCTGCAAATTTCATGATTTCCTCTTTTTTGATTGCTGAGTAGTATTCCATTGTGTAAAAATACCACAATTTCTGTACCCATTCCTCCGTTGATGGACATCTGGGTTGTTTCCAGGTTCTGGCTATTACAAATAAAGCAGCTATAAACAAAGGGGAACCCTCCTCCACTGTTGGTGGGAATGTAAACTGATACAACCACTCTGGAAATCTATCTGGCGCTTTCTAAGACAATTAGGAATAGTGCTTCCTCAAGACCCAGCTATACCACTGCTAGGTATATACCCAAAGTTTGCTCAAGTACACAAAAGAGATATTTGCTCAACCAATATTTTAAATTTAACCTTTTTTAACAGCTATTACTTTAGGAACTTTTCTTTGTCCATTGACGTCAAACATTATATCTGAAATCCGTGGATTTTGTTCTGTTAGAAATATATCATAATAGGAAGATAGATCCAATATTTATGAAGATTCTCTTTCACTCCCACATAAAAAGTGAGAGAATGGTGTTAGATTGGTGATAACATTCATTGGCAACATTTTTTGACAGTTTCACATTTTTAGGAAAGGCATATAAGTGGATTAAGAGCCTAAAGAAAACAGTCATTATCAACCAAGTGCATTAAATTAGTATTCTAGGAACTAAGAGGTGTCAACGTCAGTTACTAAACAAGAGGCATAGATTATGAGCAATTTTAAGTTTCTCTGTGTTGATAATGCAGTCATGACATTTATTTGAACAGCATTTTCTCCTCTTTACTGATTATTCAATATGAGATTCCAGTACACAGTATGGTACCAACTACATTAGTGGCATATTTTACCCCTTCTGCTAAATCTATATAAACACACTTCTTGATACACCAAAGATGTGTCTCATTAATACTCTAGATGTTTAATTCAATCAACATGACAATAAAAGCTGAGCACACACATACACACACCACATACATGCAAACACAGAGACATACCTACAAATACACGTACATAGGCACATGTATCACACATATGGAGACAATGCACACACACACATACATGCACAAATACGACACATAAATGCACCCACAGACATATGTGTAAATGCGCACCCAGGAACATCGTTCCACGCGCACACATACACACAAGTGCACGCATGCCACATTACCGTTTTATTATTACTCCAGAGGAGCTACAAGTGTGTCAAGCATACATCAAGAATTTAATAAGTAAGACAAAATGTGCTTTTCATAAAAATATCAGATCTATTATCTAAATTGCTCTGAGAAATACATATTCTTTTGTAGTTTCTTCATTATTTATTAAATCTTTTGTCTTTGCCAGAAGCAAAAGCATGCTGTTCCAGAATCCAGAGCACGCTGATTGCAGCATTATCCCTCAGGGACATTTGTGAGCTACAGAGACAACTGAGCATTAGCAAAAATAAAGTCATTTTATTGTCTGAGCTGGAGCACAGCACTCCTTCGAATATCAAAAGGGAAGGGGATTTAGATGAGGGGGGGCAGCAAGAAGGGGGATACAAAGAGGAAAAAGGAAGAGAGGAGAGAACATAAAGGAAGCACAAGGGCAAACTAAAACAAGACAAGAAGGATGTCTGTAGAGAATCCTTGTCTTAAGAGAAGCAGGCTGACGTGGCTGCAATAGCAGCATCCATAGAGACGAAGGGACAAATTCACAAGGTGGTCATGAGATGGACAAGTAGTTGAGACTATGAATGATGTGAGAGCCTAGAAGTGTAGAAGATGGGAGCCAAGGCTACAGTACTATATATGTCAGTGATGAAAAGATTTTTGAGAGTGCATCACCAAGGAATAAAGGGCCAGGCACCTGATGTCTCAGTTCCTCACTACAGAAACATAACAGGTAATAGGTATTGGAACTCTAAGTCCAAGATTATGAACCTCTGTCTTGCAACCTAAAGGGATGAGACTAAAACTCAGAATGACTGGAGCTGTGAGCCTAAGGTTCTTATGGCCTTGAGCAAAACTTCTCTGGGTTTTGAAGGCCATTCTGTGACCATTCTGAGAGGACATAAGTGGCATTGCTTATGTACATGCAGAGCGAAAGAGACCGTAGATGGATTTTTATGGCATGTAGAATGAGATATAGCTGACCGATATTATCACACCCAGAATTTTTTTTTTTTTTTTAGGTTTCCATGTGGCTTTTTATTATTATTCTTTACTTATTTATCAATTAAATTTTTATTTTTTATATTAATTAAAATTTATTTACTTTACATCCCAGCTGTAACCCCATCCCTCATTCCCTCCCAATCCCATCCTCCCACCATCATCTCCTCCCATGACCCTCTTGAAAACCACTGATAGGGGAGGTCCTCCATCCATTCTATCTGACCCAAGCTTATTAGGTCTCATTAGGACTGGATGCAATGTCCTCCTCTGTGGCCTGGCAAGGCTGCTCCCCGCTCAGGTCAAAGAGACAGTCATATGGCTTTTTTTTTTTAATTTTATTTTTCTTTTTAGTTACATTTTGTTAACTCTGTGTCCCAGCTGTATCCCGCTCCCTCATTCCCTCCCCAGCCCCACACTCCCTCCCTGGTCTCCTCCCTGCCCCTTTCCAAGTCCACTGGTAGGGGAGGACTTGCTCCCCTTTCATTTGATCCTGTTTTATCAGGTATCTTCAGGGCTGGCTGCAAAGTCCTCCTCTGTGGAGTTTTTTCTTTTTATTTTTGGCACAAATGTGTTGATATCCATTTATTTTACAAGTACACAGCAGTTCAATACATCAAACAATCATCACATTTGAAATCTTCCTCACCCATTCAACACTGACTTATTAATAAACAAAGATGTGGGGGATGGAGTCTGGCTCCAGTGGATTCTAGGGCACCAAGGACAGAGATGTGGCATCAACATAATAAAGGCAATGACCACCAGATTAAGGAGACATCCCTGAATAGTTCAAACCTCAAAGTATTAATTTCCCCACATCAGAATTTAAGGGAAAGAAAAGATTTAGAAAGAAGGATGATGCCATAAAAACAAAATAAAGATCTAAGGAATCAACGTGAAAAATATTACTGCAATTCATAAATGTCAAATAATGAAGAAACTAATAGAATAGCAATGTTTTATTGTTCAGCATATTTTGAGTGGCTTTGGTGATCTGGGGCCCTTCACTTAGTAAATTGAACATGTATTAAGATTTTGTGCATCTATATAGTAAGAATGGCATTAAACAAAGAATATCCAATCCCCAAACCTCCCCAAATGTTTATTATAAAATACAAACAGAAAGAATTATAAAAGACATCCATGAGACTATCACAGTTCAATGAGATAAAAGTTTATATATGTTTTTTTCTAAGGAGAATTAAGGAAAAATGAATATTTATTTTAGCAAGATAAAGAATAAATTGTGGAAGGTAGAAGGTATCTGTTAACAATTAGTAGCTTAGCTTTGTTGGACTAAAATCTAATTTTATGTAAAGAAAACCTGCATAGATTTGAGTAAAAATTTAAATATTATTATATATGTATATAAATTAATATCTCTCTTTATAAAATCTTACAGTCATATACACACAAATATAAACCCATATATATGTATATAGAATAAGATTTTTTATTTGCTCAGTTCTACCAATTTGTTGTAATTCTATTAGATACTATTATGTTGACTCATCCTTATGCTAACTGGTATACTTTTTTTTTTTTTTTTCAGAAATAAAGTTGATTGTTTTATCTACACTAGAATAACTATGCTTTATTGGTTGGTATACTCAGCAAATACGCTTTCCTTTTGGACTACCAGACTCACAGACAATCTATAAAGATTTTATTTTCAGCATATAGTTGGACTCAGCTCTCTAATTTTCTGTATATTTTCTCCTTCTTATTCTATTGGTTGGGGCTGGAGAGATGGCTCAGTAGTTAAGATCACTGGGTGCCCTTTGATAGGAGCAGAGTTTGGCACTCAGCATCCACAACTCTATACAACCCCAGTACCAGAGTATTTGTCATTGTCTTAAGGCCTCTGTGGGTACTGTCCACGTGTGTTATGTGTACATCCATGAAGACAAATTTCAACATATGTAAATTATAAATTTAATTTATTTTTATTGCAGTGGTTTTGTAAGCACTTTCTATGTCTTGTCTTTTCTGACCATTTTTCTATAGTCTGGAAAAGAGCAGTGTTCCAAAGTAGATACTAAGACTCATAACCAAACCTTCGGCAGAGTGCAGGGAATCATATGAAAGAAGGGGAGTTTGATTTGGAAAGGATAGGAGCTCCACAAGGACCAAACATATCTGGGCACAGGGTCTTTTCTGAGATGGACACTCAATCAAAGACCATGAGAGGATAAAACCTAGAACCTCTGCTCGGATGTGACCCGTGATAACTCAGTAATCAATTGGTTTCCCATAGTAAGGGGAACAAGGACTATTTTTAACAGGAACTCAATGACTGGCTTTTGACCTCCCCACCTCCCAAGGGAGGAGCAGTACTGTTAGGCCAGAGGAGGACTTTGCAGCCAGTCCTGAAAATACCTGACAAAATGGAGTCATATGAAAGGGGAGGAGGTCCTCCCCTATCAGTGGACTTGGAAAGGGGCAGGGAGGAGATGAGGGAGGGAGAGTAGGATTGGGGAGGGAATGAGGGATACAGCTGGGATACAGAATTAACAAAATGTAACTAATGAGAATAATAATAATAATAATAATAATAATAATAATAAAGAGGGGTAAGCTATCTGATGGGTGTGTCTCAAGAATTAGTGTCAGTTTCCTAATAAAAGTGGACTGAAGCTCTTTCAAGTCATACGTGGAAGTATGGTAATTTTCATCTTTCGTTATACTGAAGCAGAGATAAGGGCCTGGTAAATTTGTCTTGTGTTAATCAGCTAGGACTGAGGAATACGCATCAAGTTGTAAACTGATCAACTTTTTTCATAATATGATGAAGAGTAGATATGGAGAATGGTCAAATGGTGTTCCGCAACACAGTTCTGACCCTTGAAGCCATGCCATGCCTCTACCAACTTATCCCTAAACAGCTAACCATCAGTCGGTAACCATCGTCTCCTGCACAAGGGATCCTCCTTTAAACTTAACAGAAACTAAGGAAACACAAATATGTCGCCAAACCAGTCACATGAGTTGGCCTGCTTCTCCCAACTTCTCTGTGTGATCCTCTTCTTGTCAGAGTAGACAGCTCAGACCAGAAGTCACACCCTTTTCTCTCCCACCAGAAGCTTTGTTTGCCTTTGGGTGTTGACTAAATAAGAATGGTGATAGCAAGCTCATTTGCCATAGAAAAGTCAGAATGAACATCTTTATTTTAAGCGGAATGATCGTCATTTATCTGTACAAGTGCTTTTTAATTTTTGTTATTTATTACAATTTATTCACTTTGTATCCTGGCTGTAGCCCCCTCCCTTATCTCCTCCCTGTCCCACCCTCCCTCCTTCCTACCCTCCATATCCTTCCCTTAGTCCACTGATAGGGGATGGCCTCCTTTCTTACTATCTGACCCTAGCCTATCAGGTTTCATTAGGGCTGTCTGGATCCTCTTTCTCTGAGGCCTACTTAGGCCACCTTGCCAGGGGAGGTGATTAAAGAGCTGGCCACTAAGTCCATGTCAAAGACAGACCCTGGTTCCCTTACTAGGGAACCCACTTGGACACTGAGCTGCCCATGGGCTACATCTGAGCAGAGGGTCTAGGTCCTCTCCATGCATGGTCCTTGGTTGATTCATTAGTCTCTGGAGGATCCCCTGAGCCCAGATTTTTGGCTATCTTTGTCCCCTTGTGATGCTCCTTTTCCCTCCAGGTCTTTCTGTCTCCTCCTTTTTCCATAAGATTCCCTATACTCTGCCCAAAGTTTGGCTATGAATCTCAGCATCTGCTTCAATACCCTGATGGGTTGAGTCTTCCAGTGCCCCTCTGTGGTAGGCTCCTGTCCTGTTCTCCCTTCTGATTGAGGATTAAGCGGTAGGGTCCTCCTTGTTGTTTAGCTTCCTTGGGAGTATAGATTTTAGTATGTTTATCCTATATTACATGGATGGAACTAGAAAAGAGCATCCTGAGTGAGATAACCCAGAAGCAGAAAGACACACATGGTATATGTTCACTTCTAAGCGGATATTAACCATACAATGTACAAGTACTTTTTAAGTCTCCTTGGAAGAAGAACAAACCATGTAAAAATGCATCTGTCCCCACAACTTTTCGGTTTATTGTAGTCAAGACTTTTCTCTGTTTCTTTTTCCAGGTTTTTCTTCAAATCTGTAACAAATGAGTAAGTTATATGACTCAGGAAGCGGGAATTGATACCACTTTCCTTAGTAAGTGGATTTAATCTATCAAAACTGATCCTAAGCATGAGATTTTCAGACTTCTCCCTTTTCCAATGTATTAAAGAAGGCAATGACCAGAGAAAATAAATCCTTCTTAGTTAGATAGCCTGATAAAACAAATTTTCATAGATTAAATGATCAAATAAACATTACGAATATATTTCTTAGAGTTCTAAACACAGAAAGGTGAAGAACAAGGTGATACCATGGTCATGTTCTTATGAGGACTTTCAAGGTGACAGGTGGCTATTGCCTTGCTGAAAAGAGTGCTGGTGAGCTGTCTGCGGACACTAATCCTATCCACAAGAGCTCCAGCACATAACCTAATCACTTCCCTGAGGCCATGTCATCTTAGATCATCAAATGCAGGATAAGGATTGCAAGATTCAATGAACTCAGGGAGAGAAACACATTTAACCTATCACAGTTTGTAAACACAATATGTCCTTGGTGTAAGTACTTAGAAAGTATTAGGTGAAGAATAAAGCTGTTCTCTGTGAATCTGGTGACAATGGCTTTTACAGAATCATCTATTCCTATGCTGAAAAATTTTGAGTCTTCCTAAAACTCCCAAAACAGGTTCCTTTGATTTATTCTATTTTTGACAATAAGCAATAAAAAGGATTTCAGCTCTTCATGTTCCATTGAGTACAATTCTGGTAACTATAAGCCCTGTTAGAATTGAAAGAAGTTTCTGTGCTGTGGAATAGGTTTTGTTATTTTGTTTTTCCAAAAGCTATGATTTGTAAAATGGAGCCTCATCCTTTTTTTTCTTGTAATTTTACAAATTCATGGGTTTTTTTTTTTTGTTTGTTTGTTTTGTCTTTGAGTGTGTGGGTGTGTGCAAATGATCCTCACACCCTTCTGTTAGGTTTCACACTGTTTCTGCTGTGTTCTCACTGAGCCGCTAAAACCAACTTGCAAAAAAAAAAAAAAAAAAGATTATTGCTACTACCTGGGAACTAGGAAAAATTTAATATCCTCCACTGCTTTACTGAACAAAATAATATATTAGGAAGGCTAAGGGCTTTACATGTTATTCTTTTAATCTAAACCATTAGCATACATTTGCTTCAAAATGAAGGCTGTGATTCCAATGATGCCCTAGACAGCAGGAGGCAGGGTACAGGTGTGTGATTAAAAAAAAAAAAAAAAACATGATTGTGACAAAGAGATTTTTATGCTAGTATTCACTCAGTTGCCCTCTGTAAACCTGAATTACATCTTTTCTTTTTTGTTATTTCTTGTCTTTGTCCCCTTTAATGTTTCATATGAAATTTATTTAGATTTATCCTGTACCCCTTACTCATGATGAATGACTAAATGAGATACACACAAGGTAAGACATTTAATTTTGAGGTTGGGATAATTTGGGGGAAGTCTAATCTGAAGGAAAAGCAATGCCTGCAAAGTGATTTCAGAGTGATATGTTACAAGCATATTGATCTGGAGAGGAGACAGCCTGTACAGACTGTTTCAGCTTTTTTTTTCCCAGAAAAGCAAAGAAAAATTAAGAATTGTAGGTAGAATGATAAAAACATTTTCTTTTGTTAAACTACATCAGAGAACAAACTAGACATTCTAAACTCTGTATCACAATTGTCAGTGATTTCTGAAACCAGAAACCCTTGCTTAGGAAGCACCAGAGGTTCTTCCAGGAAGGAAGGGGTTGCGGAAACGAGGTAAGGGGCATTTCAGAGAAAATACATTACTTGTATTAATGATACAAATATTTAAATCGTGCTTATCATGTCCTAGTATTTTCAAAATGATTATAAATATCAGTCACTTATTTCCCAAAACAAACTATGTAAGTACTATAATATCCACATAAGTACAAATCTATATAGAGTCACTGTCAATTGGACGTTTTGAGAGTGAATATTAGTGAAATATACAGAGAAAAACATATGCACAGCACAATGAGGCTGGGAATAAAAGCTTAGAAAGTTGCCAGAGACCCAGAGCTGGTGTTTCTCAGAGTGCACCAGCAGAAACATAGATGTCCTGGAGCTGAAGATGAAGATGCCTGAGGAATTGGTGACAATGTTCTAGGGGCTGTGTAAATCTTCCTGAGTTGGGTTACTTTGAAATTCAGAGATGAAGAAGTTAGGCCATTGGGAAGGGAAAATCTTGAGTTTCAGCAAGAAAGTCCTGCCCACCTCACCTTCAAGAGTGCAAAGATGCTGAAAATCCAGCTCACAAAGAACCAACTTAAGGAGGAGTGTACAAGAATAAAAACAGACAATAACAAAAAGTAAAATCTAAGTGGGAAGTCTGTTTTATCAGAAAATTTTAAAGGGAATTCGGAATAGTGTCACAGGACTATAAAGAAAGGAGTTAGCTATAGCCCTAACTTCTAAAAGGGCTAAATTTTAATGATGTTCATAGTAATACATTATGTATGCATTTATATCAGAAATGTAATGCTAAGTTTGGGAAAGAGCTTAGTGGACAGCCTTTTCAACAGAATGGGTAGTCCTATGAAGACTTGAGGACAAAGTAGATCAATTAGAACAATAGCAGTGAAAACAATTACAGGAAAGCATAAGCAGAACATGTGGGAAAGGTGAGACATTCTTAAAAAAAAACAAACTTATGAATAATGAGCATAGGAGAACTACATAGAAATGGTAAAAATTACATTCTTTAAAACCATAGAAGAAAATCTTAAATTTAAGGAAAAGTTGAGAGTGCCACAGCATTTCAACAGGAAAATCGCTTCTTCAAGTCATATGATAGGTAAAATGAATACCACACAGACCAAGAGGTGGCTATTGAGAGTTAAAAACAAAAACAAGTCCCATGCAAAGACAAAGCTGTCATAACAACCATGCAGTTCTCAAGAGAAGCCAGTGTGGCAGAGAAGCATGCGTTTCAATCCTTATCAGAATAATTTCAAAGGAAAGTAATTCATGGCCACAAAGCTGGTGCTATAGAAGTTTGAAATGAAAAATATGTTGATACCTCATTTCATTAGCATCAGACTACCTTTAAGAAAAAAGTAACAATGAATGATTGCAAGGATGTAGAAAAAGGGAAGCTACCAAATGGCTGATGAGAATGTAAATTAGTCAGTACACTATAAAAATTAGAAAGAAGATTCCCAAAGAAAATGAGAATATCTTTAGGATATGGTGCTGCTATACTTCTGGGCACACATACCAGAAAGGATCTGCTACGTATACCCCAAACATGCATACACACCCACATCTGCAGCACCGTTCATAACATCTTGGTCATGGAATCAGCCTGGGTGCCCCAAAACAAGGAATTGTTAAGTAAAGTATATTATTCAAATTTATTGATAAACTTGTACGTGGAAAACTTACACTGTTGAACTAGCTGTACTTGAAGTGATTTGCAGTCTGACAAGTCCGAAACTTTTCGGCCTCCTTTAAGCTCCAAACTCATGGATGGGTGTGCACTCAACATGCCAGCATGGTCGTGTCATATGTCATGTGCATTTACCTTTTCTCTAGCTCTTGCACTTCCCCTTTACAATCTCAGTATCCCCCAGTTTTGTTTCCTAGGTGCATTCCTGAAGGCGTTGCTCACGCAGTGAAAACATTGATGTCTTGTTGAGAAATGTTTCTTATTTCACCTCTGTCATTTTTTTTTTTTTTCAGAGGAGTCTTTGCTGGTACTTAGACCTGAATCAAAAATCTTGAGGACACCTCTCAGGGCCATTTATACCAGTCTCTCTGAGTCATCCTGAAAACCCCTGCGGGCAAGTCCCAGCTCCTTGATTGGACTCTTCGACAAATCTTTCTCAAGCCACTAGTAGGAGCTGATTTTAAGTTGCGTATATTTGTCACCTCTTCATACAGAATATTCCAGTAGCTTGCGAGATGATTAGGTAAGGTCATGACAATGACCAGTAATGTTCTGGAAGATGTTCTTCTTTGTTTTGTTTTGTTTTTGCAGACCCTTTCTCTTCCCACCCTATTCGTAACATTCTTGTCCCTAATAAGAAAGTCATCCACTCTGCCCTCAGTAAGGGACTCTTTCCTCACTTTCCTTCATTACTCAACCTGTCATCCAATCAGTGAAGTCTTTTCAGCCTTTATTAAATTGTAACCTCCCTCTATCAAACGTGGTACCCTTTGCTGTATTATTATTATTAGTTGTAGCAGTAGTCCTTAAGTGTTTGCTGAAGGGCCTACATTCTAACCTCCACGAAGGAAGAAATATATCAATATTTTCTTCCAGCTGCTATACCTCAGGTATGAGAACAATATTTGGAAAGTAGCAGGCATTTCATACATCTATAAATATTAATGGTGAGCGAATGAAGCAAACATCCAGAAGAATGTAAACTGTGGTATGCCTTTTGAGAACTCCTATGGGAATTGTACTGTGTTAATTGAGGATCAAAACATGATCTTACTAAATATGCTTGATTAATTGATGCTAGGTCTGGATAAAGTAAACTGTAAATTATTTTTTAAGTCATTGAATACAAAGCATATGGATGTTGTTAAGACAAAACACGACACATTTGAATAAGGAAAAAAATGGTAACCCTGACAATGCAGCCACTTCTGATGAGAACTGATAGAATAAGATCAGAAAGAAGGAGAGGAGGACCTCCCCTATCAGTGGACTTGGGGAGAGGCATGCATGCAGAAAGGGGAGATGGTGGGACCAGGAGGGGAGGAGGGAGGGGCTTATGGGGGATACAAAATGAATAAAGTATAATTAATAAAAGTTAAAAAAAATGAAACATCCAGTATTCTTATTGAGGCTTTTTGCACAAATCTTCTTCCAGGGTAGGAAGCTGGAATGCATGGACACAAAAAGAAACAGGTTGAATATCAAAATTAAGAAATGAATAATTAACAGATCAAAAAAAAATCTGGGCACAGGGGTCTTTTGTGAGACTGATACCCCAACCAAGGACCCTGCAGAGATGTAGCCCATGGCAGCTCATTCTCCAAATGGGTTCCTAGTAAGGGGCGCAGGAGCTGTCTCTGACATGAACTCAGTGGCTGGCTCTTTGATCATCTCCCCCAATGGGGAAGCAGCCTTACCAGGCCACAGAGGAAGACAATGCACCCTGTCCTGATGAGACCTGATTGGCTAGGGTCAGAGGGAAGGGGAGGAAGATCTCCCCTATCAGTGGACTAGGAGAGGGGCATGGGAGGATGAGGGAGGGTGGAACTGGGAGAGGATGTGGGAGGGGACTACAGCTGGGCTACAAAGAGAATAAACTAATTTATAAAAAAAATAAATTAATTTAAAAAAGAAATGCATAATCACTTCAAGAACTAACATAATTATATATATGTATATATATGTATATATATATCTATCTATATCTATATCTATCTATCTATCTATCTATCTATCTATCTATCTATCTATATATATCAAGTTTATCTGTGTGATAAATGTTAAAAGACTTCAGGAGAAAATAATAAAAGTCAGCAGGGGCTGTCTCTGACATGAACTCGGTGGTAGGCTCTCTGATCACCTCCCCCTGGGCGGTTCAGCCTTGCCAGGCCACAAAGAAGACAATGCAGCCAGTCCTGATGAGACTTGATAGGCTAGAGCCAGATGGAAGAGGAGGAGGACCTCCCCTATCAGTGGACTAGGGAAGGGGACATAGGAAGAGAAGAGGGAGGGGGGTGAAACTGGGAGGAGATGAGGGAGGGGTCCACAACCGAGATACATTGTGAATAAATTAAAATAAATAATAATAATTAAAATAAAAGTCAAATTGTGGGATGAGATGACTCTGAAATCTTGGGAGGTAAGAAAAGCCTCAGTACAGTTTTTTCTCTTTGCAGAAAGGTAACACCTGTTCAATGGATTAAGTGAACTAACAGAAACTATCATTATTTTACACAAATCTCTCTTGCCTTGTCACCATCAACTTACCTATACAAATATAAACCTTGCTTAGAAACACCTTTTAAAAGAGTTAGAATAATTTCTTTAACTTTTGGTATTTTTCTATGTGCAAAATTAGTTATCCATTCTCCAGGTTTTTTTTAATAATAAAGAATTAATGAAACATTTAGTATTAAGTGGAGAGCTTTGGGCTTGGAAGTAAACAAGTATGAGTATGTTTTACTTGAACTAATCAGGTAAGAAGTTGGTGTTCTAAATGAGCATGGGCAGGCAGACTAGGGAGATGGCTCAGGATTACATTTGATGTACAACATGAGGACCTGAGTTCAAGTCCTCGTTTAAACAGGAGTAATTAACCCAAGGCTAGTTCTGTAACCAGTGAAAGGCATCATATGTCTTAAGGGAATAAGGTAGAGAGTAATGGAACAGGACACCTAAACTAACATGACTTTAAACATGTGTGAGTAGACACATGAACTTGCATACACATGTACATATATACCACACTATACATACTTTATTCATTCGCACAAACCACACACACATACATTAGCACAAACCTCAAACTCTCTGTGACCTATATCATACTTAGCGATCATAAATATGAATGAATAATTAAAATCCATGACTGAAAAATGTTATATACAAAGAAGCCTGTGAAATTCATTTTTTTTTCCTTTTAAAAACTTTTTATTGGTTCTTTGTGAATTTCACATCATGTGCCCCAATCCCACTCCTCTTCTCCTCCCCTTGTACACACCCTCCACCCTTGCACATTCTCCCCCAACAGAGGGGGAAAAAAAAATCTCATTGTGGGAGCTCTTGTGTGCCACAGTGTGTCCCATGGTATACTCTTTTGTCTACACTTCTTTTGCATGTGAAAGTTTATTGCAATGAGTCTTTTGTCTGGTATAAGGGCTCTGGCTTCTACTACAGGACCAGTACTGGAACCTCAATGAGATTCCTCTTGGCTACCCTGTGTCATGGAGATCCTGTAATTTTGTATTTACAGGACTAGCCCCTTTGCACCCCAGCAGTTCAATGGGGTAAATGTAGTGTGACATTCTTATAGCGTTTGTTCTAGCATCAAAAAAGCTCCCCAAACAACAACAACAACAACAAAAAACTCTTGATGTCTTCCACATGCCAAAAGATAAGTGAAGAAAAAAATATGTATTAAGCAATTCATGTTAGCTCTATGCCTAACCTGAAGTCTAACTTCCTTAAAAGTACAAAGAATATTAAGGGTCATGTTAATGTCCATAAGCATCTCATATTTTTGTGCAAACTCATCACAGTATTTGATACCTTGCAAGATAACTGGGGAAGCTGAAATAACAAATTGTAAATAAAATTCATGTTAAATTTAAAAAAAATTAATGAAAATAATAAATCATTTTAATACCACATGCCTACTTTTAGGTGTGGCTGAAAACTGATGTCAAGCATGATTTTCTGTTTCTGAGTGCCTCTGGTGTTCAACAAAATACCCACATGGGGTTGACAACATATAGTCATGCAAACAGAAAACAGCATAACACTCAACATTTCCAGCCTTAAAAAAAGTGTAGCTTTCATTGTCAAATGTACAGTAGAAACTCTCTAGAAGCAAAAGGAATTAAAGATTTCACCAGTATTGTAGCACCCAGTCTCTCAGATCATGTCTAATTGTCATGTCTTCAGGGAGAGCAGGCTATCATATTGTAAATTTACACTGATAATCTGGAAAAGCTTACTTGGTAAGGAACTGATGATTCCAGCCAATAGTCAGAGAAGCCTGGCAAAGTCACATAAGTGAGATGAGTATGGATTCAGCTAAACAACAGCTGCTAGGCATCTGAAGGCCTGGTGAACGTATTGACAGGAAATTTCAAGAAATACGGAACTACAACAAACATGATTTGTTGCTCCTAGACTCCCAAGCCACAAAATTTCAAAATAGAAAATGGTGAAGTGCTGGGGTCAAAGGAGCTCAAGGATCAAAAACCCAAGCCAGGTAGCAAGGAGGGCCTGGCCTGACTTGCCAGGGTGGTCGATGCTTCATGAACAGCTAATCACTGAGGCTCACTCGGAGCTCTGAAACTAAGGAATGAAGAGGCAGGGGCCTGGTTTTGTCTGGGTGGACAACAATGACTCTTCCAGGAACAGCCATCCATTGCGGTGGGTGAAGCAGGGCTGGAAAGATGGCAGCAGAGATTCATGCTGACATGTAGGTGAATAGCAGAAGCTCTATGCTGCCAGCAGAACATGACTGGTTGACCAGCAGCCAAGCCCTGGGGTTCTAAAGAAGAATTCTTTGGGGAGAAGGGGAGCCCATCCTTCCCCAAATAAATGACAGGTCTCAGCTGGTCTTGGTGGAATAGATGATGTTGGCTTCTTTATTTTGTGTGAGACAGGGACTTACAAACCTTGGGCACTGGGAGGGGTTTTGAGGGTGAATATGCTTGATTTGCTGAGCCTAGGGGCCCTGGGCACCAGGCACCAGGGATACTTCATCTAAGTACAGTAATATGGTCTTATCATAATAGGGAGAACACACTACTTAATTCTCCTATGGGTGCGGGAAGAACTCCAGGTGTGGTTAAAGGTCATTGGTTGGAAGCAAAGACACAAGACCTCTCATTAGCATAGGCTGGGTAGCTTCAGGAATCCATTCAGCAATCTATGACTGCTGAATGGGTTTCTTATCAGGAAACGGTTGTGCTTGTAATCTCCTTGAGGGCTACAGGACTCTCCTTAGATGTTCTGGGGTTCTCTACACCAGGCAGAGAGGCAACCCAGATGAAAGAGGGAGCCCATCATCTTATACCAAGCTCAGAGGTTATCTAGAAATGTCACACCTTAATATCAGGGACCCATAATTCCACTAAATCCCAGCTTTTCTGTTTGTATTTCTGTCTTTTCCTCATTTACCCAATAACCCCTGTGACCTTTCAAGCAATGCTGGATGGACACTCTTGCATAACCCAAGGCCTTGTCAAGTTGATAAAGAAATATAACTAGGACATAAACACTCATTCCCACACCACATACCTGTGCAGAAAAATATAAATTCATGATATAAATACCAGCTATATGCAACAGTTTGGTGTTACTTAGAAGTTTGCATAAGACTAGTCATAATTAATTGTATGGAAAGACAGTAACCATAGCTGCTGAAAAGAGAGTCAAAACAGAAAAGAGTTTGATTTCTCTCAGCTAGTCAATGGGATGGGTCCTATAGATTAAAATAACGGAAATAAAGTCATGACAATGACAACTATGTGACCTTGGAAATTTTATGTAAATATTGTTTTGAAGTTTTTCATTCACCCATGTAAGGACCCATACATATAACAAGAATGATTAAATGAAAAAAATGTTTATAATGGACTCCATCACAGGGTCTCATCTCATACAAATTAAGTTCTCTACAAATGGTGATTATTTTTTTCTCCATTAATTTTCTAATGGTTTCATTAACTTAGGAAATTAAAGTTTGGAGTATTGTAGAGGCTGGGAATTATTATTTTCAAGCAGCCTTTATTGGATTTTATATTGTGCCAAGTGTGAGGGAAACTTAAGGAAGAAGATAAGGCGAAGAGGAGAAGGATGTTCTTTGCTTTTATCTTTGAAAATATACTTTTAGTTGGAAGAAATGCTACTGTATTCATCCATATTTATGAAAAATAAATTGAACATTTAATACTGCATCTAAAGTAGTTGTGAAGGCCCTGAAATAATTATGAAGGACTTTGCCTTCTACAGAGAAATAGTCTCAGAGGATAAAAAGGAATCAGTTCCATCTAGCACAAAACAAGTTTTCTAAGAAAGCTTTCAAATTATACTCACCAAAGTCATTCTATGCAGTAAGGTCACAATCAAATTAATTTTAATTTAACACATTCTATAGTTAGCACATTAATTTAAGCACACTACAGGCTAGAGTGAGACCTTTGCCTTCCACACATTTACTGTAAGCACATTATAGTTTTTATGAACATTTAAAATGTCAAAAAATCATTTGTATATTTCATTGTAAAAATCTGAGTACATGACATATTTAAAGTCTGAGTACATGAGGAGGAGAATGTGTTTACATTTGAATTTAATACACATGTGGTCAAGATTATATTTATTTATATTGGGAGTTGGGGGAACATGAACAATAGATAAAATTTCAAGTAAATTTTAATTTGTTTAAAACTATAATTATCTGTAATTTCCAAACGTATTTTAATTATGAGATAAGATTTAATATTTTAAAAGAATGACATAGTTGAAAAGTCAAAACAAAAATATATTTGACTTTTACCATGGAATTCTCCATATATTCTTAAAATCCAGAGAACACTCCTGCCTCATTGAAGAAGTGAGATCTAAAATGTTCGTACCCTATTTAAACAACTGGAGACCAGCAGAAGAACCATGAGAAGGTGTACATATACTGGACAATGGGCAGCACAGGGCTAGCATCACTGACAAGAGGAAACTCACAGTTTAGTTTGATGGTGCGTGTTTGTATTTGTAATGTAGGACTTGGGAGGTAGGGTGGGAAAATCAGAAGTTCAAGGTCATCCCAGACTGTGCAAGGAACTGAAGGTAAACCTGGTCTATATGAGGTCCCACCTAAAATATATTATAAAAGGACACCAATATGGTCAGCTCTACTGTCATAAAGGAGGATGCAAAAAGAGGCTGAGGAGGTCTTAGTGAATCTAGAAAACAGATCAGAGGATGGAAGTGGCCAAAATTTGGAAGACTAATAAGGGACTAGAAAAAGAAGAAGGGGGAATGTGATATGAAAAAGTGATATGAAAAAACACACTCTTAGGTAATGCTAAAGGGTTCCTTCAGGAGTGTCTCAGAGTTGATCTCTGAATAGATAAAAAGGAACACCAGGAAGCTTAGACAGAGACCTCAGCAAAAGATATGTGTGTCTGTGTGTGTGTGTTGTGTGTGTTGTGTATGTGTGTGTGTAGCTCCTCTGATCCTGAGGTCTGAATTAAAAAAATAAAAATAAAAAAACCTTTATCATCTCTGTTGCCTGTGAATTCGAGAAAGGGGAACCCTCCTCCATTGCTGGTGGGAATGTAAACTGGAACAACCACTATGGAAGTCAATCTGGCGCTTTCTCAGACAACTAGGAATAGTGCTTCCTCAAGACCCAGCTATACCACTGCTAGATATATACCCAAAATTTGCTCAAGTACACAATAAGGACATTTGCTCAACCATGTTTGTAGCAGCTTTATTTGTAATAGCCAGAACCTGGAAACAACCCAGATGTCCATCAATGGAGGAATGGGTACAGAAATTGTGGTATTTTTGCACAATGGAATACTACTCAGCAATCAAAAAAGAGGAAATCATTAAATTTGCAGGCAAATGGTGGGATCTAGAAAAGATCATTCTGAGTGAAGTATCCCAGAAGGAGAAAGACAAACATGGAATATACTCGCTTATATAGACCTAAAAGATATGATAAACATAATGAAATCTATACACCTCAAGAAGATAATCAAGAAAGCGGACACGGGGTAGATGATCAATCCTCATTTAGAAAGATAAATGGGATATGCATTGAATGTATTACAGGAGTCTACCACAGAAGGCATCTGAAAGACTCTACCTAGCAGTGTTCCAAAGTAGATACTAAGACTCATAACCAAACCCTCGGCAGAGTGCAGGGAATCATATGAAAGAAGGGGAGTTTGATGTGAAAAGGATAGGAGCTCCACAAGGACCAAACATATCTGGGCACAGGGTCTTTTCTGAGATGGACACTCAACCAAAGACCATGAGAGGATAAAACCTAGAACCTCTGCTCGGATGTGACCCGTGATAGCTCAGTAATCAATTGGTTTCCCATAGTAAGGGGAACAAGGACTATTTTTAACAGGAACTCAATGACTGGCTCTTTGACCTCCCCACCTCCTAAGGGAGGAACAGTACTGTTAGGCCAGAGGAGGACTTTGCAGCCAGTCCTGAAAATACCTGACAAAACGGAGTCATATGAAAGGGGAGGAGGTCCTCCCCTATCAGTGGACTTGAAAAATTGGCAGGGAGGAGGTGAGGGAGGGAGGGTGGGACTGGGGAGGGAATGAGGGATACAGCTGGGATACAGAATTAACAAAATGTAACTAATGAGAAAAATAAAATAAAAAAGAAAAAAACAAAACAAAAACAAACAAACAAACAAACACCAAATATCTGTTCCCAGTGGGTGATGTGTGTTTATTCTCCTAGCAGTATCTTTTGAAGACTAGACCAGTGTCATTGCAAAGAAGCTTAATTTATCATTTTTATATTTGTTTCTTGTTTTGTCTTCTACTTAAGAAATCTTTGTGAAGCAGAAGACTAAGTATTTCCACTGTTTTCTTCTAGGAGTTTTACAGTTTTGTTTCTGACATTTATATCTAACCCAATGCAAGTAGATTGTACTCACTCTTTCTGACTGGGACAGAATTGCCAGTTTCACATACTTTGAAGAGCATCCAGAGTGTGGTGTCCTAGAGCTGTGGAGGAGATTCCTCATAGTGCAAGATGTAACAGAGGCTGGGATCAAGGTGCCAGAAACCCTTTTGGTCATAAAGTTTCTGTAAGATAACCTAATTTAAGGAATCATGCATTTCTGAGTTAGTAATAAAGTAGATTTGCCAAGGTTAGAGAATAAAAATTTTATCAACCTTGCTTTGATCTTATAATTTTAAATAACTGTGTATTCAAATTTAGAAATTTATTAAATTCCTAAGTACCATTGGTGTGATTAGGCCTCACTTAATTATCAATAATTTTAGATTGATGCTTATTACAGTGTTTATCATGAATATTCACAATAAATAAAATAATCAACTATTAGGTGATCATCTTCATAGAGTTTATACCTTAATGATGAAGATCATGTATGAATTGTGAAATCTAAATAAAAAAAAGTACAGAACAGGTTGTACAGAAGATAACAACATCTATCTAAAATTTAGTGTTGTTGGGATCTGGGGTGATTGCCTTTTAGTGATTTTTAAATTCTTGAATATTCTTCCTTGAAGCATAAAGCCTTAAATTTATTTCACTTGGTATGTCAGGTTTAATGCTACCAAGTTTAGGTCTCCTGCCTTCTTAAACACTGAAATGTCTAATGTGGATGCACTCTAGGCTTTACTTAAAGAAGTACTTTCCTTAGTATTAGCAATTTGGTGTGTTTCAATCTGAACAGTTTTGTCGTTGTTTGGTTTTTGTTAGACATTGTTTGTGATTTTTCCAAGACTTGAGAAAACTCACTGTGATTCCTCACCCAGAAGAACTCAAAGGATGTGTAACAGGATGGAAGTATAATCTTTCTGACTTGTAAAGGCTATAGAATAGCAGGCCTGTGATTAATTAGGGGATGCTTTTGTTAGAGTTGAGTTTTAGTCTTTTATTCCCCCCATGGATTAAGTTGAGTAAAATCTGTCCTTTACATAATTGGGATTTACCATGCGCCAGTGAAATTCATTTATGGAGGAAATTGGTTAATAAATAATCTGGCTTTTTTTTTCCTTACCCATGAGACTCTACTCTGAAACCTAAACAAACTAGGCCTATGAATAATTGGGAGGCATGAGTTTTGAATTAAAGTGTGCTAATAGTAACCTTAAAGTACAGACAGGCTAACAAAATGGACAGCGTTCTTTAAAATGATGGTTGGTTACTGTGAATCTTTGGTTATTTAAAATGAGCTACAGAGCTCTGGGAGTGTCTGTGAATGCAACTTCAGGTAGGGTTAGCTGAAGTGAAAGACCCTTAACTTAGAATGGCCAGTGTCTTCCAGGGGTGACTATATACCATGTATGTCTTTCTGCTTTTGGGATACCTCACTCAGGATGATAGTTTCTAGGTCCCACCATTTGTCTTCAAATTTCATGATTTCCTCGTTTTTAATGGTTGAGTACTATTCCATTGTGTAAAAGTACCACAATTTCTGTATCCATTCCTCAACTGAGGGACATCTGGGTTGTTTCCAGGTTCTGGCTATTAGGAATAAAGCTGCTACAAACATGGTTGAGCAAATGTCCTTGTTGTATACTTGAGCATCATTTGGATAAATGCCTAGGAGTGGTATAACAGGATCTTGAGGAATCACTATTCTTAATTGTCTGAGAAAGCTAGGTGGATGACTTTATGTGGCTCTGGTAGGGAGGAAGAGGCGAAGCAGGGCAAGCAGGCACAAATGTGGATTCTTTGAGTAATTTCAGAAGCCTCAGAGGATGTTACGGTTTGAATCTGGAAAGTCCTCACAGAATCATATTTTAATTGCATGATACTTAGGTGTGCAGACTGCAGAGTTTTAAACATCAGTTCTAGCTGACAGAAGTAGGTCACAGGAGGACTGGGACTTGGTGATTGTACCTGATCCTGGTTCCAGCTTGCGATTCTACTTCTTGTTCCTTTATTTTATGACCTCCCACTGCCTCATCAACCCCACTGGCCTAGAGACAGCTGTCTCTACTGCCTGCCTTCCCCACAAGGTGAAATGGAAATGTTTCCAATAACTGGGCCAAAGTAACTGACGAAGTGGCAGTGCTTGCGTGTCTAGAGCCTTGGTACTAAAGTGATGGGTGATAGAGATGATGTGTGCCTATGTGAAGATAGCTTGTAACCAAAAGACCCATCTTGGAGACCTGCTTGGGAAGAGGGTGGAGGCCAAGCCACAGGGAAGCAAAAGCTCAAGGAAGATGACCCAGGTGTGTGGAGGCTTTGCTAGCAAAGCCCCTGAAACTTGTGCTGGGGCGGGGGAGATGCTGAAGCAGCAAGGTCACAGAAGCTGAAAACGCCGGTGAGAGCACAGTCTTTAGCTGGTGATGGGATTTGAAACATGAACGATAGAAAGGGGTGCTCTCATTGATCTGTTATGATGACACTAAGGCTTTCTCGTGCAGGGCTTACAAGTAGCTTGAAATCTGTCAATGTGAACAAAGTGTTTAAAATTTCTTTCCAAGCTGTGTTACATCTCATACAGCTGGAGTAAAATCCTTTCTCTTAAACTTCTTCCTTTCTCTTAAACTTTTATCTCCCTTTGGAAATTCCCATCATCCCTTCCAGAACTGTTTTCTTTTCTTTTGAGACTTATTTATTTATTTATGATTTATTTAGTGCATTGGTGGTCTGCCTGCATGTTTGTGTAAGGGTGGCAGAGCCTCTGGAACTGGAGTTATAGAGAGTTGTGAGCTGCTGAGCACATGGGTGCTGAGAATTGAACTGAGGTCCTCTGTCACAGAAGTTAGGGCTCTTAACCACTGAGCCACCCCTCCAGCCCCATCCTTCCAGGACTTCTGTTGTAGCTGTTCTCACTTTTTATTAAGTAGGAGACAGCGCTCTCTCTTTCTTCACATTGTCTCTCTTCATCTTTATTAAATTTATTTAAAAGACCAAAGCCTGTAATTACTCATAATTGTGCTTTGTTTTTATTTCAATTGATTCTCAGGACTGAGGCTCACATAAGTGTTCTTTGCTTCCCTAATTTTTTGTGTCACTACCCAGTTCACATGCTCAACTCCTGTGACTAAGAAAGAAATCCCATGACAAAATGCTGAGATCACTGTTTACTCACTAGAGGTGGATCAATTTTACTTGTTATTAAGTTTGGGTGAAAAGACTTGTCAGAGAGCACAGACAGTTGCTGCGCGTCCAGCTTTTCTGCACAGACAGAGCTTTGCGCTCCAGGACAACAGAGACTGAAAGTCCCTGTCGGGGGAAAACCCCACAGGGAAGGAAGTAACCACACTGACTTGGGTTACCCAGTCTTTCTCTGGAAAAGGTCTCGCAGACCGGCAGGTAGGATCCACCATCATTGAATTGGGCTCCAGCCACAAGCACAGACAGTTGCTGCACACCCAGCTCTCCAGCACAGACAGAGCTGTGCAGCCCAGGGCACCAGAGACTGAGTGTCACTGTCGGGAGAAATCCTCACAGGGAACGAAGCAAAGGAGACTGACTTAGGCCACCCAGTATATCCCTGGAAAAGGGCACAAAGACCTGCCCAACCCAGGGACCTGCTGTGCACCAGATAGCCTGCTGTCACCAGTAGAGCAGTACCCACCTGCCACAGATTACCGCTTGGGTACTGGGGCACAGAGCCCCAACCTCAGACCTACAGAAGCCTGGAATCCCTGAGATCAACCCCCAGGTAGTGCTCCAAGGAACAACCAATTATTCCTAACAAAACTGACCAAACCACGGGACACACAGGTTCCAGCACCAGCTCACTAAATTTACAGCAAGAAACCCAGAAGCAGGGCAGCTGTCTTCAGGACTTCCCAGGATGAGAGGACAGCCCTTTCAACTAACAAGGACCACAGTTACCACTCAGATCTCTATGCCTGAGGTGAGCTGTGGCAACTCCTGAAAAACACCGGCCATCTAGTGACAATGCTCAAAAAGCTGAGAGACTTTCTTCAGGAAAAAAACTATCTTCCTGCCAAAGGGATTCTCTCCGCCACAGGATTCCAGGAACCACCAGAAACTAAATTCAAACACCTAACTAAGATAGACCAAATTAATAAAAAAGATGGGGAAGGACACTTCATACTCATCAAGGGAAAATTCCACCAGGAAGACATCACAATCCTGAACATCTATGCCCCAAATACAAGAGTATCCACATTTGTAAAAGAAACATTGATAAAATTTAAACCACATATAGATCCCCACACATTAATAATGGGAGACTTCAACACCCCACTCTCAAAAAAGGACAGGTGAACAAAACAGAAATTAAACAAAGAAACAATATCTCTGACAGAGGTCATGAATCAAATGGACCTCACAGACATTTACAGAACTTTACACCCAAACACAAAAGAATTTACCTTCTTCTCAGCACCTCATGGAACCTTCCCCAAAATAGACCCTATAGTTGGTCACAAAGCAAGCCTCAACAGATATATGAAGATTGAAATAATCCCTTGTATCCTGTCTGATCACCATGGAATAAAGCTGCACCTCAACAAAAACAGAAATAGCAAAAAGCTTACACACACATGAACACTAAACAACTTACTACTAAATGACAGCTGGGTCAGGGAAGAAATAAAGAAAGAAATTAAAGCCTTTCTAGAACTCAATGAAAATGAAGACACAACATACCCAAACTTGTGGGACACAATGAAAGCAGTACTAAGAGGAAAGTTCATAACACTAAGTGCCTTCAAGAAGAAATTCGAGACAGCTCATTCAAGCAACTTAATGGCTCACTTAAAATCCTTAGAGAAAGAAGAAGCAGACACACCAAAAAGGAGTAGATGGCTGGAAATAATTAAACTCAGGGCTGAAATCAATCAATTAGAAACAAATAAAACAATTCAAAGAATCAATGAAACCAAGAGCTGGTTCTTTGAGAAAATCAACAAGATCGACAAACCCTTAGCCAAGCCAACTAACAGGCAGAGAGACACCACTCAAATCAACAAAATCAGAAATGAATAGGGGGACATAACTACAGACACTGAGGAAATCCAAACAATCATTAGGACTTACTTCAAAAGTCTATATGCCAAAAATTTGAAAATCTAAATGAAATGGATAATTTTCTTGATCGATTTGACTTACCAAAGCTGAATCAGGACCAGGTAAATCAATTAAATAGTCCTATATCCCCCAAAGAAATAGAAGCAGTCATCAAAAGTCTCCCATCCAAAAAAAGCCCAGGACCAGATGGCTTCAGCGCAGAATTCTATCAGACCGTCAAAGAAGAGCTAACTCCAATTCTCTTCAAACTATTCCACAAAATAGAAACAGAAGGAACATTACAAAACTCATTCTATGAAGCCACAGTCACCTTGGTACCTAAACCTCACAAAGACTCAACAAAGAAAGAGAATTTCAGGCCAATCTCCCTTATGAACATTGATGCAAAAATACTTAACAAAATACTTGCAAACCGGATCCAAGAACACATCAAAGATATTATCCACTATGACCAAGTAGGCTTCATCCCAGGTATGCAGGGGTGGTTCAATATATGGAAATCCATCAATGTGATCCACCATATTAACAAACTGAAAGAAAAAAACCACATGATAATCTCCCTAGATGCTGAAAAAGCATTTGACAAAATCCAACATCCATTCATGTTTAAAGTACTGGAGAGATCAGGGATACAAGGCACATATCTAAACATAGTAAAGGCGATATACAGCAAGCCTATAGCCAATATCAAATTAAATGGAGAGAAACTTAAAGCAATCCCACTGAAATCAGGGACAAGACAAGGCTGCCCACTGTCTCCATATCTCTTCAACACAGTGCTGGAAGTCCTTGCTAGAGCAATAAGACAGGTGAAGGAGATCAAGGGGATACAGATGGGAAAGGAAGAAGTCAAATTATCACTATTTGCAGATGATATATTAGTATACGTGAGTGACCCCAAAACTCTACCAGGGAACTCCTACAGCTGATAAACACCTTCAGCAAAGTGGCCGGATACAAAATTAACTAAAAAAAATCAGTAGCCCTCCTGTATACAAAATAAAAAAGGGGTGAGAAAGAAATTAGAGAAACAACACCATTCACAATAGCCACAAATGACATAAAGTACCTTGGTGTAACCCTAACCAAGCAAGTCAAAGGCTTGTATGAAAAAAATTTCAAGTCTCTGAAGAAAGAATTAGAGGAAGATATGAGAAGATGGAAAGATCTCCCATGCTCATGGCTTGGCAGGATTAACATAGTAAAAATGGCCATCTTACTGAAAGCAATCTACAGATTTAATGCAATTCCCATCAAATTGCCAACACAATTCTTTACAGACTTGGAAAGAAAAATTCTCAGCTTCATATGGAATAACAAGAAACTGAGAATTGCTAAAACAATCCTCTACAACAAAAGATCTTCTGGAGGTATCTCCATCCCTGATCAAGCTGTACTATAGAGCAACAGTTATAAAAACTGCATGGTACTGGCATAGAAACAGAATGGTGGATCAATGGAACCGAACAGAAGACCCAGAAATAAACCCACACACTTATGGACACCTGATTTTTGACAAAGATGCCAAAACCATACAATGGAAAATAGATTGCATCTTCAACAAATGGTGCTGGTCCAACAGGATGTCTACATGTAGAAAAATGAAAATAAATCCATACTTATCACCCTGCACAAAACTGAAGTCCAAGTGGATCAAAGACCTCAACATAAAACCAGACACATTAAATCAGCTAGAAAAACAAGTGGGGAATACCCTAGAACTCATTGGTACAGGAGAAAACTTCCTGAACAGAACACCAACAGCACAGGCTCTAAGAGCAACAATCAATAAATGGGACCTCATGAAATTGAAAAGCTTCTGTAAAGCAAAGGACACCGTCATCAAAACAAACCGACTGTCTACAGATTGGGAAAGAATCATCACCAACCCTTTATCTGACAGAGGACTCATATCCAATATATATAAAGAACTAAACAAGCTGAAAAGCAACAAACCAAGTAATCCACTTAAAAATTGGGCAACAGAGCTAAAGAGAGAATTCTCTGTAGAGGAATATCGAGTGGCAGAGAAGCACTTAAAGAAATGCTCAACCTCACTATCCATTAGGGAAATTCAAATCAAAACAACCCTGAGATTTCACCTTACACCCATCAGAATGGCCAAGATCAAAAACTCAAGGGACAACACATGCTGGAGAGGTTGTGGAGAAAGGGAAACCCTTCTCTACTGCTGGTGGGAATGTAAACTTGTACAACCACTCTGGAAACCAATCTGGCACTTTCTCAGACAACTAGGAATAGTGCTTCCTCAAGATCCAGCCATACCACTCCTAGGCATATACCCAAAAGAGGCTCAAGTACAGAAAAAGGACATTTGCTCAACCATGTTTGTAGCAGCTTTATTTGTAATAGCCAGAAGCTGGAAACAACCCAGATGCCCCTCAACTGAAGAATGGATGCAGAAACTGTGGTACATCTATACAATGGAGTATTACTCAGCAATGAAAAATAAGGAAATCATGAAATTTGCAGGTAAATGGTGGGACCTTGAAAGGATCATCCTGAGTGAGTTGTCCCAGAAGCAAAAAGACACTCACGGTATATACTCACTCATATAAACATACAACATAGAATAAACCCACTAAAATCTGTACATCTAAACAAACTAAGCAAAAGAGAGGACCCTAACTAAAATGTTCAATCCCCATCCTGAAAGGCAAAGAGGATGGACATCAGAAGAAAAAGAAAATAGGAAACAACCTCGGAACTTGCTACAGAGGGCCTCTGAAAGCCAGAAGAAAACAGGAAACAACCTTGGAACCTGCCACAGAAGGCCTCTGAAAGCCTCTGCAGTATAGACTGTCAAAGCAGATGCTGAGCCTGATGGACAACTGATGGGCAGAGTGAATGGAATTTTATGTAAGAAGTGGGAAATAATAAGAGCTGGAGGGAACGGGAACTCCACAAGCAGAGCGACAGAACAAGATAATTTGAACACAGGGAACTTCCCAGAGACTCATACTCCAACCAAGGACTATTTGTGGAGATAACGTAGAACCCCTACACAGATGTAGCCCATGGCAGCTCAGTTTCCAAGTGGGTTACATAGTAATGGAAAGAGGGACTGCCTCTTACATAATCTGATTGGCCTGCTCTTTGATCACCTCCCCCTGAGGGGGGAGCAGCCTTACCAGGCCAAGGTAGAGGACAATGCAGCCAATTTTGATGAGAACTGATAGACACAGGTCAGAAAGGAGAGGAGAACCTCCCCTATCAGTGGACTTGGGGAGTGGCATGCATGCAGAAAGGGGAGGGAGGTTGGGATCAGGAGGGGAGGAAGGAGGGGCTTATGGGGGGATAAAAAATGAATAAAGTGTAATTAATAAAATAAAAAATGCAAAAAAACAAAAAAAATCACGTTTAAAGAGAAAAAAAAAGATATACCAATGGGTAGAGGCCAGCATAAAAGCTCAACCAACAAAAGACAGAGCCATATGGCATCTCCAGAACCCAGTTATCCAGGGGCAAGTAGCCCTGGACACCCCAGCATAATTGACATTTAAAAAGATGATCTAACATCTATGCTTATGAAGAGGATAACAGAGGAAACAAATAAAATTTGTAAAGACCTAAAGGAAGATGAACTCAAACAGATTATGGCCATTCATAAAGAAATAGAGGAAGATGAAAACAAACAGATTATAGCCATCTGTAAAGAAATACAGGAAGTTGCAGCCAAACAGTTTGTGGCTTTTAGAGAGGAAATGGTTAAATCACTGAAAGAAAAAAAAGAAACAGAGGATTGTTCAAACAAACAACTTAAGAAATTGAAGGAAAATACAGTTAGACAGGTAAAGGAAATCAACAAAACGGCTTAAGATGTGAAGATTGAATTGGAAAAATTAAGTAAAACACAAATGGAGGAAATTGTGGAGAGAAAGAACTTAGGGAAGAAACAGGAACTACAGAGGTTAGCATAACCAATAGACTACAAGAGATGAAAGAAAGAATCTCAGGTGGAAGATATAATGGAAGAAATAGAAAAGAAAATGTTAAATCTAAAAAATTCCTGACACAGACAGTCCAAGAAATTCAAGACAACATAAAAAGGCAAAACCTAAGAATAATAGGAATAGAGGGAAAAGAAGATTCTCTGCTCCAAGGCCCAGAAAATATTTTCAACAAAGTCATTGAAGAAAATTTCCCCAAATTAAAGGAGACATTAGTAAGAATACAAGAGGCCTACAGAACACCCAACAAATTAGACCAGAAAAGAAAATCCTCCTGCCACATAATAATCAAAACAGTAAGTATATAAAACAAAGAAAAAAATACTAAACGCTGCAAGGGAAAAAGGCCAAGTAACAGATAATGGCAAACCCATCAGAATCACACCTGACTTTTCAACAGAGACTATGAATGCCAAAAGGGCTTGGACGGATATCATGCAGACCCTAAGAGAACACATATGTCAGCCCAAGATACTATACCCTGCAAAACTCTCAGTCTTCATAGACGGACAAAACAAGATATTCATTGACAAAAACAAATTTCAACAATACCTACACACAAATCCAGCATTACAGAAGACACTAGAAGGGAAAATACAAATCATGAAAAAAAGGTACTTTCAAAAAAACACAGGTAATAATTACCCTCATTACAGTAAAACAAAAAGCAACCAAACACACAACCTTATGACCACAGCCAACATCAAAATCAAAAGATCTAACAGCCACTGGTCATTAATCTCTCTCAACATCAATGGACTCCATTCTCCACTAAAAAGACACAGACTAACAGAATGGATGCTTAACCAAAATCCAACAATATGTTGCATAAAAGAAATTCAACTACGTCACAAAGATAGACATTATCTGAGGGTAAAGGGTTGGAAGACGGCTTTCCAAGCAAATGGAACCAAGAGGCAAGCAGGAGTAGCCATTCTAATATCTAATAAAATAAACTTTTAACTAAAATTAATCAAAAGAGATGGGAAAGGACACTTCATACTCATCAAGGGAAAATTCCACCAGGAAGACATCACAATCCTGAACATCTATGCCCCAAATACAAGGGCACCACATTTGTAAAATTAATAAAACTTAAACCACACATAGATCCCCACACATTAATAGTGGGAGACTTCAACACCCCACTCTCAACAAAGGGCAGGTCAACAAAACAGAAATTAAACAATGAAAGAATGTCTCTAACAGAGCTCGTGAATCAAATGGAACTAACAGACATTTACAGAACCTTACATCCAAACATAAAATAATTTACCTTCTTCTCAGCACCTCATGGAACCTTCCCCAAAATAGACCCTATAGTTGGTCACAAAGCAAGCCTCAACAGATATATGAAGATTGAAATAATCCCTTGTATCCTGTCTGATCACCATGGAATAAAGCTGCACCTCAACAAAAACAGAAATAGCAAAAAGCCTACACACACATGAACACTAAACAACTTACTACTAAATGACAGCTGGGTCAGGGAAGAAATAAAGAAAGAAATTAAAGCCTTTCTAGAACTCAATGAAAATGAAGACACAACATACCCAAACTTGTGGGACACAATGAAAGCAGTACTAAGAGGAAAGTTCATAGCACTAAGTGCCTTCAAGAAGAAATTCGAGACAGCTCATTCAAGCAACTTAATGGCTCACTTAAAAACCCTAGAGAAAGAAGAAGCAGACACACCAAAAAGGAGTAGATGGCTGGAAATAATTAAACTCAGGGCTGAAATCAATCAATTAGAAACAAATAAAACAATTCAAAGAATCAATGAAACCAAGAGCTGGTTCTTTGAGAAAATCAACAAGATCGACAAACCCTTAGCCAAGCTAACTAACAGGCAGAGAGACACCATCCAAATCAACAAAATCAGAAATGAAAAGGGGGACATAACTACAGACACTGAGGAAATCCAAACAATCATTAGGACTTACTTCAAAAGACTATATACCACAAAATTTGAAAATCTAAATGAAATGGAACATTTTCTTGATGGATTAGACTTGCCAAAGCTGAATCAGGACCAGGTAAATCAATTAAATAGTCCTATATCCCCCAAGAAAATAGAAACATTCATTGAAAGTCTTCCATCCAAAAAAAAGCCCAGGACCAGATGGTTTCAGTGCAGAATTCTACCAGACCTTCAAAGAAGAGCTAACTCCAATTCTCTTCAAACTATTCCACAAAATAAAACAGAAGAATCATTACCAAACTCATTCTATGAAGCCACAGTTACCTTGGTACCTAAACCTCACCAAGACCCAACAAAGAAAAAGAATTTCAGGCCAATTTCCCTTATTCACATTGATGCAAAAATACTCAAGAAAATACTTGCAAACTGAATCTAAGAACATATCAAAGATATCATCCACTATGACCATGTAGGCTTCATCCCAGTAATGCAGGGGTGTTTCAATATAAGGAAATCCATCAATGTGATCCACCATATTAACAAACTGAAAGAAAAGAACCATATGATAATCTCCTTAGATGCTGAAAAAGTATTTGACACAATCCAACATCCATTCATGTTTAAAGTATTGGAGAGATCAGGGATACAAGGCATTTATCTAAACATAGTAAAGCCAATATACAGCAAGCCTATAGCCAACATCAAACTAAATGGAGAGAAACTTAAAGCAATCCTACTATAATCAGGGACAAGACATGGCTGCCCACTCTCTCCATATCTCTTCAACATAGTTCTGGACGTCCTTGCTAGAGCAATAAGACAGTTGAAGGAGATCAAGGGGATACAAATTGGAAAGGAAGAAGTCAAATTATCACTATTTGCAGATGATATGATAGTATACGTGAGTGACCCCCAAAACACTACCAGGGAACTCCTACAGCTGATAAACACCTTCAGCAAAGTGGCTGGATACAAAATTAACTCAAAAAAAAATCAGTAGTTCTCCTGTATACAAAAGACAAAAGGGCTGATAAAGAAATTAGGGAAACAACACCCTTCACAATAGCCACAAAGGATATAAACTACCTTGGAGTAACCCTAACCAAGCAAGTCAAAGACATGTATGAAAAAAATTTCAAGTCTCTGAAGAAAGAATTAGAGGAAGATATGTGAAGATGGAAAGATCTCCCATGCTCATGGCTTGGCAGGATTAACATAGTAAAAATGGCCATCTTACCAAAAGCAACCTACAGATTCAATGCAATTCCCATCAAATTACCAACACAATTATTTACAGACCTGGAAATAAAATTTCTCAACTTCATATGGAATAACAAGGAACCCAGAATTGCTAAAACAATCCTCTACAACAAAAGATCTTCTGGAGGTATCTCCATCCCTGATCTCAAGCTGTAATATAGAACAACAGTAATAAAAACTGCATGGTACTGGCATCGAAACAGAATGGTGGATCAATGGAATCGAACAGAAGACCCAGAAATAAACCTACACACATATGGACACCTGATCTTTGACAAAGATGCCAAAACCATACAATGGAGAAAAGATAGCATCTTCAACAAATGGTGCTGATCTAACTGGATGTCTACATGTAGAAAAATGCAAAAAGATCCAAACTTATTACCCTGCACAAAACTAAAGTCCAATGGATCAAAGACCTCAACATAAAACCAGACATTAAATCAGCTAGAAAAACAAGTGGGGAATACCCTAGAACTCATTGGTACAGAAGACAACTTCCTGAACAGAACACCAACAGCACAGGCTCTAAAAGAAACAATCAATAAATGGGACCTCACGAAACTGAAAAGTTTCTGTAAAGCAAAGGACACTATCATCAAAACAAAATGGATGCCTACAGATTGGGAAAGAATCTTCACCAACCCTCTATCTGACAGAGGGCTAATATCCAGTATATAGAAAGAACTAAAGAAGCTGAAAAGCAGCAAACCAAGTAATCCACTTAAAAAATGGGCAACAGAGCTAAACAGAGAACTCTCTGTAGAGAAATATTGAATGGCAGAGAAAAACTTAAAGAAATGCTCAACGTCCTTTGCCATTAGGGAAATACAAATCAAAACAACACTGAGATTTACCTTACACCCATCAGAATGGCCAAGATCAAAAACTCAAGTGACAACACATGCTGGAGAGGTTGTGGAATAAGGGGAACCCTCCTCCACTCGTGTGGGAATGTAAACTTGTACAGCCACTCTGGAAATCAGTCTGGCACTTTCTCAGACAACTAGGAATAGCGCTTCCTCAAGATCCAGCCATACCACTCCTAGGCATATACCCAAATGAGGCTCAAGTACACAATAAGCACATTTGCTCAACCATGTTTGTAGCAGCTTTATTTGTAATAACCAGAAGCTGGAAACAGCCCAGATGGCCCTCAACTGAAGAATGGATGCAAAAATTTTGCTACATCTACACAATGGTGTATTACTTAGCAATAAAAAACAAGAAAATCATGAAATTTGCAGGTAAATGGTGGGACCTTGAAAGGATCATCCTGAGTGAGCTATCCTAGAAGCAGAAAGACACACGGTATATAGTCACTCATATAGACATATAACATAGGATAAACCTACTGAAATATGTACATCTAAAGAAACTAATCAATAGCGAGGACCCTGACTAAAATGTTCAATCCCCATCCCAAAATGCAAAGAGGAAGGATATCAGAAGAAGAAGTAAACAGGAAACAACCTAGGAACCTGCCACAGAGGGCCTCTGAAAGGTTCAGCCGTGCAGACTATCAAAGCACAGGCTGAGACTTCTGGCCAACTGTTGGGCAGAGTGCATGGAATCTTATGAAAGAAGTGGGAAACATTAAGATCTGAAGAGGAGAGGAACCTCACAAGGAGATCAGCAGTACCAGAAATTTGAATACAGGGGTCCTCCCAGAGACTCATACTCCAACCAAGTATCAGGCATGGAGATAACCTAGAACTCCTGCACAGATATAGTCCATGGCAGTTTAGTGTCCAAGTGGGTTACATAGTAATGGGGACAGGGACTGCCTCTGACATAATCTGATTGGCCTACTCTTTGATCACCTCCCCCTGAGGGTGGAGCAGCCTTACCAGGCCACAGAAGATGACAATGCAGCCACTCCCAAAGTGATCTGATAGACTAAGATCAGAAGGAAGGAGAGGAGGACCTCCCTTATCAGTGGACTAGGGGAGGGGCATGTATGAAAAAGGCGGAGATAGGGTGGGACTGGGAGGGGAGGAGGGAGGAGCTTATGGGGGGACACAAAATGAATAAAGTATAATTAATAAAATAAAGAAAAGTCTTGTTATTTTATTGTGACTATTATAGAAAAATTTTCAAGGCTGTAGAAATGGTTCAGAAGTTAAAGGAACTCACTGCTTCATCAAGGGACTTCAGTTCTCCACATCTAAGCTCACTGCAATTCCCAAAGATCCAACTTCCCTTCTGGTATCTAAGTGCATTACACACTTGTCTATACACATAGACACAGACAGACAAAACAATTCAATTTATTTTGGGGACAGGGGTTTCTAGACTGGGTTTCTGTGTGTTGCCTCATCTGTCCTGGACTCCCTTTTTTGACCAGAGTGTCCTTGAACTCACAGAGATCTGCTTGCCCCTGCCTCCCTGAGTCCTGAAGTTATAGGAGTGTACCACCATGCCCAGATCAACAACTCAACTTTAAAAGCAGAAAATTTTGCAATGCTCTTCACACTTGAGAAAACTATTACATGAAAGGGCAAAACTATTATTTATTTGTAAAATCATAATTAATATATGCTATAAATTTTGATTAATAAAAACATGCAACCAAAAAGTTAATAGCTATTAAAATATACTTGGTAAACCAAAGTTTATGAAAATTTGTAATTAAAAACTTAAAAAATTTCATCTGGTTGTAGTGATAAATTATGCATTTAATATAGGAATTACTATTATTTGTCATTAAAATGCTGATTTTGATTCATTAGTTATTGCTAATTGTCTTTGGAGAGTGTTTTGGACATTGATTGTGTCAGCCAACAAAAGTAGCATACATAATCAGATGAGTTAAAATGATGTAATCGCACGGTAACTAAGATTTAAAACCTAAAAAAGTGTTTTATAAGATTTGTTCTTAAAAGTTGAAATATTTTGTAACATTTTATTCTTTGATATAGATTTCTAAATGACAGCCTTTAACATCCTGAATGAATCAAAAGTGTGGTACAGTTATTTAAAAACTGGCATTAGAGGGCACTATTGGATGCTTTGTAGCAACTGCAAAATTCGACGCACAGCCCAGCTGAGGATTTTTATGGGTTTAAACTTTAATGTGTTTTGTTTCCAAATGCACATGTAGCTTTGGAGACTATTTTTTGTCATAAAAAAATGAGAGAGCAAGGGAAGGTAGAGGAAGAAGAGAGAACAGGAAGAGGTAAGAAGGAAGGGAGGAGTGGAGTTTGGAGGAGAGGAAGAAATGGTGAAAAGGACCGAAGGAAGTAGAGAAGAAGGAAGGAAGGAAGGAAGAAAGGAAGGGAGGGAGGGAGGGAGAAAGGAAGGGAGGGAGGGAGGGAGGAAGGAAGGAAGGAAGGAAGGAAGGAAGGAAGGAAGGAAGGAAGGAAGACAGTCTATCTATTGGGTGAATCACATTGAAGTTAGAAACTGAAAAGGGTAAATGGAGGATGTAATTGGAAAGCACAAATCTTAGAAATGCTAAGTTGCTTAAAAAGCTAAGTGTACTGTGAGTCTTAGCATTTGGGCAGAACACTGAGAGTTGTAGGAAAAAGTGGGGGGATAGAAGGACCTGGAGGGGACAGGAGCTCCATAAGAAGACCAATAGAGCCAACAAATCTGGGCTCATGGCAGGCTGGAGAGACTGATGCAAAAACCAAGGACCATACATGGAGGGGACCTAGACCCCCTGTTCAGATGTAGCCTATAAGCAGCTCAGTCTCCACGTGGGTTCCCTAGTAAAGGGAGCAGGGGTTGTCTCTGACATGGACTCTGTTGCCCTCTCTTTGATCACTTCGCTGTGGTGGGGGGACAGGCTTGCCAGGCCACAGAAGAAGAAGATGCAGGCAATCCTAATGAGACTTGTTAGGCTCTGGTCAGATGGTAGTGGAGGAGGGCTCCCCCTTTCTGAGAAATGGGGGAGGAAAATAGGGGGTAAGAGAGAGGGAGAGGGTGGGTCAGGTACAGAAGAAGAAGGAGGGGGATTCAATCAGTATGCAATGTGAATAAATTATAAAAAAAATAAATTTAAAGTGAGAAAATTAAGCTAAGTGTGTTAAGATGGGAAAGAATGAAAGAGCCAGGACACTTCATATTTGGATTTTTAGTGGATAGTTCTCCTTAGAATAGTAGGCATAAAAATGATTGGCCTGCTCTTCGATCACCTCCCCTGAGGGGGGAGCAGCCTTACCAGGTCACAGAAGACAACAATGCAGCCACTTTTGATGAGAACTGATAGACTAAGATCAGAAAGGAGAGAAGAATCTCCCCTATCAGTGGACTTGGGGAGGGGCATGCATGCAGAAAAGGGAGGGAGGGTGGGATTGGGAGGTGAGGAGGGAGGGGCTTAAGGGGGTATACAAAATGAATAAAGTATAATTAATAAAAAATAAATTTAAAAAAGTTAAAAAACACCATTTTTAAAAGGCCACCTTTAATGTCATCCAGGGTGAATAGCAGCCTAGAAAAGACTCACTTAGCCATCACTTTATAAAAATGTCAATACAACTTTTCAGCCAGGTAGTATTTCTATATTACCTTGGAATCACACTGGCTACAGAAGGACTATAATTGAACAGTATTTGATTTCAGTGTTTTTAGAATATATATATATATATATATATATATATATATATATATATATATATATATATATATATTTAGTAGATATAGTTTGTTCACTCAAGATAATGCCAAAACAACTGTAGAAACCATGATCAGGATTGTAAATACAGTCTTCTCTAGTAACTATAAGTACATTCTCTCAAGTCCACTAACATGAGACTGACACTAAATGCAAACAAAAAGCTAGATTTTTTTGTATACTTGGGCAAATTATTTTCTTTTTTTTTTCAATATATTAAAATTGTATGGAGAGGACCTAGACACCCTGTTTAAAGGAAGCCCATTGGCTGCTCAGTTTCCAAGTGGGTTCCCTAGTAAGAGGTACAGGGGCTGACTCTGACATGAACTCAGTGGCTTTGATCACCTCCCCCTGAGGGAGGAGCAGCCTTACCAGGCCACAGAGGAAGACTATGCAGCCACTCCTGATGAGACCTGATAGGCTAGGGTCAGATGGAAGAGAAGGAGCACCTCCCCTATCAGTGGACTTGGGGAGGAGCATAGGAGGAAATGAGGGAGAAGGTTAGAGCTGAGATACAAAGTGAACAAATTGTAATAAATAAATATATAAATAAAATTTAAAAATATGTATGACCTTATTATTGGATATATAGAAATGCAGTCTCTAAAATACAAATATGAATATAAATACTAAAATATGAGTATTTCCTACTTCTTACATGGAGACATACTAAATCTATGACCTTTCTTTTCTTTTTTTTCCCCCCATGTTTGTAGTAGCTTTATTTCTTTTTTTTTTAATTTTATTTTTTTCTTATCAGTTACATTTTATTAACTCTGTATCCCAGCCAAGTCCTGCTCCCTCATTCCCTCCCAGTCCCTCCCTCCCTCCCTCTTCTCCACCTTGCCCCTTGCCAAGTCCACTGATAGGGGGGACCTCCTCCCCATTCATCTGATCCTGTTTTATCGGGTATCTTCAGGACTGGCTGCAAAGCCCTCCTCTGTGGCCTAACAGGACTGCTCCTCCCTTGGGGAGTGGGGAGGTCAAAGAGCCAGTCATTGAGTTCCTGTTAGAAATAGTCCTTGTTCCCCTCACTATGGAAAACCCATTTGACCTTTCTTTTCTAATAAGTCTGAGCAGAACTTTCAGTACTGAGTACCTGACACACATACAATTGGCCACTCACTTCTGGAGGCTTGATGGTGTTGGGTTTGGTTTCTTTATGTTCATTTAAACAGATTTGCATTTAGCTTAATATCCTATTTGGTTGATCAGTAAGTTGTTAAATTTCTCTGCTGCCTAGCTTAGGAGAGTCTGTTGGACGTGTTCTGTTTAGTTCTGTCTTTGGCTGCAAAACAAATTTTTTCCATTGTAGCTTAATAACCCGTAGATTTTAAAAAACACTTCTTCACACATACGGGGTGCTGCATTGACCACATGGATGGTTTCACTGGGACACTTGATCATGTCTGGCCAACAGGCCACGCCGCTATTCCTAAAGTAATTGGAGAGGCTGTGGGAGAGAACATGATAGAGGTTCATTTTCCCAGGGTTCCGAATATTTTATTTTCTAGTCTGATTGCGAGAAAGACCGTAAATATCTGGAAATGCTTTGTAGAAATAATGAGAGCCTATGCATATATTTGCATCTTTTCATAAGTTTCCTCCAATATAGTTAGAGCATGACTTGTTCTCTAGGAGATTCATATTGAACCTCAGCAACTTATATGACAGTATTCTGAGGTACCCATGAATTTAAGTACATCGCTGAGAATTAATTCCTTTCCCCGGGGACTGAGTTCTTGCTGTCAGGAGAATGGCTTAGTTGCTGTGAGAGTAGGCTGTCATGCAAGCCTTCTCCATGTACTTTGTCTCATACACATGAGCAAACATGCCACTCTGGTTTCCAGCATGAGTGGAAGATGGCATTGTCCTCATCAGCTTAGTTGAAGCCTGTACAGGTGCTATACTTTTTTTTCCCTCATTTATCTTATTCACTTTACATCCTTGTAGCCCTCTCCCTCCTCTCCTCCCAGTCCCAACTTCTTTCCCTCACTCTTCACATTTTTCTCAGAAGAGGGGACCTCCTTTTCCTATGCACCCAGCTCATCAAGTTGTATCAGGACTGTACATGTCCTCATCCCCTGTGAGCTGTTAAGGCCTTCCTGCCAAGGGAAAGTGGTCTAAAAACTAGCAAGTGAGTCTGTGTGCGATGAATTCCCCACTTCCCTTATTAGAGTACCCACTTGAAGCCTAAGCTGCCCATCTGCTACATGGCTATCAAATAGATGGAACTAGAAAAGATCATCCTGAGTGAGGTTACCTAGGTCCAGAAACACGCACATGGGCTGTACTCATTTTTAAATGGATTTTAGCCATATAATATGCGAGGCTCAGACCCAAAGAAGATAAATAATAAGGAGGAGCCAAGGGAGGATGCATAAATCTCACTCTGAAGGGGAGATAGAACAGATAGAGATAATGGCGAAAGAGAGGGAACAAGGTAGGAGAGGGAGCACAGAGAGTCAAGAGGGTGGAGATCAGACCTGAGGAGAGCAAGGGCGAGAAGACAGAGGCCTGGAGAGAAAACAGAAACTGAGGGTGGGGACATCTCTGTGACAAGCTGGAGACCTAAGTCAGGGTAGGCTCCTGGGAGGCTAGGAGGGGGATTCAGGCTGATACTCCTAGTAGCAGAGGCCATAGAGTCTGCAGAAGACAGCCTCTGAATAAACTAGTCTTTTAGTAAAGGGTAGGGAATATCAACTCACCCACAAAACTTTGACCCAAAATTTACCCCGCTTGCAAGATGTGCAGGGATAAGGAAAGAGCAGATTGAGCAGAGATTGTAGGTGCTACACTCTTGCTTTATCTTCTGGATTTTTTTTTATTAATCATGGTGGTTTTATTTTTTATATCATTATACTTTATTATAAAATCTCTGTAAATAAAAAGCAATGTTTTTAAGCTGAGGCAGTTCACAGGGTCATTGGAACCGCTTTGGTTATGGGAATTCTACAGTATGATGTTAAAACCATCATTCATTCTGGGTTTGTATTTCTTGTCAACATACATCTCCTAAAGCAAGTCCTTAGGATGGGAGACAGTATTTACCCATCTCGTAAGTATGATTTTGTTACTAATAGCTGGGGAACGCAAAGTAAGGAGTTGGTTCATGAAGTTTGCTAGCCTAAGCGGCCTTGCTGTACAATGATAAAATGGGTCAGAGCACTTTTCCAGTGCGGTGTATTCCAGAGGTGGGGACTACAACTAGTAGCTGCAAGAAATCATTGAGCTGTCCCTGAACTGATACAGAAAAGCAACGATGATGTCACATCACTCACCCATGCATTCTTTCTGAAGAGTAAGTTTGTAATAAATTAAAAGCCTCCAGACATTCAAAAGTGGAATCTATATTAATTATGGACTCTTTAACTTAGCCAAAACAACTTTTATTTTATATCGAATAACATTTTTCAGTGTTTATTTCAAAATTAGTTAAAGGTCACTGTTGTATAAAAGAAGGGGTTGGTGTTTATTCTCTTTGTAGAAACTATTAACTTCTCTAGTCTTGTTTTTATAGGGAGTGCAGTTAAAGTGTATATCAGAAGAAATGAAATTAACATAAATGAGGAAGCCTTTGGCTCTAGAGCGTACATTTCTCTTTTTCATGAATCTCTGACATGCAATCATTGTTTTGCCCTAATGTTTTACAACTGGATGTTTGTTATTCATCTTTTGTTAAAAGCGCATTATGTTAGCAAACAATGCATTTTAGCTCTATTCATTAATTTATTTCAAATTTATGTTAATTGTGGAAATTTAATTCTTACATATTTATTGAATGCCATAAAGTTGAAGAGTAAATTCATTCAAATTAATGCAATGTAAATGTAGTAAGTCAATTTTTGGAACAGGCTAAAAATTATGCAGATTTGTTTTCAGCATTCATCCAATATTAACTTATTGCTTTTACATTGGTTGGAATTTATGCATTGGGAGTTGTCACAAAGACAAAGATTATTAGTAAGGATCTTTGTCATTTACAAAGAGCCTCTCTTGTTTTCTCTGTGTTTCACTATATCCCACTTTGTAGTGAAAATTACAAATTAACACCCATTTTTGCTCATGAAAAAATAATAATGAAACTAACCATCCCTCGGACTAAATTGTTTCCTAGAATTAGCCCTACAGGCTATTAATGTCCTAGCAGTGACACAGATTGCTCCATTAGTTGTACTTAAAAATAAGCAATTCCCTTTACATCATTTGCTCAGTGTTGCAGATAGAATAGCCTGGGCTTTCTTCTGTAAGTGGACCACCACCAGCTGACATTTGTTAGGCTCAGAGTAGGAATACTCCAGGATGCGAACACTATAGCTTCTATCCTCTGTTTTAACTGTCTCCCATTTCTCTCTAGGTTCTGTGAATTCTACAACTAGCTCAAAAGCTTAAAACTCTTTAAACCATTAAAAGCAATAGAGCTTGGTTTTAATTTTTAATATGTTTTTCACCATGGGATGAAAGAACCAGTAATATTACATCTGTGTCTGTAGTCAAGCCAGGCAATCACGGCCCCACAAATCCATTTTTACGGCAATGTAAAGGACATTGCAACCATCCTGAAGCTACCTGATAAGCTAGGGCCAGATGGAAGGAGAGGAGGACACCCCTTCTCAGTGGACTCGGAAGAGGGCAGGGAGGAGATGAGGGAGGGAGGGCAGGATTGGGAGGGAAAGAGGGAGAGGGCTACAGCTGGGATACAAGTGGTTGTATAAATTATTTAAAAATAAAAACTATTAAAAAAAAAGATGTATCTACTGCAAGCTGCATGTGGAAAAAGTGCAATTCTCACTAAAAAGAGCCTTAGTTCTACATGATGAAATCATGTTTGTGTGTTTCTGTGAGATGGTACATAGAGCATATTAGATGAAAAGCAGGTTGTTTCTCAACATGGCATAGAATAATTCCACCCAGATTCTACATTTTTCTTACTGTCATTACTATTTTCCTTCCCTTCATAAATGTCAATACAAGTATGAAGAAAATAAAAATTAGGAGGACTAAAAATCTATCTGAAAAATTAATCATCAGGGGTCCAGAAAGAACTTTTAAATACTTTCAAATGATAGAAATTATATTTATCACATTACACTTCCAGGTTTCTAGTCTTTTGGAAATCTGTTGGCCATATTATTATTATATCTACTTACGTATTTTCTATTTTGTGAGACAATATAATGTTCTAATAATCCTCACTGTCTCCATTTTCTTCTACACAGACTTCAATATTTTTGAGAATATATACCCAAAATATAATACATATTGTAATATATTATGTTTGAAGATTTTTGCAATATGTTAAATTGCCTTTCAAATCGACTGCTGTGATTCCATTTCACTCACTGTCTATGAAAATGCCCATGTTTCTACAACACCAGCAAATACTTCATTATTATATTTTGCAATTTGCTGGTGTTATGCATGATGAAGTGGTACATGGTTTTGTTTTTCCACTTTTGATGTTTCTGAATTATGTTCAGAGTTTTAAATTAGGAGGAGTTACTTTGACATCATCAAAAGTAAAAAAAAATAATTTCAATGGACTGTGAAAACTTATAAAAGTTACAGTGTTTAAATTCCAAGTGTAGTTGCCTCATTTTAGACTGGAGAGGGGCATAGCCGTTTATCTTTTATCTCAGCAAATCAGATGTTTGACCATCTGCATTGGTCTCTAAATACATCCTCTTAAACAAAATTAGATCTCCAACACTGAACTGTGGGCTAGAAGTAGTCTTTGGATTTCTGTAAGTTCTTTTACAGTTTTGAAGAAGTTCTATGGAAATATTCCATTAGCCTGAGTTTGATGTAAATGAATATATACAACCACTTTCCCCTGAAAATATATATATATATAAATTATTGTAGAATGCTTTTTACATTTATGCATTTATTTTATAGCCGTCACAGAGAATTTTTGAAGGTTGTAGTATAGCTTCCTGGAGTCTTCCTTTCTTCGTATGGATTCTAAAGCTCAGGTCATCAGGCTTAGGGCCAAGCCTGCTTGGCTTGCTGAGCCATCTGACTGGATGGCTAGTCTAGAAACTTGAAGTTTGTTGACCTCAGTTGGATTTAGATTAAATGTTAAAAGAATATTTATCAGTACAGCTTAGTGCAAGGTTAAATCCTTAGTACTTAAGATTGTGTACTTTGATTATACAGTCAAATTCATATAACACCAGCACTGAAAAAATATATGATTTATTAGAATAGCTTATATATTATGGTCCAGCAATTGCACAATGGCTGTTGGAAATTTCCCAATGGAAAATCTAAAAATTTGTAGTTGTTCAGTCTACAAGGTTCTAATACCAGTGAAGGAATGAATTTGCCAGCAAGAGTGAGGACAGGCAAGCAAAGAACAAGCATTTTCTTTTTTCCACATCTTTTCAATTGGCTGTCACCAGAAGATGTGGCTCAGATTTATGGTGGATTTCCACCTCAAAAAAATACAGATAAAGTGTGCGTCTTCCCACTTCAAATGATCCAACCAAGAAAAATCAGCTGTATTAAGCTTATACGGTTTTATGTAATTCCATATGTGGCCAAATTGACAATAAAGAATAGCCATCAAAACTTTCATTATGATAGTAAATATGATCCCTAGTATTTTTGTGTATCAGAAAAGATTTTATTGGAGATGAAACATTAAGATATACCTATACCTTAATCTATGTATATGTGTATACACTCAATCACATATTTATATATAAATATGCTTATATATATATATACTAAATAACAAACTCTTATTCCAGGGAGTTGATCTACACAGCAGGTTAAGATAAAATTTACAGAACTGATATCCAAAAAAGATGTGCAAAGTGAAGAGAACTCTAGGAGCACTGAGGACATTGGTTACATCTTAAAATTTGGGTTTGGGGATTTAGCTCAGTGGTCAAGCACTTGCCTAGCAAGCACAAGGCCCTGAGTTCGGTCCTCAGGTCTGGGAAAAAAAAGACAAAATAACAAAATGATCAAAAACAAAAAAATAAGGCAACATTTTTCAAATTCACAAAACATCAGCACTGAAGTTATTGTTTGACCATAAACTTGGTAGTTGAGCAGAATCACGCTGACAGCTCACATCATGTCTCTTTGTTCTTTTGAACCCCCACTATAGCTGTAAGGAGATATAAGTGACATATTCTATCTGCAGTTCTTGGAGAGTGTAGGGACAGGTGTTGGAAAAGAACCCCCCAATTACATTGTGTCATAAAGGCAAGCAAGGCTTTTCTTCATATTGAGAACCAATTGCTTTCCAGCAGGTACTACATACACATGGAAAGCAAATAGATTTGAAAACTAATAATTTCCAAAAATAAAAACATTTGGAATTATTAAGAGAGGTTATAATTAGACTTTGTGGTTTCATGAAAAAAAGTCCTTTCTAATAAAACATTAAATGGTTAGTTTTTCAAGCAATCCATGATTCATAATTTTAATTGTCCACTGGAAATTTATTGTATGTATATGATGAATATTGTATTTGATGTAATATCAAATAAATTTATCTATTTATTTATTTTTAAATGAGAAAAGTAATTTACAAAGACTGTATGTTTTTATTGAGACTGATGTTTTTATTGAGAAAAAAGGACAATCATAGATTAGATTTTATGAATAAATACAAGGTCTTTGGATGTAGAAAGAGAATCTAACTGTGAAATCTAGGATATAAATACTACACCAGTAAAAAGTCTCAATGGTCCTGGCCACTCTGAATAGTTGAATTTGGAATTGGACATTATGTTATTCCCCATTCCAGAATTCTTCTGTATCAGTGACTTCATAATTCAAAGTAATTTTTACTCTGCTTCCTCCACTCAACCCATACCTTGCCCTAAAGGAGGTGGCATAGCTGAATTTGTAGTAAACTGGGAGATAAGTAGTCTTAGTATAGAAACTTTTTTTTGTAAATTGGGACAAAACTTACATTAAACTCAAATATATTTGTTACAGATATTTAAATTTCAATACTTGGGCCTAAGGTGATTAAAGCACACTGGCAGTTCTTCCAGACAATACAGGTTTGATTGCCAGAACCCACCCAGAAGCTCATAACCATCTGAAATCCTGTTTCAGGGGACCCGCCGCCTTCTTCTGACCTCGTTGAACATTGCATGCATATGATTCCCATGGACACACGCAGGAACACTCTTACATCGTAAAGAAATCAATTTTAAACGCAGTGGTTTGCAGTCCCGATTCCTCTACAGTGGTTACTGTCAATTATTTTCAAGTCATTTGTTAGAACTTCCCTGAGTGCCACGTGGTTGTCCTATTAAATGTTTCTTACTGTCTTGTTGTGATTTTAAAAATACAGCAAAATGGTAAAGATATTTTAAGGCCCCAAATATTACGATTTTAATCACTTAGACTCAAACTTCTTGTTGGCCTGGGGAAAAGGCTGTAAATAAGCACCATTTAAGGAAAAGTTCCCTATGCAAGTGAGACTTGGATTCAAATACTTTCGTTTTAATGAGTATATCATTCCTATTTTCCAGTTGGTTCATTCCTAAAGCTTATAGACCTGCTGTTAATTGGCACAAAGATCCTGTGATATTTGCAGACAATCAGCCTAACAATTCTGTTGCTGCTCAAATCTTTCTAAACTTTTTTTAAAAAATAATTTTGTTTATATATTTATTTATTACAGTTGATTCACTTTGTATCCCCACTTCAGCCCCCTCCCTTGTCTTCTCCGAGTCCCACTCTCCCTTTTCCTTCCCCTCCTATGCCCCTCTCCCAGTCCCCTGGAGAGGTCCTTCTCCCCTTTCATCTGACCCTAGCCTATCAGGTCTCATCAGGAGTGGCTGAATAGTCTTCCTCTGTGGCCTGGTAAGGCTGCCCCTCCCTCAGAGGGAGGTGATCAAAGAGCCAACCACTGAGTTCATGTCAGAGTCAGCCCCTGTACCTCTTACTAGGGTACCCACTTGGAAACTGAGCAGCCAATGGGTTTCATATGAACAGAGGGTCTAGTTCCTCTCCATGCATGGTGCTTAGTTGCAGTATTGGTCTCTGCAGGTCAATCTGGGCCCTGGTATTTCGGTTCTGTTATTCTCTTTGTGCAGTTCCTGTCTCCTACAGGTATTTCTCTCTCCCTCTTCTTCCATAAGAATTCTGGCACTCTGTTCAAAGTTTGGCCATGAGTCTCAGAATTTCCTTTGATACCCTGGTGGATAATGTCTTTCAGAGTCCTTCTATAAAAGGTTCTTGTCCTGTTCCTTGTCTTCTCCTACTTCTTACGTCTATCCTGTTTGCCCTTCTGAATGAGGATTAAGCATCTTCCCTAGGGCCCTCTTGTTATTTAGCTTCTTTAGGACTATAGATTTTAGTATGTTTATCCTATATTACACGGCTAATATCCACTTATAAGTGACTATATATAATCTGTGACTTTCTGCTTCTGGGTTACCTCACTCGGGATGATCTCTTCTAGTTTCCACCATTTGCCTGCAAATTCCATGATTTCCTTGTTTTTAATTGCTGGGTAGTATTCCATTGTGTAAATGTACCACAATTTCTGTATCCATTCCTCAACTGAGGGACATTAGATTTTTTTCCAGCTTCTGGCTATTATGAATACATCTGCTAGAAGTATGGTTGAGCAGAAATCCTTATTGAATGGTGATGCATCCTTTGGGTATATGCCTAGGAGTTGGTATAGCTGGATCTCCCTAATTTTCTGAATAAGTAAAAAATTGATTTCCAAAGTGGGTTACATTCCCACCTGCAATGGAGGAGGGGTCCTCTTTATCCACATCCTCTCCACCATGTGTTGTAAACTTGAGTTTTTCATCCTAGCCATTCTGATGAGTGTGAGGTGAAATATCAGGGTCGTTTTGATTTCCATTTCTCTGATGACTAAGGACTTTGAACATTTCTTTAAGTGTTTTTCTGCCATTCGATATTCCTCTGTTGAGAATTCTCTGTTTAGCCCTGTACCCCATGTTTTAATTGGATTACTTGTTTTGTTGGTATTTAACTTCTTGAGTTCTTTATATATTGTGGATATTAGTCCCTGTCAGATGTATAAGAAAAAAAAATTAGGTTATGCCTGAAAACTAACCAGCTACCTGATTTTTCTATATGTCCCAGTGTCCTGTAATCTATGTTCCAATGAATTTACTACATTGTAATCTCAGGACATCAATCTTCATAGAGTATATCTTTAGAGAGGAAGGGCTGGAGCAGATATAAAGAGTCCTGCCTGCTCGGCTCTGATAAACATGCACATTGTGACTGAAAGCCACAGTGACCCTGAAGGATGTCTGGCAATAGTACTCATGTAAGAGACATGTTCTTTCCTGCAGCCGCCTGTCCAGAGGCTGGAGATGTGACAAGTATCTCAGCAGAGCCCTCTCTCCACTCCACCCCTGCGTTCTTCCCTGAGGTCTCGGACTTCTTGCCTCTGATAGAGCTTCATCGAAGCTCTGCAGGCTGTGGTCACTTTTCCTCCTCTGTGCTCCGCATTGCTGAGGTTCCGGGTGCATCTCCACTCCTATGTGCTTCACTTCCTTACTCTTCTTGGGTCGTGTTTCCTAACAAGTCACAGCTTTTAGAGAAGATTTGATTTCATAGCTCAAAAAATGTATATGGTGGTAGTTGAGGTAAAGAAGACATTCTTCAGCATCACAGGTCTCAGAGACACCTGAACTTCCGATAGAAATTCTCAAGTTAGAATTTCTTTTTATTTATCATCATAATTATTTTGCTTTTGGTTTTAGGTTTTTTTTTTTTTTTTTTGAGACAGGATTTCAGCTAATCTTAACTTGATATGCAATTCAAGATGAGCTTGAACTCCTGAGCCTTCTGCCTTTACTTCTCAAAATACTGGGAATACAGGCATTTGAGACCACAACAGGCTGTAAAATGTGTATGTGTCTGTGTGTGTGTGCACCGACCTTGCCATGCATGTTGATATCAGAGGACAGTTTTGGGGAACTAGTTCATTCCTTCACTTCGTCCTGGACCTCAGGGTGTCAGGCTTGTCCTGAAGGCCCTTTTATTCACCAAACCATCTTACTGACCCTTTACCCTTACTGATGCCTTTAATTTTATTTTCTTCTTCTTTTTGTTGCTTTATGCAGGCAGGATTACAGTGACTGACCATTTCATGTCACCTCCCAGTCTCCCAAACCTGCCTGCTCAACTGTGACCCTCTCACCCTCCCCCAAACAAAAAGGAAAAAGCAAGTCTATTTTCTGGTGTCCATATACTCATTGTAGCATTGCCAAATTCCAAGTAGTCAACCCTACCAGGGAGGAAGAATTTTTCTCTGCCTGCATCTGTGCCAGAAGCCATCAATTGAGAACTATGCATTGGCCCACAAACTAGTCAGGCTCTCCCCTGAGGAACAGGGCCAGCTCTCCAGAGCGCATGGACTTTAATATGGCTTTAGGCAGCATCCCAGAGGTCCATGTATGTTTAGTGATAACAGGGCAGCAGACATCAACACAACTCCTGGTCATGTAAGAGTCCTTTATCCATTCATAGTTCATAGCAGCTGCATAGGTCATGGGCCTCAAGTGGCTACATATGCCACTCACATCAGGATGCTCCCTGACGCCCAGGCAGCAAACCTGAGGACATCACCATACTGACAGTCAGTGGTATATACTGCATACATCCATATGACTCTCAGGCTTCATCATGTCCTGGGACAGCAGCATGGACCTCTGATGTCAACATGGCCTCCAATGGTTTCACAGACTATGTTTGTCCTTCGAGGAGGTCCAATCCAGAAGGCAAAACTTTCTTCATCTCAGGCTTCCATCAATTCCCAGGGCCAGGAGAATCCTGCAGCCCTAGTGGGTATCAAGTTCTGGGGATGAGTCTGCATTTACATGAGCTCTAAGCTGTTGTTCACTGACCCTACTGGACAATGAGAGCATGTCTACCAACACCCGTTCTCACACTTGTCTGCCATCACATCTCCAGATCTGCTTCTCTCCATTGTGCATGCACTGCTTTAATTTTCTACCTTTCCCACCTCTACATCACATATTTTTCCATCATAATGGTGCCTGGCCATCCTGGGCCATGGCCTGGCAGTGCTTGGGTATCTTCTGCCTACCCCAGGAACACTGTGAATATATGAATAAACTTAAAAGCTGTATGCAGTTGGTGTTTTAGTTTGGAACACACACATATATATGCCACATATATATGTGAATATATATGTATGTATATAATTATATATATATAAAATTCCTCTTATTGAGTACCATATTGAATGTACATTCTGTCTTTGGCTCTTGTTTATAAGAGCAACCCATTACTTCCTCTGCAGGAATTCTATAATGATTTGTGTCAAATCTTCCTCCACAGAGAAATGGTGGCCAGCTTACTGAACCACGCTCTAAACAAAACAGAATGAATGTTTCTAATGAGTCATTCTTCTCTGTAGAAGAGACTTATGGCTTCAGAACCCCAAATTACAAGCACCCCTTCTCGGTGATTAAAAGACCAAAATGAAACAGAGACTGTACACAGCTTTTAAGTTTATTTATGTCTTCACAATGTCGTTCATAACGTTGTGAGCACAAACTCCATATGTACGAAATATCAGTAATGGTGTGACTGCTTAAAGATTCCTTTCTGTGAACATTTGTGATTTCCTCTGCCAGTTGTGGTCAGTCTGCACTTTTATAGACTATCCTAACAGCACAGTGTGTGTGTTGAGGTGGAGCCCCTTTCAGAGGCCTATACTTAAAAACGAAGAGGTTGGCATATAGAACTATCAGCATATCACATATTGGGCTTCTCCTTCACCACCCTCTCATTCTTTCCATCTCCCTTCACTCTTCTTTTCCTTTTCTTATTTGCCAGGGGACTTAATATACACACAAATTCTACAGAAATAAAATTGCCCTTAAATCATACTTGAGACCATACAGATGAGGATAATTGTGAGCAAAAGTCCTTGAAACAAGAATAGTTGCTTCTTGTTCGTTGTTTACATTAATGTCCCCTTAAAAATTAACAACCAACTGCATGTGAACTGATATGACAGGAGGCAGAACCCTCACATAAATAGCAGTTACATCTATTTCATGTATATGTAACCAACTAGATAAACGTAACCACAAAACAACAATTGATGACAATCATATGAATCTTAGAGAAGAGGTCCAACAAGCAGAAAGTTTTTTCCTGAGGAATGGATATTAAGGCAAATGACACCACATCTCTAAATCAGTAGCACATTTTCCCAGGTGACACAGCAAATATGAAAACTGATAAAATATGCATGATCAATCAGAAAGAGAAAATGAAATCATAAGGATGACTACTACTTAAATTTTTTTATATGAGTATTCATAAAAAATATATTGGGAAGTTATTTGCATTGTCGAGTTAGGTTTCAAACATAGTATATTTCTGCTGTTGAATTTTTGGTCATTTCTTCTTTTTTTCCATTTATTCATTTATTTGTTTATTTACTTAATCACTTTAAACCTGATCCAACCCCTTTCCTCCTCTATTCTGAATCTCACCCTCACACCCCCTCCTCCCTTTCTCTCTTTTCCTACTCAAAGAAAAGGAGGTCCCTAAGGGGTATCAACCTAATCTGGCACATCAAATTCTAGCAGGATTTTTAAGTTATTTAAAACTCTGACATTTGACCCTGACCAAAGCCTTATGAGTTATTCATATTATATACATTAATGCCCTTCATGCATCCATTACCAAATCAGCAATACCTAAAGGCTGTGTCAGGATCTTTGAAGAGATATTTGGATACTAACCTGAAGATGTAAACAATATTTGAAATATATTCTACAGTAATATCACTTTGCTGATGATTATTAGGATAAGATTAAATATCTTTTTAAAAATCACAGAATTCATGGTTAGTGGAGTCCTGGATTCAAACCTAGGAAATTCAGAGATATAAATAAAATAGAAAGTAAGAGAGAAAGGGGCTGTGGGGGCTTTTAATCAAATGAGAGATGTGTATAAAAATTTTTCATTTTAAATTAACTCAGAGAGACATGTGGTGTCACTGCAATGGCAGCTGGCCTTTACAAAGGCATTTAGGCCTTCCGTCTTCTTGAGAAGGTTCAAGAGCATGATATTTGTCTCTGACTGAGAACAGTGCTGTGCCCTGTCTTGTACAGCCGTTCTTAAGCAATTCAGTTCTACTTTTCCCTATTTACACCTAGGTAATTCCTATCAATTTCTTGTCTTCTGACATCTTTCCATCAATCATTCCACTATAAACCCACACAGGCACATGAATATGAGCACACGTGCTCACACCCACACCAAATCTTTTGGGAAATAAGCTCAGTTCACAGTAACAAAATACTATATAATCTCTTTAGGTTTCCATTTTCAGTGCTCTCAAAAGAGGTTGAGATAAACCTCTTCACCGACGGCAGTAAAGATTCTCAGAGTATTTCTTGTGTTATTCCGATTGAAGATGTAGATTATGTAATTGCCCCTTGTTAGGTGCTGAATGATTCTGTTGATCTAGTTTTAATCTGGGTTCATTCTGGCACTCCACAATCTTAGAAAGGCAGATGAGCAGATGATTCTAGCTCACTATAGCTACTAAGGTCATCATCCTGCCACATATCAGGTCACCTGGGAAGTTTATTCCACATGTTCATTACTGTATTTTACATCATCACTTTATCTTTGTAGTTCATACTTTCTTTCCTCATTGACATCTGTTGTAATGTGTTTTAAAAATAAATTTTAATTTTAAAAAATAAACTTACATATGTATTTTGTGAGCCTATGTATGAAGGCAATATGGAGACATATGGTGTCCCATAGGTCATGTGACTGACACAGGTCAATGGTGGTATGTCTTCCTCTATTGACATTGTACTTTCTTTTGAGACAGAGTGTACTCATTGCAGCATTGCTATAATACACAGAGGGAGTTAGGACTTTAGATCTAATAGTTGACTCAACACCTGCATTTTTGTAAAGTGATCATGTCAGTTTTTTTTTCTTTTTTTCCTCAATATATTTCTCTATTTGCCTTCTTTTGGAGGCATAAAATTCATCATTTAAACAACTGAAAATGCATAATGTATTTATTCCAAAATTTTGTGGTTGTTACAATAACATAGTACTTATCATTTTAAGTACTTGGTACATGTAAGGTACCAAGTTTAGGATATTTATCTTGATGAAATTAATTACTAACTTATTAAATTGTCTGAATTTATTTGGTTCTGTTGTCTCTTATTCACCACTTCCTGGTGGAGGGTTCTGGGAGTGGTCAAATTCATGACAGATAAAGCAGGGCTCACTGACAGTTTGTTCATCTTAGATCTGTGCTCTTAGGGTGCTCTTAGGACAAGAACACAACTAATGTCACTAGGAGGTAGGCTTTGTAGTGTCAATACATTGTTAACCTCTCCCACCTAGGAAAGAATGTGCTTGTTTTGTTTGAATAATTCCACCATCAGAAAGATGAAAATCACCTCTTAGAAATAAGTAGTAAGTGTACAGGAAAGCAACGGTACAGAAGGCTGTCTGGGTAGAAGACTTTATCCGATGTAGCAGAATGGGTTACTAAAACCTGACAATTAAGCAGTATTACTGCATTCACTAGACATGTTACCACACATGTAATACCTGGTGGGAATTAACTTAGAGGAGGAAGGGTTTGTTTTGTCTCGTGGTTTGAAGGTACAGACTATCACGGCAATGAAGGTTTGGTAACCGGACTGGCTATTGGATATGACGGTGCGATCACTGGGCTGCTTATGCATAGCTGGGTTGATTAGAAAGTTGTGAGTGGACAGAAAGAGCATGACATCAAAATCTCAAGTCCTGCTGGCAGTGACCCACTTCCTTCAGCAAAGCTTCTTAGAGCCATACCACAGCCCTAAACAGCATCACCTGCTGAGGAACTGGGTCAAGTATCCATGCATGTGAGCCTATGGGGAAACAGTTCATATGTAAGCCACAGCACAGATTATATCGCTCACCAATTCGGGCCTCACATCTCAGTGACATTTGGCAGATAATTTACTCAGTGCTATTTCTTGGCAACAAACAAAATTGATGTTGAAATATTTAATCTTGAGTCATGTCAAATGACTGGGTAAAAATGAACATTTTTACTAAAAGAGCAAGAGGGTAAGACAGCGGATGATTTAGTGCAAATCAAAGTGTTAGCTCTAAGCTGTGCATATGGTTATTGTATACTTCTCACAATACTGCCACACACTAAAGGAAAACAAAAATCTACTAAATTGTTTTCCTTGTGCATTAACCTTCAGTGCACACATTGCACCCAAACATATACATACTTGTACGTGTGCACACGTGCAAGCACTTGTGGCAGGTGTGGGGCGCACGGTAGCAGGTTGGATTACATCTTTATTAATATTATAATCTATTACAATTTATTTAATTTGCATCCCAGCTGTGGCCCCTTTTCTCATCTCCTCCGAATCCCACCCCCCTTCCCTCTTCTCTTCCCATGCCCTTCCCCTGGTCCACTGATAGGGGAGGTCCTTCTCTTATTCTATCTTACCTTAGCCTATCAGTTCTCATCAGGATTAGCTTCATTGTCTTCCTCTGAAGAATGATACCCAACCACGGACAATGCATGCAACCAAGGACCTAAAGCACTGACTCAGATGTAGCCTGTAGACTCAATATTGAAATGGGCTCCCTAGTAAGGGGAACAGGGACTCTCTCTGGCATGAACTCAGTGGCAGGCTCTCTGATAACCTCCCCTTCTGGGGTGCAGCCTTGCTAGGTCACAAAGGAAGAGGATGCTGCCAGTCCTGGGTGTACATCGTAAACATGTCTTCATGCAAATGTGTGATGATTACTGCCTTGAGGAAGGCTTGTACCGTTATTAGAATTATTAGCTACACTAGATCTGTTATTTTCTCAAACTCTTATAATTTGGATGAACTTTGACTAAAAATGGATTTTCAGATTGGAGTGATTAGAAAATATTTTATCAAAGTGAATGCAGTAGGAAGAGGCACAGTTAGTAAAGTGCTCGTCATACACATATAAGGATCTGAGTTTGATCCCCAGAACCCACGTATAAAAGGCAGGTGTAGCGGTGCACCTGTGTCATTTCAGTGCTGAGAGGCAGAGCATGGCTCATTCCTGATCAACTAGCCTACCCGAATTGGCAAATTCCGGGTGAATGTGAGACGGTTTCAAAACAGTGGAGGGTCTGGAGAGATGGTTCAGTGAGTAAGAGCACCTGTTGCTAGTTTCATGATCCAGGTTCGATTCCCAGCACTCACATGGCGGCTCACAAGCATCGTGTGAAACTTCAGCTCCAGGAATACAGTGCAGGCTTCTTCCGTGGGCACTGGATGCATAGGTGATGCACAGATGTCCTTGCAGACAAAACACTCAAATGCGTTTTAAAAGTTCTGAAAAGCACAGTAAACAATAGAGTTGATGGCATCCCTAGGAAGAATACCTCGCTTTGAGCTCTCACAGTCCTGTGTGTGTACCCTGCTGTGTGTACTTGTACACAGACAACATAAAGGCGAGTGAAAGAAGCTCATTACTTCAAAGAAAAGAAACCAGGATTTATCCTAGGGAGGAGATTAAGACTGGAAAAAAAAAACCTTTGTATTTTGGGAAACTTATATCTGCCACTGAAAATTTGACAGCCCTGCAATATATAAAGAATATTCTAGTGGGAGTGACATTTAAAATGTCATTGTTTTGTTAGTATATGAAACATAGCAACCTTTAGAAAAGCTTGGTAACTCAGAACACCAGGGATTTTCAAAGCCCTTTTCACAAGCACACACAAATAAAACACCCATTCAACATTCGCAAAACACCACTGGAGGGTAATATCATGGAATACAGACAGCTTAGTGCACCCGTTTTTCTGGTCCCCACTGCAGTTAATGTTTGAAGCATTATCACTTAAGTTTGAATCTAGTGTCAAGAAGTGATATTAGGAACTACCTAAAATGACTAGTAAAATACTCCTCTGTTTTTAAACTTTCTGTATAAAGCCAGAATATTTTTATTTTATCTCAAACTAAGTAACGTATTCCAAAGGTTTAAATTCAGGGATAGCCATAGTTATCCAGTTGCCTTCTGCTAGTGTATATGTTGGAGAGAGCAGAAATCATGTAAAATATTCACCATAGTTTTATAATATGTTTTCCTTGGGGAATGTTTGTGCTTTGTATGAAAAATTAGAGTATAAAATGGTGAATTTCTTATTGTTTTCCAAAGATGAACATGTGAGTGCATACTTCAAGTGATTTTTTATATCCATAGAAATTGTGTTGATAAATATAACCCATAAAAACAAATCTCTTTTACTTCTTCAACATTTATTAGAAAAACATAAAAGCTTAAATCAAAATTTGAGAACTTCTGCTCATATATTATCGCTGGATATTGGGTTACTTATAATTTACACACTTGATATAAAACATTTTAAATTTCTACTGTTTGGAGATAGACTTTGTGTATTTTTGTCTTAGTGTTATGCACAATGATAGCACAGGCTGCTATGTACGTGCTGCCTTTTCACAAAGCATGCAAATAATAAATGTGGCCTCAATTGAATTATACCTAATTCATACATTCATCTAATATTTATTTGGAGCTACAATGTGTCAGTCAATGTCTTAGGTGTATGGCACTCTCAAAGAGAGCAGGTACACAGTTTCATCTTGTTTGTAGTTATTCCAGAAACTATTTAATTTAGTTTGCTTTTTTAAAAGATTATGGACCCAAAGGCCTTGGATCTGAATGTAAACATAACCTTGAACAAGAGTACAAATTGCAGACACCACAGATATATTGTGGTACAATGGCCTGACAAGCAGTGATGAGGAGGCCATCTGTTTCACCCAAAGTGGACCTTATTAGAAGAAAAATCTTAACCCCTTCTTTAATCTGGTCTCATGTAGTAAATTTGATAAAATGAATGTCAGAAAAAAAAAAAAGAACTGAACTGGGCACATGGGCACTGAAGAAGAGCTTCCTGTGTTCAAATGAAACTAAAATTGAACTCAACATTCTTGAAGAAAGGCATAACTCCTTCAATCCCAGCTTCTACTTTTGATGGGAACAGATACAGAGACTCACAGCTGGAAAATGTGCAGAAAGTGATAAACCTTGGAACACTTAGACCTAAATGGAATGTCTCCATCAAACTCCTTTCCTCCTTCAGAAGAGGAGGCAGAAAAGGCGTACAAGGCAGAGGGAATGAAGGACACCAAGGAATCAAGGTCTTCCAACCACAGCAGGACTGATACATATGAACTCACAGACTATAGATAGCAGTGTGAACAGGACCTGCATGGATCTGGGCCATATGGGAATCCTGTCATTGAGGGGCAAGTGAACATCAGCCCACATTCCCAATTTGGCAACTGATAATTAGTTCTCTCTAACGGAGCTTCACTGGGTAGACAACCACTCTGAGGCACAGACCCCACTCAGCAGTAGATGGCCAACACAAACACAAATCAATGACATGTTTTGGAAGTACTTTGTATCGTATGCTTTGTTTATTTTTTTTAAACCTTGAATGTTTTTTACATGTATGATTTCTGATTTTGTGTTTTTGTGGTGTGTGTCTATATTTCTTGTGATTTTTCCTTGGCTCCCTCACCCTTCATGTTTGTTGGCTTCTTTTTTTTTGTCCTATTTCTCCAGTTGTTTGTTTTTGCTTTATATTATATTATTATATTTAGATGGCTGTTTGTTTTCTATCTTGAGAGAGAAAGGGTAGAGGTTCAGAAGGGAGGGCATGTGGGGAGAACATGGGAGGAGCTGGGGAAGGAGAAACCATACTCAAAATACATTGTATGAAAAATCTATTTTCAATAAAACAATAATAGAAAAAGAGGAAATGTGTCATTATGCCTGAACATTGTAAATGAGTATATATATATATATATATATATCCAAACACACCCATATATATACATACATATAACACACACACACACACACATATATATATATATATATATATACTGAATTTGTTTATTCATTGTAAATAATTAGAGCACATAAATGCTTTGGTGTTTGTATGGGAAATAATTATGTCCTGAATGAGCTATACTCCAAGAAGGGAACTATACTCGGAATGTCTGTAATGCTTCCACCCAAGGTCTCGGTGTGTAGGCTGGATTGGTTTGGAGTTTTTAGCAACCTCCATCCTCAGTCTTCCAGGTTCTGACGTTACTGTTATATACCAGTACACCCATGAAAAAATCACTCTTGACAAAACTGAGGTAAGAGATGAGCAATAATGCTTGGGGGAATCTTGTGCTGAGAGAAATGACTGCAATTATGCTATGAACTTTCTGTCACTTAACATGGACACTTATCAAAATTATAGGTGACATAAAGTTAAAGATAAAATATGTTGGGTAAAAGCATTAGCATCTAAAATAATCTCCATAATTTTAATATTGGGTCAAATTTAACAGAATTAAATTTAGTCTAAAAGTGCATATTTTACATTTGAGCATTAAAAGGAGCTATATATACTCCAGGAAGTTATTGATTATCGGCTTAACATTGGTCACAGTAATTGGTCATAATAAGTCACAAAAACTCCATAAATATAAATCAGGCTTTATTTTTAGTACCATGATGTCTTTGTCACTTAAGGTGATGGGGATTAGTTGATATGGCAAGAATTCATTCTACTTTCAGAGAACTTAAATAAAAAAGTAGGGCATATTTCCACAAAACCACTTTGAAACTTAGAGGACTTGAAACTGCCATACCGGGAGCTGAGGACTATGGAGATAGTAACTTCCTGGTTCTATATCCTCTCAACACATCCACAGCCTTCTTATACTTTGTCCAACATCCAAGAACATCAGCCAACTGTATTGGAAAGGTTGTATCAGACATCCCTGCATCACTACTGTTCTCCTTCCAGTGTTTCTTCTGTTTTGTTTTGTTTTAGTTCTTCATTATTTAATCAACAACATTCTTCCTTCAATGTTTTCAAGATTAAAATTATATTATTTTTGTATGTGTTTATGTATGCCACATTAAAGTTAGTACCCACAAAGGCCAGGAGTTACCTACAGGATAACTATCTACAGGATAACTGGATCTAAAGCTACAGGGAACGGTAAGGTTCCCGAGGTGTGTGTAGGCTTTAAACCGGGATCTTCTGCAAGAGCAGCAAGTGCACTGAAGGGCAAACACCTGCAGCTGTGGAGCTGTTGGCTAACGGGGGTAGCTGTGAGAACAGGTGTGATTTTCTGCAGGAATATGGTCCCTGGTTGGTGGCTCATGCAGGCGGTACTAATTAGAGTCAGTGAATGATAAAAAAGAGAAAGAAAAAAGAAAAGAAGGAAGGATAGAGAGAAAGAGAGAGGAAAGAAAGAAAGAAAGAAAGAAAGAAAGAAAGAAAGAAAGAAAGAAAGAAAGAAAGAAAGAAAAAGAGAAAAACATGATTTTGGAAGAAGTGGATATATTGGGAGGGTCAAGATGAATTGTTTGAAAAATACATTTAAAACAACTATCAAGATGTTTTGTACATATGCATGAAATTGTCAAAGAATAAATAAAAATATTTTTAAATAATTTATGTCAGAAGGTATTTCATATGTCAGATTTTTTATGCTTGAAATCACAGCCCAGAGCTCTTTGAACAATACGTTATTTTTGGCACTGTACTAATTCAGAATTTTAACTGCGGGGACCATAAAAGGAAACACAAATAGACTTGCTACTTATGGTAGTGTTCAGAGGGTGGAGATGCATATATGTATACATACACATATTTATGTGTTACCTTAGCCACATTGAAGGGCCGAGCACACAGATGACGGGCATCATAAAAATATTGCGTTGAATGTAAACTGGAGAACCTATGGCACTGAGAACACACGCTAGAGTTTGTCCCACAGCAGTTTCACGCGTCACTGCGCTGACCTGAGGATGTTCTGCAACTACACTGTGTGTGTACACAGCACGTGTGCCCTCACGGCGAACAGCTTTGCGTGGGGCTTACAACGTTCCTTCGACGTCTCTGAATTATCCCGCAGTTACTATTATTCAAGGCTTTATTGCCTGAAGATTTTTTTAACCGAGGATCTTATATCTCCCCCGGTCTCCTTGTCTAACTTTCAACACAAGGTCATCATTTGGTAGATACTGACAGGGAAAGATTCTTCTTCAGTAGAGCTTAATAGCTTCGATTTGCTTTTTCAATTTTCATGTATTAAGTACCTGCTTAGCCAAGCATTTTACTAAAAATCAAAGATACAATATATAATGACCGTAATGGTTAATTTTGTGTGTCAACTTGGGTGGTCCATAGAGCCCATATTCGGTTCATACATCATTGTAATTAGGTGTCATTTTTTTTTCTAGATATTTTCAGGGGGGTAATTTGGATGCGATATACATTTAAATCACTTGATTTTGAGTAAAGCAGATTCTTTCCATACTGTGGGTGGGCTCTTCCAATCACTCAAAGCCAGAATAGGACAAAAGGCTGACGTCTCTCGTGGAAGAGAGAAGATTCCCGCAGACGTCCTTCAGCCTTCACACACAGCACTGGCTCTTCGACATCTACAGCAGATGTTCAGCCTGACGGCCCTGCCTAGCGCAGTTTTGTTTTGTTTTTTTTTTCTTATAAGCCATCAGATTCATATAAACTAATCTTGAAAAACAAATCCCTATTAGATAGAGATACATGTAAATGCAAATACGGACAGGAGGTTTGCACACACAAGCACATACATGTGTGTCCCTGTGCGCGCACGCACACACACACACACACACACACACACACACACACACACACTTTAACAATTTTTGTTTTCTTATAGAACCCTGCTTTCTATGGGCATCACACATGTTATCAGTTCTTAGGAAGCTCATTATTCTGTAAGAGGAGACACATGCTGTTAGCAACTGTAATCTAACAGCACATGCACAGAGCTGGCTATTGCTGTAGGAAGAAAAAGCAGGGCTAAAAAGAAGTGGCAAAAGCTTCATCTTGAAACATTCGTAAGACAGTACTAGTTGGAGGAGTTTGGTTTGTACAAGAGGCTACACATTCCAGAGAAAAGACTAATGGCAACACGGGTTGGAAGAAAATTACTAATCATTTTGTTGGAAAATTCAAAGGAGATGAGAGGCAGGTGCTCACTTATAGATAATGGGCCACAAGTCTGTAGCTTAAATAAATAGAACACACAGAACATACGGTTTTAGAGACACAATCACACATACATACACACACACACACCCAAGGTGGGAGGGGGGGGGGATACAAAACAATGTCATATGACTTGCTCCTGCCCTCCATGCTCAATTTAAATATATCCCAGCTTGTCAAAGATAATGTCATATAGGACCATGGCTAATTGTGTAGAGTTTTGTTTTCATTCCTTGATCATTTTAATTAGTTAGCCTTTTGTTCTGATACTATGTATAGCCACTTTTTTCCTGACTTGAATAGGAAGTGGCAAGATAATGAACGCAGTTGTTCCCTCTCTTCCATGCGCTTAGCATCACATTAAGTATTTGGAAATGGGAGATAGCTCAGCAAATGAAGTTCATAAGCACAAGGACGTGAGTTCAGATCCACAGCACCCAACAAAAAACCCAGCCATGGTACTTTGTGCCTGTAGCTCCATGAGCAGCCAGGTGGGTAGAAACAGCTAGCTCCACAGTCACTGAGAGAACTTCCCTCAAAATGGAGGGTAAGGCTGGAATGGTGGCTCAGCAATTAGCGTATACTGTTCTTTCAGACCTAGTTCATTTCCCAGCACTGTCTACAATTCCAGCTCCAGGGAACCTGCTGGGATCTTCTGACCTCCGAGTGCACCTCCAGTCATGTGCTTATACACAGGCAGACCACATACACAAACTTAATAATAAAAAAAATACATCTTTTATTATGTGTATATATCCATATATATGTTTGAGTAGATACTGAAATTGATAACATCAACCTCTTGTTTCCAGATACGCAGGCACAGAAGGGTGCACTCACTCACAACCAGACACCTCACACACATGCACATACATACCCACACCTACACTCACGCGTGACTGGAAATCTTAGTTATCCCAATTATTAAGATTCATTTCATTTCTACTCTGATATGACGTATTATCAGAAATGATCTCTAGGCCAGAATATTTTTATAGTGATGGTAGAGCTCCTCAAATATATAGAAGACAGTACTTCAGAATAGAGAGAGTTAAAGATCACTTCTGAATAAAAATAAATATCATCATCTAGGTAAAAGTTATATTAATGAAATATCCATACGTAGAGTAAATATTAGAGTAAGAGCCATTAGGTAACATGATTTATTCTAAAATAACAGCAGGGATATGTAGATTTCATAGTAATTTTATAAGTAATGCCAAAGATTCACCTTCAGGAGCTGGCTAATTAGCTCATTAAAATATCCTATCTCGCTGAAAGCTGTTCTCCTTGAAGACTGTCAGCTGTGTGATTGAATGACATGCAGAATCTCCTGGTATTTTATGGATATGTGATCCTTGGCATTCCATAATGAAACTGCTCTTCTCTGTTTATAGAAGAAGAACATTCAATTTTCATGGAAATGTCAGAAAGATTATATTGTTTTCTTCCATTTATTTGTGTTGTTTCGGTCTGGGATGCATTTGAAAACCTGTGGACGGTATATTTTGCAGTTGCTTCAAAAGACATAATACAGCTGGTACAATTTGGCAATGCTAATTTATTGTTAATGGCAAAAGATAGGGATCTTTTTCAAGAGAAAAATCATGTGAGAGCCATCATTTTCCAGTTAATGACAGATCATTTCAAAGTTTGAGTTCTGCTATACTACTTTTCCCGAAATGATAATAAAATATTTGATGATAGGGTATGAATATATGGTATACGAAAGGTATATCTATCCTAAATATATTGTACGTGTATGCATATACCTGTACACATATATCCACATACACATATTACACACATATATTTCATGCATGTTACACACCTGAAAGTTAATAGACATTCAAAATATCCTTAATAAAAATAAATTCAGTAAATAGTTAATTCACATGTCAACAATTTGAGTTACTTGTGCCTAAACATACAGTCTTGGTTTCAGTAAGTTGTGTCTTTGAATGAAATAGTTACAAATAATGCAAACTTACTTAGTATTTTGTTTAAAGTAATACTGTGCTAGTTAATAATAATAGTAATAATAATAATAAAGATAAATATTACTGAATACTAGTCTTTCCAGACATTCATGTGTGTTTTAAGATAGTTTCTTGCAAAAGAAGTTAACATGACAGACATACTGAGGGAAAGGAAAAATAAACCAAACAAAAATGTAGGAATGAGTAAAAACCTATTGAACCTCAGCTAAAATAAACAGAACTCATCAATTATTTATCCATTCATACATTTATTCAACTGCAAATGTTTATAAACTACCAAGATGCTAGAATAGAGAAGATACTGATGAATAAATATGACATCAGGTGTTAGCCAAATTTGTAAGTTAAGAGTGCTCTGAGAATATAAAGGAGGGTCCATAGGCCAATCTTTCTGAGTTCAAGATGTCTTCCCTCAAGGGCATGAGGACTGTCTCTCAAAAACCTGTTAACCAAAGGAATATGCATGAAGGGGCCAGAAAGAGACTGTGAATTGTATCCAAGTCTTCCTCATTTGTTTAGTAATGTACCCATGGCTTGCAAATTGGCTTTAGAAGGGCACATGCCCACCCATTCCATCAAGCACTTTGGACTCAGCTGGAGTACTGGCCATACTGCTAAATTCTCAATGGTAAACTATGAATAAAATGGCATATTTACTTACTTAGCTACTTCGTTAAGCAGATAATGATGTAATGATTGGGATTCAGTTTGAACTACCAGGTCAAGCACCAACTCCTAGGGAATGTAATACAAGAATGATAGATAATACTTGGAACGACGTAAGTGAAGTACTCGAGGACCTCAGCGTTTTGTCAGGAGATCTATACTTGTCCCACAGAACCCAGTTGTGTGGTGGATTTAAGGAGGTTTTTTCTTTCCTGAAGTGTCTGCTGACCTTAGTACAACCATAGAAGACAGAAAGAAAAAAGTACAAACAAACAAGCAAACAAAGACATGTTGATGGACAAAACAATATACTTGTGTTTCTATTTCTTGGTTTCTAAACCTTAATTCAAAAGAATGAGAAGGTAGAATAAAGAATTTTTACAAAGGGCCAAGAATAAAATTCAACACATGCAATTTGAAGGATTTGCTGTTATGATAACAGACATTTTTATCTACTTTTAGAAGGTTTTAATGTCCTGTAGAGTAATAAACTCTCCCCTTCAATCTTTTTTCTTTCCCACTTCAATACTCAAAGGACAGAACTTTTTTTAAATATTCACCAGTACCTGCAAAACATGAAACTGGACCCAAAACCTCCAATTTCTGTCAAATGTTCACCCACCTGTTATCTCTGAAAATGATCTTTGGCATTTTAAAACCTTCATCTGCAGGAATCCCATCCAAATCCCCTGAGGAGCGTCTTCACAAATGTTTACACATTAAAAATAAATTTAAGCACATTTTAAATTGCAAAATATCTTCTACATTATTATTATTATTATTATTATTATTATTATTATTATTATTATTATTTGCTTAAAGAGGAGCTCCAAAACTATATAATCCTCAGAGTTCATAAAATCGGGCTATTCATCTACCTTCATTGCTAGTTTATGACTCTACATTAGCACTGTCCTGCAAATGGTGGCTCACTGAGCCTGCATCCTACTGCTTCCATGGCCAGCTTGGCTTCTGGATACTTTCAGTCCTATAATTACATCCCTGTCAACATTATTCCCACAGGGCCATCACTCCTAAATGTATTAGCCTGAAGAAATTACATATTGATATATTCAATCATCTGATTTGTCTGAAGTCAACTAAAAGCTTGTGAAACATATATGAAAACAAACCCACAAGCATCAAGTCTAGGAACTGGATGCTGAGTGATTATTCCACAACACAGGATCGTTCTTCTTTACTTTTGAATTAACTCTTCCCAGCTTCTCAAGTATCACCTACTTAGACATGGATCACATACATTTTTTTTCTGTTCTCTCTCCCTGTCCACCCCTTACCCCCTTTCTGCACTCCCAATGCCTGCTCCCTAGACCCATTACTCTCCCCACCAACTCCCACACAGCTTTCTCCCTTCATCTGCTTCAGATGTCTGTTCCATTTCCTCTTCTGAGTGGGAGTCAACCATCCTTCTTTGGACCCTCCTTGGCTTCTTTGGGTATGTGGATAATAGCATGGTTATCCTGTGCAATATGGCTACTGTCCAATTATAAGTGACTACATACCATGTGTGATTTTATGGGTCTGGGTTACCTCATTCAGGATGATCCTTTTCAGTTCTATCCATTTGCCTGCTTTGTTTTATAATAGCTGAGTATTATTCCATTGTGTAAATCTACCATATATATGTATACCATATATACCATATATACCATTCTTTGGTTAAGGGACATCTATGTTGTTTCAAGTTTCCGGCTATTGTGAACAAAGCTGCTTTGAACATAGTTGAACATGTGTCCTTGTGGTACGGTGGGGCATCTTTAGGCTATACATTTTTTAATTGAACTTTCAATCATGTCTTAATAATTTTATTTCCCCTGATACAGAATTTGTTATTTTTTACATTTTTTTTCCTTCCTGAAGGGATCTTTTCATTACCACAAATGTTTGTTAATGTCAAATTAATTCATATCATTCTCTGTCTTTGTCCTACTCTCTCCTTTTTCTTCCCCAGCCTCTTCAGTATTTTCTGTCTGGAAATCTATGTTCCTCATTTACATTAAACTTTCCTACTTTAACTTTTGATTGTTGCAGGATTATATGCATCTGTATAGTAGCATTCAGAATTTATGTGAAACAGATGAGGTGGATAAATATTTGCTGTTGGAGAACTACTGTGTGAGTCAGAAACAGCTACATCAACTAGAAAACAAGTGTGTAGCTGTGTCCAATAAAGCTTTATTTATATAAACAGCATTTCCTCAGACTTTAACTCATGATATAGATTATTACGTTATATAGATTATTCTTTTTTATTTTTTATAATGTATTCATTTTATATCCTGTTTGTAGGCCCCTTCCTCAACTCCTCCCAGCCCCACCCTCCCTCCTTCTTCTTCCCTATCCCTTTCCCGAGTCCATTGAAAGAGGGGCTCTCCCTTTCCTGCCATCTGACCCTAGCTTATCAAGTCTCATCAGGGCTTCCTGGAACCTCTTATTATGTTGATTTCTGACCTACATATACATTGATATACTTTGCAGCCACTCCTGATGAGTCCTGATAGACTAGTATTAGATGGAAGGGGAGGCCTCCCTTATCAGTGGACTGGGGGGGGCAAGAGAGAAGAGGGGGGAAAGGTGTGATTGGGAGGGGATGAGGGAGGGGGCTACAGGTGGGATATAGAATTAGTAAATTGTAATTAATGAAATAAATTAACTAATCTAAAAAGCGTAAGGAACTCTTTACAATTGCAAATGATTCCTTGACCTCTAGCTATAGTAAATGCTGTCTTGATTTGTGTTTCTAGAAACATGAAATGGTTACTAGATATAGATCAGGAGATGAACAGTGGGCCCTGGTCTGCAATGCTACTGCACTGTGAGAAATCTATTGTATCTCTGCTGTCTGAGAAGAAGCAATTGGCAGGAATACATACATACTTACATACATACATACATACATACATGCATACATGCATGTACACACACACACACACACACACACACACACACACAGTCTTGTTTTCATATATTTACCTAACCACACATGCTGTTCAGATTGTTTTCTGTTTCTGACTTTGATAGTACAAGGTATGTGGATAATTTTCTAGGGTCAAAGCAGTGTTTATTTCAAGATTAAGTAAGTATAGTTACCAGTTATATTTCGCTGGCATTATGCATTGCGTTCCAAGTAACACAGGTTGTGGGCATAGCAGGCACATTGATACATCGCTGTACGTGTGTTTATGATATGAAGAATTCGATAAAATGGTAGAATTCAGGGCAAAGGGCTCATGTTGATAGTCCGATAAAAAGACTGCTTAAATCAAAAGATTCTTACAGAAACGTAAATCAGGTCATTTTTTCACTATTGCTTTCTCTACTTTTATTAGTGGTTTCTCATTACAAACAAATATAGCACCCAGCACTCATAATTTCCATCCTACACATGTGCTACATCATGCTTCTTTTTGTTAATTTATCTTTTGTTAACTTCTCCAAGCCTACAGTGTACCAACCTTCTGGCCTTCCTTCTATGTCTTGAAGTAATAAAGAAAATATCTATGCCTTTTAAGAAGTGCATAAGTTTACTTTTTCATTTCCATGTTCCAAGCAATACAATAGTGTCTTGTACATGGAAGTCATCAACGTCTATTTTAAAGCAAGCAAAAGAAGAAAGGAAGAGTTCCATGCTGATAGGATAACATGAAAACATGATTTTTTTTTTTTTTGGTACAAAATTCATTCTCAGTTTAGCAAGACTACTATAGTAATATTTATAAGGAGGATATGCTACATATTAAGGGGCATAATAATGATTTCATAGAAATGATTGACGAACTATGATAGTAACAGTCATGGCTAAGCCCAAACTGTGCAACATGTCTAGAGGAAAGTAAAATCATAATTAGGAACAGAAGAAAGGCAGTTTCCTTTTCCACTGACTCACATGTGCATACTGCATGTTCATACGAGAGTTTTGTTTTCATTATTATTTTTATGACTTATCCTAGAGCTTGAAGTTTTACTTATTTCTGGCAATAGAAAATGCCTAGAATGACCTACTCCACAGTATCCCCAAGTAAACAGTTGAGTAAGAACCAAAATCTCAGTGAAAATGAAAAACAATATATCTGCAGTCAGATCTATGAAAGTCATCCACAGATGAGAATAAAATGAGGGTGCATATTTGATCTGGTACTACAGTTAATCTATTACATGGTTCTTTTAAGACTCATTTTGTATTTGGAGAGGCTCTTAGCTTCAAGATCTTGCCAGCTTCATAACTAAATACCCATAAATACACCAAATGTGAATTTAAAAAATTATTCTATCCATAACTAATTTTCTTTCATTTTTAGAAGTATATGCCTAGTATTTCTAAGCCACTCAAAAGACTGATTAAAAAAGAACCAGGAACAGCTTAGAGGATACATTTAATTCCCTTGAAGACAAATGAACAAGCAATAAACAAACAAATAAATAAATAAATAAATAAATAAATAAATAAATAAGTACATAGATGAATAGATGAATAAATAAAGATGAAAATGTCTTTTGTTAACTTGAAACATATCATAAACTATACCAGGAAACACTGACCTAGTACAGACATCATAAAAGAGCCATATTTGTTAATTTTACTGAACTAAATATGAATGTAAAACAACCTTCCCCTTGCATTCTCATCCATCTCAGTAGAATTTATCTGATATGTGTGTTGAAAAACTGGATAGTGCTTCATTTTAAAATAAATGTTTTATTATATGGGAACAGGGAGGGGGCCTAACACAACCATCCTATGAAAGACTCCACCCAGCAGGGAATCAAAGGAGGAGATACTGAGACTCACAACCAAACTTTGGGCAGAGTGCAGAGAGCTTTATGAGTATATGTGTGGCGCGGGGTGGGGGTAGGCGGTAGAAGGACCCTGAGGGGACAGGAGCTCCACAAGGAGAACAACAAAGCCAACAAATCTGGGCCTGGGTAAAGGGCTACAGAGATTGATGCGCCAAGCAAATACTATGCAAGGAGAGGACCTAGGTCCCCTGCTCAGATATAGCCCATAGGCAGTTCAGTCTCTATGTTGGGTCTCTGGTAAGGGGAGCACAGGCTGGCTTTGGCATGGACTCTGTTGCCAGCTCGTTTATCTCTTCTCCCTGCCTTGCCAGATAACGAGATCCCCCATTCCCTCCAGCTCATTAGGTCACAGGAGGACTGAGCAAGTCCTATTCCTCTGTGGTCTGCTGAGGCATGCCCAACAGAAGGTAGTGATCAGGAAGCAGGTAACGAGCCCATGTCAGAGACAGCCCCTGCTCCCCTTACTAGGACACCCATATGAAGCCTGAGCTGCCTGTCTGCTACATCTGTGTAGGGGGCCTAGGTCCAATCTATGCTTTGCCCAGTGTTTGGCTGTGAGTCTCTTAAGTCCTTACTGTCATTAAATTGAACTTCCCTGTAGAAACTTGTTTAAACTATGTAGTCATTCTTGACAAGTTGTTACTTCTTCTGAACTGACATCATCTTGAAGGGAGGGTCCTGAAGACTCCAGAAGAAAATAAAGCTTACAGGTCTCATGAAGCTTGTGAAACTGACAAGATTCACAAGGCAATCCCTAAGGTTACACAAGTTAATCAATTGGCAGGGATTGGTGACTACTTGACAGGCAGACCCCTAATTAAATTGATAATTCTAAACCTGTATAACTGATTGTTGTTTAATTCTATCTTCTCAGAAACAAAAGTCTAATTTCATCAATGTCTTATGATGCATGTGTGTGTGTGCATGTGTACACACACACAACATATGACAGAGACACACAGAGAGATAGAATGACAATCACATCTGAAGAGTTCTTTTCAAAGTTAATAATTTAGAGAGCAACTTTATTTCTGTAACGTGCTAATAATTTCCTACTAAGTCTCAAGGAAAGGAATTTAGGTTTCACTCATCAACTAATTAGGCTAATATGACCCGTATATGCATGGGTTAAAATAAATTAAATCCATTTTTTTTGTCTGTCAGGAATCCAGACTTCTTTGCAGTTAGTATTAACTCATGGCCAATGACTATAACTAGTATCTTACTTTTTTTTTTGGAAAGAATAAGCAGCAGATTGCCATATTTAACCTTCCCCTTCTGTTCTACCATTGCACAGATTTACCAAGCCTTCTGCATTGTGTCTACTTAAAAACCATAGGTTCTAGTTCAATTCCAAGGTTTAGAATAGGAAGGAACAAACATGGAAATCATACAGAAGTATGTATTTCTGCATGGTGTAGTAATTGTTGCGTTGTTCTTCAGGGACCCTTAAGTGTCCTCTCTTCTGTTCAGTCATTAAAGATGAGAGAACTAGAATTTCGTGAAAATAAGGGAATTGGTCAAAATATCTATAAGTCATTTGGACTACTACTGTCTTTCTCAACCATCTTTTATAATCTAGTTGTCATTTTAGTAAGTATTAACTTAAAACTTTCAATGTTAATGATATTTGACAATTAAACTGTTTTTACTGTTTGCTTGCTTAAATTTAAATATCTTCCCTGTGTTATCAGCAAAATGAACAAAGAAAATACCACATAATGACTTTAATTTGAATGATCTCCTGCATAGAGTGCTGAGCTAAATATTGTAATGCCCTGTTTGGGATTGGCTCCATCTAGCTAAGCAACCACATTGGAACTTGGGAGAGACATTTGTTTGGAAGTGGTAAGCGTAGGAAGGCAGGGAGGTGAGCATGGAGGTAGAGGGAAATTTTATTCTTTGTTTTGCTTGTCTCCCAACTGTTTCTGGTCTTTAGCAGTTTCTCTGATAATCAGCATGTGTTCACAGCCAGTACTGTCTAGAGAAGAGTTATCCTCCTCAAAAACAAGCTTGAGTTTCCCCAGAATGCTTCTCACTGCCTCTTACCTTCTGCTGTGGTGGGAGGGAAGTACCTCCACTCAGGACTGTTGTCACCAGCCCCGTTCCTTTGTGAAACAGATGGTATTGCTAGAGCTGCTTCACAATGGTTGGAGTTGTTTCAGATTAAAGCCATAGTCCTTCCTATGTGTGGCACAATAGTTACCCGGCTTCCCTGTTATGTTGCAGGCATGGGACTGATGAGCAGTTACAATCCCGTTGCACTCACCAAATGAAAGTGTTTTGCTGCTGAGATCTCATGCCTTAAGGAAGATGGACCTAACAATAGAAGATTGACACTTCCTCATTATATTCAAGGGGCTCAGCTTTTCAACTTACTTGGCATTGTTAGTTAACTGAACTCATGCTCTTAAAGCAATTTGAAAGGAACCCTCTTTTCAAGTAAAATCTTCCTAAAATCACGAATCATTCCGGGAATCCATAAATGAAATGCAAATGTAGAGTTGAATTGGGTTTCACTCCAAGCAGAAAATAGCTTACTAGTTTGAATATCTTGACTCCTTAGGGGCTGTATAAACGCACAATCTGTTTTTGTCGGTTCCTTATGGCCCAGATTGGTATACATGTTTAGTTACTTAATTTGCTCCATTTTATGTTTTCACAGTTTATCTAAATATAATTGACATACAACAAGCTAAACACTGAAAAGGAACATTTTGCTCGTTTTTGAAACATGTATACTCTTGGGAATCATAAATCACAAAAAGAACATTATTATTCTGCATGGAAATTATCCTCATACCCTCCATATTACCTGTTCCCTATTACCCCTGATACCCAAACAACCATTGTTTCTTTCTTCCCCCATTTGTTGAAAAGTTACTGTATGAGTATTGTTTAGTCTGGCTTCCTCAGCAGAATTGTTTCCAGATGTATTTGTATTGTGCTTGAAGCATTCATGCCTTGAGTTTCTCTAGAGGACTCTATTGCATGGGTGTGCTGTAATCTACCCATTAATCAAAAGTGATCATTTCACTTATTTCTCATTTAGGAATTTAACCAATAAACTGTATAATCACTTGGGTTCTTTTGATGCAAACACATGCTTTCATTGCTCTTCAGCAAGTATATGGAGGGAGATGTTTCGATCGTATAGGAGGTTCGTGTATGATAATTTTATAGCAAATGAACAGTTATATTCTGTTTTCTTTTTTTTTTTTTTTTGTTATTCCACATTGTCTTAATTTCTTTTCTGTGGCTGGCATAAAGTATCCTGACAAAGGCAACTTAAAGGAGAAAGGGCTTATTAACTCACAGTTCCAGGTTCTGGGCCATTACATCAGGGAAGACATCTTGGCAAGAGCTTGAGCTGATCACATCAGGTAGGTATAAAAAGGAGGAGGGGGTGATGGGAAGAACAGGGAGAAAGAATATAAATCTTTCTGGGAGCAGGGCATCTCTGGGACATGGGAGGCTCCTGGGAATTGATGGAGGTGACCCTAGCTGAGATGCCAAGCAATGGGTGTTAAGGAGCCAGGTGGGACTCCCAGCAGACTTAGGGGACACACATAAAACATTCAACCCAATATGTTTCCTGTCTACAATAAGTGTATTGGTAAAGATGGAACAGATTAAGGGAATGGCAAAGCACTAATTGGCCCAGCTTGAGACCCACCACATGGAAGAGGGCCAACCACTGTCACTATCAACAATACTCTGCTATGCTTGCAAACAGGAACCTATAATAACTGCCTTCTGGAGACAGTTACAAAGACCAAGGTCAAGCAATGGGCAGAGCTTTGGGAGTGCTGTGGAAGAGGGATAGGAAGGATTGAGGGAGTCAGAGGGGTCAAGAACACCACAAGAAGAACTACAGAGTAATCAAACATGGGCCCATGTGGTCTTACAGAGACTGAACCACCAACCAAAAAGCATGCATGGACTGAACCTAGACTGCCTACAGATATGTAGCAAATGTGCAGACTGGTCATCCTGTGGATCCTTACCAATAGGAGTAGGGCTGTCTCTGACTCTATTACCTACTGCCAGGTCACTTTCCTTTACCTGGGATGACATGCCACTCCCAAGTGGTAGAGGATGTGCTTAGTCTTACTGTGACTTAAGTTGCCAGAGTGGATTGTTTCTAATTGGTGACTTCCCTTTCTCTGTGAAGAAAGAAAGGGAGAAAATGGGAGGAGGTGGGTGTGGGACTGGAAGGAGAGGAGAGAGGGGCCTAAGCTCCATGTAAGCTAAATCAATCAATCAATCAATCAATCAATCAATAAATAAATAAATAAATAGATAAATGGAGGGGGGAATGGAAATGACAATATAAAACTATCAACATGAGAGCTTTGGTCTCTGTCAAATAAGCTGACTGCAGAATACCTCCATGTTAGCAATTCAGCCACGAGACACACATTTTAATACGTTATCGGAATAGTAGAATGTACTTCACAAAATCACGAAGGATCAGCTAAAATTGTATATACAAAATGTTTGTATAACATCACTACATGTTCAGAACCCCTGCATTGGTGTCAAATCTAAATAGCTAATAACTCTAAAAAATGCCATTCTTAACCCATTGAAGACAGTTTTGTATATAGACTTAACTGATAATACATAAGAGAGCATTATGATAATTTCAATTAACTCCACTTTCACTTAGAGTTCAACTATTTCCCCCAGGGTTGTTCACAACAGAAGAAATATTTTCCTGTTTTTGGAACCAAAATCTTAAGTGACTTCTACCTTCATTTGCAGTAAACACATATATTCTTTCAGATGATAATCTGATGCCTTATAGAGAATGTACTGAAGCAATTCTCTAACAGCTACTGAGATATGACTGCTTAAATTTATATCAAATGTCTTAAATTTGAGACCTACTAAGTAATTTAATTTTTTTAAGATTATATGACTGAGAAAGCTAAAATGTATTAGAGATAAAACATTTATACTCTAAGTAATGGCTTCTAGTAAGTATTGATCTTTCTCTTCAAGGCAATACCGAATGCTCCAGGAGAATAATCTAGCCAGTTATAAATATTTTGATATAATATTGATAATTTTTAAATGTCCATTATATATTCATACATACAGTAGAGTGAGTGTGTATATATTCATATAGAAAAATCATGTATAAAATGAGAGTGAAAGCAAGATTCTCCGTACCAGCAGGAACTAGGTGAGGGATGAAAACACCACAGGGAGTGGTTATATTTAAATTACATGATAGATGTATATGAAAATATCTTTATGAAGCTCATCATTGTGCACAATGAATACATTCCAACATTTCTTGTCACTAAGAGAGATCGTCCTTTCTCAAATACAAATAAACAGAAAACAAATTTAAGAATACTCATCATAAAATACAGACTAAAATAGAAGATAATAAATGGAATAAAACACAAAGTTATAGTTATCACAAGGAGCATTTTTATACCTCCCCCAAAAAACAGTCTATTGCCATCATTAGATATGCTCTTCTCTCTCCAGTTTTAGGTCAACCTCCCTGTTAGATACAGTGTAGTTCATTCATGTTTAACTTGGTATGTCATCGCACTAATGATAGGCACATACTGAACTCATCACACACCATTATGAACAGTGTATCATAACAGACCCGTCCCTCAGAATATAGGCACTTATAATTCTTCTAGGCAAGAAATATTAATAGAGTTGATAAATATTAGTCAATCTAATTTTAACATATTGGATAATCTCAAATGATGTTCTAAAATACATCCATATGGCTATGAAAGTGTTCAAAGCACGTTCTAAATGAATTTTAATTTTGTATTATGTATTGATGTACCCATTTTTTTGTGTGTTTGAAGTATGAGCATGTAGAAGTCAAGAGACAACTTGCAAGCATAGGTTCTCTCCTTCCACCCATGTGAACCCTGGAGATAAAGTTTAGATGACCACGTTCTGCAGCAATTGTCATTACTCACCAAACCTTCTTCTTGGCACTTCTAGTTTCATTTTAGGAATGAGGAGACTGAAATATTAATCTCTCCAATTTTAGGTCAGTCTCCCTGTTGGATGTAGTGTAGTTCATTCATGTTTAACTTGGTGTGTCATTACAGTGATGATTGACACATACTGCATTCGTCTAGACACCGTTGCGAACAGTGTATCATATCAGACTTGCCTCTGCTATGCTAGTCTCTCTCTGCTTTGTTCTTTCAGCTACCATGATGAGTTATATTCTGTTGATATTCAGTACTTCTTAGGGTTGAGAAACCAAGCTCAGAAATAAGAATATCAAGTATTTAAACTGTGGCATCTTTTAACTAGACTTTCTGGATTTGCTGTAGTCGGTTGTGAAGTGGGAAATTTTTAATTTTTACAGATGTACATCTGTAAATGTAATTCTGTTACACACACAAATGTAAGCCTATATACATATTCGTATATACACATGTCAAAATGAAAGGTCTCTTTCTGTTTGGTCATCGTTTGGTCACTATCCAATTTCCAGTTAAAATCAGGAGGAACATTATGCGTGTGTATTGTAGTGTAATATTGACCATTAGAAATGGGCTGAGAGTCTAGATCAAGGGATGGAGCACTTGCTTAGGAAAAGATGCAAAGTCCTGATTTTATTCTCAACACTGAGGAACAAAATGCTATATTGAGTTGGGATGTTATAGAACATATGAATGCGCGTGCGCGCGCGCACACACACACACACACACACACACACACACTACAGAAAGAGAAGAGAATGTTGCTTTGTATATGAATAAATATATTCACATTCATATACTATATGTTTGTTTCTAATTTATAAACAATGTTTTCTGAACTCATAATGGTCTTTCTAAGACATATTTAATAAACACAAAGAAATCTTTATTTGGCATGATACCCAATGTACAGTTTTTGAAGTCCCAGATTGTAACCTTATAATGGTTTGAATGCATGCTTTAAGTTGTGATGTTTGGTTTTTTCACGAGACTCTGCTGATACTCTACCTTGGTAGCCACTACAGTATCCAGTTTTCAGGGGTATCATTCATGTACTGAAATAACTCTACACTCTGTCTCATGTTGCTAAGTTATGACATTTGCTAGATTACATAAATTAAATGCATGCTTCCTCCTAAGTTCAATGAGTAATGGGTTAATTGGAATGTAACCTCAGTGAAAGCTGGGAAGAATCAGATTCCAAATCACCAGCTTGCCTTTGATGGCAAGGGGGTCATTTCTTTTGTGTAATGTATTTTGTTTGAATGTGAGACTGAAATAGGCATTTCAATACGACAATAAAAAGAATGTAACATTGACCACGAAGCCATCTTCTTTAAAGATTAGTTTCAGAGTTTTTAAGAGATTCAATTGTTTCTTCTGTATTACTTGATGAAAAAAAAAAAAACCTAAATATAGCATAGGATAATCATACTAAATTCTGTACACTTAAAGAAGCTAAGCAAGAAGGAGGACACTGAGTAAGATGATCCATCTTTACTCAGAAAAGCAAATGGAATAGACATCTTAAGAGGGAGAAAACAGGGAACAAAATAGAAGCCTACCAGGGAATTAAAGCAGATGCTAAGACTCATAGCCAAACTTTGGGCAGGGTGCAGGGAATTTTATGAAAGAAGGGGGAGATAGAAAGACCTGGAGGGCCAAGAGCTCCAAAAGGAGAGCAAAAGAAGCAAAAAATCTGGGCACAGGGGTCTTTCCTGAGACTGATATTCCAACCAAGGACCGTGCATGGAGATAATCTAGAACCTCTGCACAGATGTAGCCCATGGCAGCTCAGTCTCCAAATGAGCTCCCTAGTAAGGGTGAGATCAGGGGCTGTCTCTGACATGAACTCAATGGCTGGCTCTTTGATCACCTATCTCTGAGGGGGGGGTGGGGCAGCTTTACCAGGCCACAGAGAATGACCATGCAGACAGTCCTGATGAAACCTGATAGGCTAGGGTCAGATGAAAGGGGAGGAGGACTTCCTTTATTAGTGGACTGGGGGAGAGGCATGGTACTAGAAGAGGGAGGTAGGGTGGGATTAGGAGGGGCCAAGGGAGGAGGCTACAGATGGGATATAAAATGAATGAATTGTAATAAATGAAAAATAAAATTAAAGAAAAAGTTAAAAAAAAAAACCTAAGTGAAATGAACTGACACTGGCATTAAAGTATTTTCTTCTGGTTAATGTTCCATTTAATTCTGATATTTTAAAATATTGGTCATGTTACTGTGAATGCAAATGACCTTCTGGAACAACCAGTATCGTTCTTTATTCCAAGGGTTCAACATGATGGGTATCATTTGGGTAGGGAAATCAAATCAGCCTGTGTCAGAAAACCATGAAAATCACTCTGCTCAGTCATTCTTTGCTTCCTCAACTTCTTCCCCTCAGGCTAAGTGTCAGTCACACTTGCAGCTTGCAGAGCTCTGAATAATTCATAGGACTTCCATTGAGCCTTTCACCAAGGATTGATAGTAATACCACTAATGAAATGTCCGGGCCAGCTGTGGCTAAGCTACCTAACATTGCCTCTGTTTATCTAGTCAACTTTCCCAATAAATCTGAGAACATGCTATAACTCTAATAGCTATGCATAGGAGCCTACAATGCAATTCTAAGTTAGAACGGCTTAAAACAACAGCAAGGGGACTAGATAATTTAATAGGCATAGATGGAAAATAGTCTTTAAATAGAAATTAATAGTGCTTTCTTCTATTCGCATCAATTTCTTAAATGTTTTGTATCTACTAGCGGATCCTGGCTACTAATTATTCCAAATTTCGGCTTATTATGTATGAGACATAGAAGTCTGATTTATTATCCGCTTCCTATGTTTTTATGAGGCTTGTTAGCAGAACTCCATTATATCTGACTGACTCCCTGATGTCAAAAGCCATTCTTGATAAAATATTTATTATAAAAATGAACCAACAAATCATTGAAATGGCTCTGCTAAGCAGGGAAAGTAAAGTGAGATATAAAATATTGTTTATAGCACAATTAACAATATTATTGCAATTTCCAAACAGCTCTTTAAGCACCATATAGGCTGTGACTATGAGGAAAGAGACACACCCTCCCCCACTCCAGCTTGGCTCTGCCTTCTTCCGAAGCTACATGTCCCCTCACCAGTGCTGGCTGTTTGTTTTCTTGGATCAAAGACTGCGTATGGCCAGTATGAAACGGCATGGTTATACCAAAGGTGATTACTGTGTAAGTCCTCTCTAATGTACCATAAGAGAAAAGAATTAATGTTCGCCAATCCCACTAGGCATTATTTTATTTTTTGCTAGTTAGTTAGTTTGGTTTTTTTTTTTGGGGGGGGGCAGTCTTTAATCATGAACAGATCACTGTGCATTCCTGCAATATAAAGCTCAAAAAGTATACTTTTATTATCTTTACATTTTTTCCTAGTATTAAGATTCATCGAATTTTAATTCAAAATTCATTCATTTGAATTTAATTGAAAATTGAATTTAATTGAAAATTTATTGAATTTTAAAACTGAGGTATTATAAATTCCCAAATAACAGTCATATCAGGAGCTTCTGAAGGGCACTCCCCAAAAGCACAGGGTAAGCCACAGAGAGTATAGATTTCCCCAACTCTTCTCAGGAGACAGATTCATGCCTGCTGATTGACAGTAACCTTGGTCACTGTCATGAACAGCAACAGCAATTAGTGAAACTGTCAGGGTTCAACGGTGGAAACATTTTGGTAATGAAGACATCATTGACACGTTCCTAGTACTGCTGAGATAGCCCTGCCCACTGGAAGGACCAACGACCACTTTCAAGCCAATCCCATCACAGCAATGTAGAGAGTTGGGCAACCCATAGCCTCTCTTTTAGTGAGATACTGTTGAGGTACAAATCTCAGCAGTTCATTGTGTAAGTTCAGGGCTCATGTGCTCATTTGCACTGTGAATAAAGTCCACACACTGCTTATCTGAGGAGCTGCTCAAGACAGAACAGCAACATTGGTCCAGTTTAACATTGTACTTGTCATGCAAATACTCTGGCCCCAGATTCCTAGTCATAATTCCCCTGTCCATGTAAAACACAAAATAGCCCTTTTTCGATGATGCTTGTTAACAAACAACCCTTTTCACACATATCAAATTGAGGTAATAAACCCAAACAATCCCTATCCAGGTTTATTGGATGTATCACATTACCTCTGCTTATAAACAATGATGACATGATGGCTTCACTTCTGTGTATCTAATCCCCATGTTGTGACAGTAGGACCTTCCCAATATCATTCACTGAAAATAGAATATCATACTCTGCTAATGCTGGGTCTCATTGACTAAAGTCAGTTATTTACATTCAAACATCAAGGTAGAAACTTAAAAGAAAGCTCAGTAAATGAAATGTTTGTCTCTCAAGCATCAGGGCTCAAGTTTAACCATGTTAAAAATAAAATAAAATAAAAGCTTAATGTATTAGCATATAGTCTACTTACACCACTGTTCTCTGTCCAGCACATTCACACACATGAGCCCATATGTATATGAACACAGCACCCCAGCACACACAGAGAAGATAAGAGTTTGCAATATGGGGTTTTCACCAAAGTATAACAGTAGGTAGATTCTAGGACTGGGTCTCATATCAACCATAATATTTATTTTATTTTTAATATTTTTAACTGGAAGGAGCATCTACCCAGCCACTTTTGATTATACATGGCTTTAAATATGTCATAGTATGCACCATGCATAATTGTTGAGCAAGATGATCTCAGTACTTTTGGGGTTATATCACA
>NW_026596149.1:14059083-14091358 GCF_907164565.1 Psammomys obesus | reverse complement strand
ATAATTGTTGAGCAAGATGATCTCAGTACTTTTGGGGTTATATCACATTAATATCAGCCTGCCACGGGTTCTAACAAGTAACACAAGTTGTCAGACACACCTGGGCTTGTTGTTTGAAGACTTGGCAGTCACTGTGCTCAGAGGCAGCTAGGGTGATACCTCATTTCTGCCCTTTAAACTATGGTAGAAATGTCATCAATGGAGGCTGCTCTCATTCTTCACAGACAATATGTGGCCATGAATGTATCTTTCACATCATTTAAAACAATCTATAATTGCACTGCATGAGGTGCTGATAGGAATCATGGTCACAGAATAAGAGTAAGAATGGCACTGTATTCAAGAAAGCAAAAAGAATTGACGAATGCACCTTCTGAAATATTTGCGTCAAACTACCTTCATATCGCATAACATTTTTACACAACTTATTTTCTTGTTTTAATTAGTAGATTCATTTAAGACACCCTTGGATTCATGCTGCCATGTGAATTAGAACACAGCACCCCAGAAAAAGAGTGCAAGTTTGCAAGTGGATGTCCCAGGTAAACAACTTTTTTTTTCTCCCCATAGCAGATAAGGAGGTATTTGAGGGGAGAATATTCTTAATGTTAAAAACTTCTAAGGGACGAAGAAAAATAAATTGTCATGTATATTATTGTTTTCATCCTCCGGAAACTTTACTTCTAGTTCAGTTTAAGTGAATCAGAGCACCGAGTATCTCTGTGGGGCTGACTACATTCTGTTTTATATGAGCACAATGCTTCTTTTCAGTTTTTAAAAAACATAATTGAAATCTCTGCTTTTAGTTAGTGGCATTAATACAGTATTTGCAATGTAACAAACAAGAGGTAATATGGATAATATGGTGCATATGCACATATATAGAAATAAGTGAACTATTCCTAAAATTTAAAATACAGCTTTAGAAGTCTCTTAATTATTTTTCATTATGAGTAAAAGTCTCAGAGAATGTATACCACTATGTTAGCTTTGCTACACTGTCACAGGAACTCTGGGAGAAAACACATAAAAGGTTTCCAAGTCTCCCATCCACATTCAGTTGGCTGCCTTTGGAGCCCAAGGTGAAGCAAAAGGTCATCCAGACAGATAGTGTGAAATGGATAAGATCTTGTGAGATACAGGAAGTAGAGTGGGGGAAAGACCTGGGCACAAGATAAAGTCCTCTCAAGAACTCAGCACTTTTTTCATGTAAGTTCCAACTCTGGTTTCTACCATCTTCTAAATGTCCATCAGATTATGAACTTATCAATAGACTGATCCATTAATGATAACAGAACTTTTAAATAAGCCAATACAATTCTAGCAGCTAAACTTCTTAGCACTAGTTACACTGGGAATCAAACCTTAATCGTATCAACATTTAAGGGACATTCAGGGACGCATGCTTCTCTTTTGAACAATTTTTTAACTCAGAAAGGGAGAAACTCTGTGGAAACGCATAGCTCTGTTCACCTAGCTTTATGAGATGGTGATTTCATTTCCAAAATGGAAATTTTGATCTGAAAATGATAGTGTCATTCATACTTTGGCCATTTATGAGAGAGAAGACTTGGAAGTGGGTTTAGATAGAAGGTGTAATCTAGTTGGATTCAAGAAATAAAATGAAATTCATGTTAACCATTCAAGCTGAGATAGGATTTAGGTACCATATCATAGGCAAGAAGAGATTTTCAAATGACATGAGTGCCTCTCCTTTTTACAAGACAGATTATGAGATGGTGCCAAGCCTCCTTGTCTCCAGATTTCAGCAGAACTATCAGATGTGAACTTCTGATTTTGTGTTCTAAAAGGACAAACAAAACAAAACAAAACAAAACACAGATCTGTGCTTAATTAAGCTCTTATAATGCACATCCAAGCAATATTTTCACTCATGCTTAATTATATTTCATGAAATCATATAGGCTTTAAACTATTTTACAGATCCTGACATATCTTAATATTTTTTATAATGAAAAATGTAAGAAATAAGAGCCAATGTGCAAGCTAAAGGTTGATGGTGAGACATAAACTTCGAGACTTTCACATTCCCATTTCCTTTTTCCTCACGTGTAAACCCAAGCACTATGTGTTAGAACAGGGATAGGAAAAGATGTATCCTGATTATTTGAGAGGAAAGAAAGGTAAGTGGTGAGAGACATAAAGAAAGGCTAGGACTCTTAACCTGTTCTTATTTTCATGTTGTCCTAATTAGTCAGTTATCTCTTGTTGGTATGCCAACCAGGGACTCCCACTTGGATGAAGGTCTTTTTACTCTTAAAGTAAATGAAAGAAAGGTTTGTTTGATTTTTTTTCTACTTGGTGATGGGGCTGCATGGAGGAACTTGCACAAACCACACAGCCCTAAACCTCACAGTTCTTTGTATCTTATGCACAAAACCCACTCCCTGGCCCCCCAGTTCATTTGCAAGAACAGTTAGCTAGAAGCAGGACTATAGAAGACCCAAAACAAGGTTATTACATTTAGGAACTATCCTGGAGCTATGGAATGGCTCTTTGGTGTTTACATCATTGTGCCTGTGTTGTAAAGGGTTAGGGCCTAAATGCTACACTTTGAGGTCTGAGTGACGCCACCAACATGGTATCATTTGGGCTAAGATCTGGGGACCGTAACACTCTGGATGATTTTCCAATTTTACTGAGTTGATTTAACCAGAGGCATGAGAAATAACTCCTTGCATAATGAAAGCGGCCATGGTGTTTTCTCCTGTTAGAAAATTGGTTGCTACGCTTTTCAGAGGATACACATTTGTTTGATGTGACAGAGGAACTCTGTATGCTACATGGATTCCCTCTGTAACATTCTTACATTCTTTTCTATCTCTTCACTTTTTTTTTGGCTTTTTGATTTTTTCCTTTTTTATTATTTATTACAATTTATTGACTTTGCATCCTTGCTGTGGCCTCCTCACTTGTCTCCTCCCAAACCCACCCTCCCTCTCTCTTTTCCTGCTTTGCCCCTTCCCTTGTCCACCGATAGGGGAGGTCCTCATCTCCTTTTATCTGACCCTAGCCTATCAGGTCTCATCAGGACTGGCTGCATCATCTTCATCTGAGGCCTGGCAAGGTTGCACACCCAAGGGGGAGGTGATCAGAGAGCCTGACACTGAGTTCATGCCAGAGAGAGCCCCTGCTCCCATTACTAGAGAACTCACTTGGAGACTGAGTCAATGGGTTACCTCAGAGCAGGTGTTTTATGTCCTCTCCATGCATGGTCTATGGTTTGTGCATCATTCTCTTCAGGGTTCTCAGGCTCTTTTTTTTTTTTTAATCTGTTGGTCTCCTTTTGGAACTCATGACCCCTCCAGGTCTTTCTATCTCCCCCTTCTTTCATAAAATTCCATGCCCTCTGCCAAAAGTTTGGCTATGACTCTCAGCCTCTGTTTCAATACGTCAATCAGTAGAGTCTTTCAGATGTCCTCTGTGGTAGGCTCCTGTCCTGTTCCCTGTCTTCTCCTACTTCTCATATCTATCTAGTTTGCCCTTTTGAATGAGGATTGAGCATCTTCCTAGGGTCTTCCTTGTTTAGCTTCTTTGGGAGTGTAGATTTCAGTATGTTTATCCTATATTATATGTCTAATAACCACTTATGAGTGAGTATATACCATGTATGTCTTTCTGATTCTGGGTTACCTCACTCAAGAAGACCTATTCTAGTTCCCACCATTTGCCTGAAAATTTCATGATTTCTCTGTTTCGAATTTCCTAGGGTTGTCAGCTTCATTGATGATTCTATCCTGCTGACAACATTCTCTCTTGAGATGGTAAATAATGAAATATGGCTTGGTGTGGCAGGAAGCCATTGGTAATATTTGATTAGCCTTGAGGAGGTACTCTCACCAATTGAAAGTTGTACAGGAAGAGAAGAGGTGAGAAGTGGAGAAGAGAGGAGAGAAGAGAAGAAAGGAGACGGGAAGAATAAAGCAGGAAAATAAAAGGAAAGGACAAGGAGGAGAGGGGAGGGGAGAAGGGAGGAGATGAAGAAAGGGAAAGGGAGGGAAACAGAGAGGAGGTTTCTTTAGTTTTTTTTCTCTTTCTTTTTATCTTTCTTGTTTGCTATATATTTTTAATGTATTTATTTCTATGACTTTGAACTTTGACCAATATTTTTCAGCTAAGAGGGGATTTGTACTGAAGATGCAGGCTAGTGCCAGAGTGTATGCATAAGTTTTTCTCAGCATCGTATATGTGGAAAACATTTCGATATAACAGTGACTGACTAGAACATTTTCTCCCCATTGTCTGGCTGGCTAGCGGAGTGGGGTGTCTCACTGTTCCATTTATGTGCCACAAGATATTGTCTACAGGTTTCAAAAGATGACTTTCTCTGGAAAAGGTTCTTTAGCTAATGTTATGTGAATAACTATTCCCTCCTGCTAGTATTTCTACATTTTAAGAGGTGGTTACAGAAAGACAAGATCAAAATATCAATCATAGAGAAGAAAAGAATAACTGATATTTGTTTCCTTATGATGTTGTTGAACATTTGAATACACACACAAACACACACACACACACACACACACACACACACACACAGTCTTAAGGCTCCTTAGGTATAAAATTAAGTTCTTCATGGTTTAAACAATCTAAGTCTAGAAATTTCATTATTTGCACTAAAGGATTCTTTAGTGCTTGACAATATTTAAGCAATTCTCAGCAATCATTATTGTTATGACTGCTTTTGTATATACAAATAGCCAATATTAACATGAAAAGACATCACATATCATCAGTTCAATGAAAATTAAATCATTAGACATGTCTGTCCATCCCTTAGAAAAAAATTCTGCAGCTCTAACAGTGCTGAGCTTTTGTAAGCTGGGGTTTGCCAGTTGTGAAAAATAAACATTATTTATCCAAAATTAATGAAAAGCATCTTGTATATTAAGAATTCATGCAAACATAGTGTCCTCTGAAATGAAAAGTCATGACATGGTAACCCTCCCTGTTGTGTTTGTATTGAATGCTTCAGAGATAGAAACAACAATAAATAATCAAACAGTAAATACATATCTACATATTTTTTATAGAACTAAGGAAGGTCTTAAAAGATGCTGAGATTCACAAAATCATGAATTATCTGTACCTGACTAAGGAAAGGAGAAAGTTGATATTTAGAGTGTAATTAGCCCTGTACTTATTATTATTTTAACTTAAACTCCAAGAGAATGATTACTTTATCTACCTTGTTCTCATTTAATATTTGAAGCCAATTATCTCTCAGGGCCTGAAAAAGACTGTTAAATGTCTTTAATCACACTATATTCGAGACAATTACCCAATGGCATATTCCAGATAACTCAACATGGGCTTGCAATCAGAATATTTAATTTAAAAAGAAACAACAACAAAAGCTTGCTATCCTCGTGGGAATTTAAATAACTAATCTATATTCATGACTCGGCTACAATTCTGGTATCAGTTTGAGCTTGCAGGATTGCTGATGGTGTTTCACAAAAAGGAAAAAAGAAAGAATGGCAGGCAAATTTATATTTAGTCACTGTTTCTAATGGGTAAAGGGGGTAATTTTACTGTAACTAGTTCTTTTGTCTATGTCAGCATAAATTTTGTCCCAGAATGCTCTCTATAGTCCCCTCTCATTTCTTCCCTCTTTTTCTTCTGTCCTTTTCCCTTTTTTCCTCCCAATGTCCCTCTCCGTTTCTCATACTTTCTTCTTTCTTTACTTCCCACTTAAAAAAAATAGTGCTCCATTATAACTCGCATTTTCTCACCCTGACATTTGTAAATTATTTTTCTGTACTTAATTTGATACCAAGTAAATTTTCTCACATATGTCAAAATATATAAAACACACATTGTACCATCTGGACAAGGCTTTTGTCCATCTGGAATGTACTATCCTGAAAGCAGTGCAAACTTTTCTCAATCTAGTCCCTTTTCCATTTAAAAAGCCCATGTATTTGAATCAAGTTATAACTAAAAACAACATCTCTGAAAATTCTCAGACAAGGCCTGGTGTAATTTAGCTTCCATGCCAATGTCAAATTACTTTTACAAGGCAGGTAGATTGTAATAATCTTACTTCGTATTATTCAGCTTGAAAGGTTCTATTCCTAACCCAAGCCCTATTGATTCCTTGTCCTGATTTTGTTCAAGGTAGATTGTGTAGATTGCCACTATGTCAGTCAAACTTGATGGGACTTTTTCTTTGAACATAGCTGGACCAGCTTTAATAGAATCGTTAGGTGATTCATAGTTTAAACAAAGCTGTCATGAGAGCCTTGGTTGCTTGAGAACACATAAGATATTATTAGCTCTGTACTGTATCTGTTGAGATCTTGTTTGATATTGGTATGAAGTTTCATGAATTAGCAATACTGACATGTATGATATATTAGCCTGGCTTGGGCAGAAAGCATACACTAGCTTCTATAGGATGATTACCTTTTACGTGGCCAAAAAAAAAAAAAAAATCTTAAAGTTGGTAATTTTGAATTTCAGTTTGAGTTCAGATATTTATTAAAATAGGCTTAGTTTTATAATTAAAAGTGTTTTTAAAGATTATAGACTGTAGTCATAGGAGCAATATACATAGTGGCAGAGTCTATGTTCAAGTATCTATTCATACTAAAATTAGTACTGTAATTGAAGCCATGGAAAAAGGCATAGGATGACACTTGGAGTTGAGCTTTTGGAGGAGGGAAGAATTCTTTTCAGGTAATGTAACAGTGAGGGTTTTTGTTTTTGATTGATTGATGATTGATTGATTGATTGATGTTTCTATTACTGTTCAACTCAGACAATTTTGGGAACTGAACTGTTCTGATCTCTTATAGAACCATTTTTTGTTATGGACAGAAATAGAAAACAAACAATTTCTACATAAATCTTCTTTTCTGAATCATAAGTGAAAGTTGGACAATTGCTAAAGCTTGAACAGTCAGCTTGTATAAGTGATTTCCATGCTATGTTATACAATGACTGCTCACAATCTGCAAAACTGGGTATAGTAATTAAAGAGGAGATGGCCACAGCAGGTTTTCAATCAGGCAAAGATTTCCAAACACATTTAATGAACATAAAATGCATATGTCTTGTGATTTGCCTAAATTTATGATTACATAATCTTGATAATGGAAATTCTGTGGCACTAATTTCTTCCTTGTAGCTATTTCTCTCTGTCATTCTCTAACTATGACTTAGATTTTGTAATTTACTTCATAGTTGTTTGTATGTGTGGGTCAAAAGAAATCAAGTGAATAAAGATATGGAAAGTAAAATATAAAATGCTATTTTAAAACAGCAGTTTTAAAAACTATATTCAAAGGATCTCTAGATTGTCTATGAATAACTACACACATGTACCCAATGGGCTGCTTGTTCTTCATGTGAGTTCCCTAGAAAGGAGAGTGTGGCCTGTCTCTGATATGGTGTCTGTTGCATGCTTTTTGGTCACCTCCCCTTGGTGTGGTTGCCTTGCCAGAACACTGTGAAAAAGGAAATGCTCAGTCCTGATGTGACTGGACGTGCTGGGCTGAGTTAGCTTCCCTCTTCTGAGGGGGAGGGGAGAAGAGATAGAGGGGGAAGAGGAGAAAGTGATAAGGGAAAGGAGGAAGGGAGGGAAGGACAAGTTGGAGAGGAGAGAGGAGGTTATGATTAGGATGTAAAGTGAATAGCTAAACAAATAAATTTTAAAAAGGAATGTGTGGGAAAAGGCAGATTAAATGGAACAGGTCTACCATTAATTGCTTTATGTACAGGATTAAGCTAAGAGCAGATGTAAACACCTACCAATTTAAAATATAATGGATTTCTGTCAGTATTGCCAGGGTTATATTGGCAGACAGATGCTCTTCATTTGTGATTTTCATAATCAAGTCATCTGAGACAGATGCCTGTTTTCCAGTTATATAAGAGTTTAAGTATAGAAGTGAAATCTTTTGTAGATTCGTTGTTCTGCTCTGTCAGATACTCCTGGGGTGTCTATGTATTGGATGTCATTTCCCCTACCAGGAAGGAAAAGCAGAAATCTAGGGAAAGCAACACTAAGATGACTCCAAGATTACATTCATTACATTCACTGTGTCTGTTGGCTCAAACTTAGTCCTACACCATTACTTAGCTGGGAGACAAACTCAAATGTGTAATTAGTACTCGTAATCATGTGACAAGATAAAGCTTAGCTGTTCTTATATCTTCAGGACTGGCTGCAATGTCCTTATCTGTGGCCTAGCAAGACTGCTCCTCCCTCGGGAGGGGGATGGAGGTGGAAGATCGCTCAATGAGCTAGTCATTGAGTTCATGTCAGAAATAATCCTTGTCCACTTTACTAGGGAACCCACTTGGGTACTGAGCTACCATGGGCTACATCTGAGCAGGGGTTTTAGGTTATATCCATGCAAGGTCCTTGGTTGGAGAAATAGTTTCAGAGAAGACCCCTGTGCCCTGATATATTTGGTCCTTGTGGGGCTCCTGTCCCCTCTAGGTCATACTAACTCCCCCTTCTTTCATATGATTCCCTGCACTCTGCCAAAGGTTTGGTTATGAGTCTCAGCATTTGCTTTGATACACTGCTAGGTAGAGTCTCTCAGAGGCCCTCTGCGGTAAGCTCCTGCTTGTTACTTTTTTTCTCCTACTTCCAATATCGATCCCCTCTGTCTTTCTAGGTGAGAATTGATCATCTTACCCCTGGTCCTCTTTCTTATTTATTTTCTTTAGGAGTACAGATTTCAGTATGTTTATCCTATCTTATAGGTCTAGTACCCACATATAAGTGAGTATATACCGTGTAAGCAGATGGAAGGGGAGGAGGACCTCCCTTATGAGTGGACTTAAAAGGTGGCAAGGCTATGGGTGAGATACAAGTGAATGATTGTGATTAAAATTTAAAAAATAATAAATAATAAAAAATAATTAATTGATTAATTAAAAAGAAAAAAGCTTAGCTGTTCTGATCTTTGAAAGGAAATGGTTGGATTGAAAATTGAAATCTGTTAGAGAAAAAATTGGGCTCTCCCTTTTTTCTGAAATTACAAATCTACAAAAGTTTTCTTACTTAATCATTTTATGTCAGACTTCAGATAATCATGGCAGAGATTTATAACAACTGCAATAACAACAAATATTAACAGTGTCAGTTAGTGTTGAGAAATATCTAGGCTTGTATGTAGGATACTATTTTATGAGTTCTTTTTAACTGTTTTCAAATGTTTAGAATTTATTTTATATTTAGAATTTTCCAAGTTAATTAATATTGTTTGGATTTGATATGAAGAAGACAAAATTTTAAAAGCATGAAATGAATTAAATCATTTAGCAAATGTCAAATTAGATAACCAAAGAGTTCAAGACCATTAAAAGTTTTTTGTTCAATAAATTGGAAATTATTAAAGAGACCTATGAGTATTTAAAAGTGCACATTCATTTCATCTATTTCAGATGGGCACAGTATTTCCTCTTTACAAACAGCGAGGTGCCAAATATTAAAAACATAATTTATAATACTTGTTTAGTTATTACATATTTATTTTTTAATCAAGAAATATAATTTGTAATATTTATTATCATCTGTTATATATTTATCTAATAATGGGTGTTCAGCTTGGATGTGAATCTGATGCATGGCATATGCCTGAGGCAGACCAAACACCATGCCTGTGCCCTGGGATTGTGAGCCATCATGTGGATGCTGGAAACATGACCAAGGTCCTCTACAAGAGCAGCCAGTGTTCTTAAACACTGAATCCTCTTTGCCCCATGTATTTTAGAATTAAACTAATGTTTGTAGAAAACTATCTGATCAGATGCTCATTGGAATTCCTAGAACAGCATAATTCTAACTTTCCATCTCTCACTGAAATTCCTAAAAACTGCATTCTAAATACAAATCTCAGATCCACAGACAGGTTCTGCTCCTACCCTTAATCAGAGAACTTTTTGTAGCAGACAGAGAGCATTACAGAAAACCACAACTGGTCAAATTACAGACAACACTGATCATGGCGAGCCCAGCCTCAGTGCATACATTCATGACATAATTCCAGCATCCAAGGCTCAAGGAACATTAAAGAAGAAGAGACCGAAATATCGTAACAGCTCAAGGATCAGGAAGTCAATCTACTATGTCTCCTAGAAACAACAGAGAAGCTATACTCATGATATCTTTAGGGTTATAGCCACCTAAACAAGACATGCTAACACTCACAGGATCCTACTTCCAGACAAAGGACTATGTACAATAAATGACATCTAGGAGAAGGAGAACTAATATTATCGAGGATTAAGCTCTTATTGTTTAGCCAACAACTAACTGATCATCCTTGAAATCATATACATACAGATAAGTAACCCCAAAGGAACTCAAGAGAGTCTATGTAATATTTTTATTCAATGAATTGCATATATTAGATGCAATAAATACATACCGTGTACATATGTATTTCTGACATAATTTCCATATCGAAATGGTTAATTTGTACAATTTCTTGAGGTTTTCATTTTTGTAGTGTGAGAGATTAAATCTGCTCTGTTATTTTATCATAACCAGAACGGAGATACTGATTTCAAATTGAAGATCTGCAAGTAAACTTGTGACTGTAAACCCCTGTGGTGCAGGTAACCTGTGCAATTATAATACAGCATTTAAAATGTCAAAATGCAAGCAAATATAGCTGTGATACCCCTCCTAGATATTCTAAAGTGAAAAAAAATCATTATAATGACATAAAACCATGAAACCATGCATTTATATTGTATACAAAGTTATGTAACACATGTGTGCATATATTCAAACACATTTCAGAAAAAAATACAGAATTATTCAGTTGTGGCATTGTGTAAAGAATGATACGGTTTTGTTTTGAAAGGGATTTTCAAATTTGCTTTAAATGTATATATTTTATAAGAATTTCTTTGTTTTCTTCTTTCATTGAAAATAGCAGGGAATCTTATGAAAAAAGGGGAGAAACAAACCCTGGAGGGAACAGGAACTTCAAACGGAGAATAACAGAACCAAAAAATCTGGGCCCAGGGGTCTTTTCTGAGAATGATACTCTAACCAAGGACCATGCATGGAGATAACCTAAAACCCCTGCACAGATGTAGCCCATGGCAGCTCAGTCTCCAAGTGGGTTTCCTAGTAATGGAAACAGGGGCTGTCTCTGACATGAACTCAGTGGCTGGCTCTTTGATCATCTTCCCCTGGGGAAGGAGTAGCCTTACCAGGCCACAGAGGAAGACAATGCTGCCAGTCTTGATGAGACCTGATAGGCTAGGTTGATGGAAGGGGAAGAGGACCTCCCCTATCAGTGGACTTGGAGAGAGAGGCATAGGAAGAGAAGAGGGAGGGAGGGTGAAATTGGGAGGGGACAAGGGATGGGGCTACACAGTTGGGATATAAAGTGAATAAATTGTAATAAAATTTAAAAATAAATTAAAAAATCATATAAAATTCAAAAAGAAAATAGGTCTGTTTTTCTCACATCATCTATTCTAATTAAGATTTCTCTTCCCTCTGCTCCCCCAACTTCCTCTCCACCTCCCCTTCCATCTGGATCCACTCCCCTTAATATATGCATGTCTCTGTGTCTTGTGGCATTTCAAAAACAAATTAGAGCTTGTGTTCATTAGCTCAGCTTTTTTGTTGAAGTTAAAGAGCCATTCGTATCATTATAGTTAAAAATATGTCAGTTCTAGAATGAAATAATAAACTCAGTAGTTTATGAGAATATGGAATTATAATACCAAAATATGTAGTGTCTTGAAAGTATAAAAACATGGCTATTTAAATTTTTACAGGTACTATATTTTCTTTTCTTTTAAAAATTATTTTCCTTGAAAATCTTATAACATTTACAGAATATTTTCTGATAATTATCACCCACATCTTCTCTTTTCCTCTATCCTTACCATTACTATCAGAATTCTCTCATCACAAAAGTCCTTTCACAGACTTTTTTTTTAAGAGTTCAGAGGAGGTGAATGTAAATATAAATCTTTAGAAGGCAGGATTGTGCTATCCTAATTTGCTAAAACAAAACAAAAAAAGGTATTCAGTCCACCTCAAAATGGTCGCTGATCTCTTCTGCCATTCATTTTGTCAGGTTTACAGTACCAGGCACGGGGTCTTTCTGTGGAAGAGGTCTCCAACTCAGTCATAGATTATTTGATTACCCCATACCAGGAGTACTGCTATTGCTCAAATGTAAACATCCTTCATGGCTGACTGTTCTCACAGATTATGGAATTCATATCTGGATAAAGTCAGCAATAAATATTCTTCACCAGTAGTGTGCACAGCAACTTCTGGGACTATGAAGGCTAGTCAGAAAGGAGAAAGCTTCTAGCTGAGTTCCACACTGACTTTTCTAAGTCATGCATCCAAGCTTTGTGTGTTTTTAGAAATGAGGTTTTATCCTCTAGCTTTATCACTCAGCCACTAGGAATAACAAGAGTCTGCATTGTTTTGGGAGCCTTCGTGGTCAATAGTGCATAGGAAGATATCCCACTCTAGGAATGGGGATTTGTATTTAATAATCTATAGATTCTGGAATCAACGTTATCCAACCATAATGGATATAGTCTTTCAACTTTAAAAAAAAATGTGGAGATTTTGCTTTATAAATTTTTTTTATTAATTACACTTTATTCATTTTATATCCCCCCATAAGCCCCCCTCCTCCCCTCCCAGTCCCACCCTCCCCCCTTTCTGCATGCATGCCCCTCCCCAAGTCCACTGATAGGGGAGGTCCTCCTCTCCTTCTTTCTGATCTTAGTCTATCAGTTCTCATCAGAAGTGGCTGCAATGTCAGGGTTCTAGGTTATCCCCACCTATAGTCGTTGGTTGCAGTATGAGTCTCTGGGAAGTTCCCTCTGTTCAAATTATCTTGTTCTGTTGCTCTCCTTGTGGAGTTCCTGTCCTCTCCAGCTCTTACTATTTCCCATTTCTTACATAGAATTCCATTCACTCTTCCCGTCAGTTGGCCATCAGGCTCAGCATCTGCTTTGACAGTCTGCACGGCAGAGGCTTTCAGAGGCCCTCTGTGGCAGGTTTCAAGGTTGTTTCCTGTTTTCTTCTGGCTTTCAGAGGCCCTCTGTAGCAGGTTCCTAGGTTGTTTCCTGTTTTCTTTTTCTTCTGATGTCCATTCTCTTTGCCTTTCAAGATGGGGATTGAACATTTTAGTTAGGGTCCTCTCTTTTGCTTAGTTTGTTTAGATGTACAGATTTTAGTGGGTTTATTCTATGTTGTATATTTATATGAGTGAGGATATACCATGTGTGTCTTTTTGCTTCTGGGACAACTCACTCAGGATGATCCTTTCAGGTCCCACCATTTACCTGCAAATTTCATGATTTCCTTATTTTTCATTGCTGAGTAATACTCCATTGTATAGATGTACCACAGTTTCTGCATCCATTCTTCAGTTGAGGGGCATCTGGGCTGTTTCCAGCTTCTGGCTATTACAAATAAAGCTGCTACAAACATGGTTGAGCAAATGTCCTTTTTGTGTACTTGAGCCTCTTTTGGGTATATGCCTAGGAATGGTATGGCTGGATCTTGAGGAAGTGCTATTCCTAGTTGTCTGAGAAAGCGCCAGATTGATTTCCAGAGTGGTTGTACAAGTTTACATTCCCACCAGCAGTAGAGAAGTGTTTCCCTTTCTCCACAACCTCTCCAGCATGTGTTGTCACTTGAGTTTTTGATCTTGGCCATTCTGATGGGTGTAAGGTGAAATCTCAGGGTTGTTTTGATTTGCATTTCCCTAATGGCTAATGAAGTTAACTGGATGTCTACATGTAGAAAAATGAAAATAGATCCATACTTATCACCCTGCACAAAACTGAAGTCCAAGTGGATCAAAGACCTCAACATAAAACCAGACACATTAAATCGGCTAGAAAAAAAAGTGGGGAATACCCTAGAACTCATTGGTACAGGAGAAAACTTCCTGAACAGAAGACCAACAGCACAGGCTCTAAGAGCAACAATCAATAAATGGGACCTCATGAAATTGAAAAGCTTCTGTAAAGCAAAGGACACCGTTATCAAAACAAAGCGACTGCCTACAGATTGGGAAAGAATCATCACCAACCCTTTATCTGACAGAGGACTCATATCCAGTATATATAAAGAACTAAAGAAGCTGAAAACAACAAACCAAGTAATCCACTTAAAAAATGGGGAACAGAGCTAAACAGAGAATTCTCTGTAGAGGAATATCGAATGGCAGCGAAAAAAGCTCAACCTCATTAGCTTTATAACTTTTAATTTAGTAGTTTTCATATGGTATTTCATACCTCCTTTATTTAAGGTAATTTTTATTTTTATCTTTTTTTCTTCAAAAGCATTCTTCCCAGCATTATACAGTTCAGGAAATATTGATGTCTAAAGCTATTATCTAAGAATGTTAATAGCTTACAAACAATTCAGCTACTGAAAAAAGAAACATTTATGATTAAAGTTTGTTTCTCCAGATTGTAGCTGAATCTATTTAAGGTATTTAATGTAAGAGTTTGAGAATGTTTCTTAACACAGCTGAATTAACTTTGTTTTATGAATAGGAATGTAGCTGTATGGGTGTTGAACTTGTCTCGAGTTTTTATAACTCAATGTAACACTTAAAGTTAAAGTGGCAGTCACATCTATGGGGCAGAATATTGCCTACAAAGATGATTTTGTTGAATATCCTGGTAATTTTACAAGATAGTCACAACATCCTAAGACATGTGGTCTCCCTTGTCGTCAACATTTATATTAAAGCTGACCTCCTGTGGACACTGAGCGATTGAAGGAAATATGTATGTTGTCTATGACTATAAGCTGAACAATTCATGGATTTTTATATAACCTTCTAATCCTTGAGTTTTGTATTATGAATTGATTTTTGCTGAAAATGATTCTGGAAGAATATACCTAGGGATATTTCTTTTGGTCATAATGTATGCATATAGCTTTGGATATATATCTTATAACCAGAAAGTCATTAAAATACAATAAATTGTTATTGAAGTATAAAATTTCATAGCAAAACCTCAACATAATGAGAGGAAATTCAATTATGATTTCATTAAGTAAAAATAAAACTGGAAATGCTGGCTACAAACTTACAGTGTAGCATACTACCACGAGCAGTGAAGTCTTGACTGTATGTAAATTAATTATTGTCACTTTATCCTCAGTATGTTTATATTAAAGGAAAGGGAATTAATAATTAGCTGCTTAATTATTATATAATACAGTCACCACAATATAAAATAATTTCTAAGAATTTTGCTGTTGGGAAAAGAAGAAATATCTAAATGACAGAGACTACATAGTGCTGAAGGAGAAGCAATCATCAGAAAAATTTTAAGCGTAAAATAAATATGGAAGAAACCATATTACCTACAACTAGAAGACATAATTACATCTTAGTTGTACAATGACATTAACATACACAGGTAAGTGAGACAACCTAAAAAAAATGGTGTTTGATTCAATGGTAAGAGCACAGACTGTTCTTCTAGAGAAACCAAGTTCTTGGACCATCAGGTAGCTCAAAATTGCTTGTAACCCTAGCTTTAGAGGCTAGACAGCTCTTCTGGCATCTGTAGACAGCATCACATGCATGCTTAATGCAAAAACACATACACATAAGTAACAATAAAAAACACTTAAAATGTTCAATGAAAAGGACTGAATCTTCAGAACATTTTCTGGAACTTTGCCAATATCTGCTCTAAAGCTTCCTCACCTTCTGTAAGGACCTAACTTGTCTTGCATAAAACATTCCAATATTTGCTTACTAATGTCATTCATTGAGTCTTAAGATTTGGGGTAACTTACAGGATTTGTTACGGATTTAAAATATCTAAAATGGAGCAAGGATAATTACTATAAAGGTTAAATATGCCTCTGTGTAGTAAATCACATTAAAACTACATATAGCTGGATATTAAGGGGCAAGGGAGGAGAAGAGGGAGAGGATTAGGGAGGGACCTACCGCTGGGATATATAGTGAATGCATTGTAATTAATAAAAAATAAATTAATTAAAAAAGAAAAAACTACATATAGGTCAGAATTATATTTATTACAATTTTTGCTTGATAGTAAGTTCTTTGTACATGATTCATATGAGCACTTGGTATAAAAATAGTCCATCATGCTACTATGTTCTTATCTTACATCATCAAACCACAAAGAGAGTTTTGGGAACCTCTGGTTTTTCTTTGATATCATTGGTACTCACAATTTCCTTCTTATTCTGACACTGTGGGTTTAAAGAAACACTATCCATCTTGTCAGCCAGGAAGGAACATGACAAGTACCTATTGAATTCCGGTTTTGAAAAGGCTTTCTGTCCCTTTAAAACAATGGTGTTTCCTGGAGTCTGACAAGACTCATCCTTCAAGTTATGGGAAAATAATCAGAAGATCAATAGGAGCCAAACAAGTTTTCATTTTTTTGAAATTGAAATGCTGTTTTAGTGTCAATCAATCTTTAGCTCTGGCGGTCTGGGTGTGGATTTTATCCAAAATAATTTCTCATGTATTTTATGACAGTAGACATATGAAGGCATGAACCATCATTTTTTAGGGACTATACTGATTTTCTGATATTTCAAACATAAGATTTGACTGGAGTTCTATGCTTCCTCTCAGGAACTTGGTATTTCTTTTTCTACTGGAAAAGGAACAGTGATGGCAGTATTCCTTTCAAGAACAAAACCGAATCTAATAGAGTGATATCCATAGCCACTGAAAATGGGGTCTAAATCTATCTGTTAGAAATGAACTGCATTACAATGACACCAACAAAATAACTGAACGTTGTCAGTGAGTGAAGTCAGGGACTTGTCTTTCAGCGTTGAGAACCATTGTAGATGGGAAATTATTTCTGAAGCATTAATATGAAAATGAAAAATACCATATAAGTTTCTTATGTCCGTGGACTAATCTCAACCTATCTCAGGGCCAAAACATCAGTGCTTTATATCAGAGGAGAAAAACACACAAAAGACAGCATGGAAGGGAAAAGGATTCATAGCCATGTGACTGAACCCTTAACCCAAGGGTAACATTTCATCTTATGGAAAACTGTAACTTTTATTTTCCTTTTTTATTAACCTTACATACTGATCATAGCCCTCTCCATTCTCTCCTCCTTGTCCCACCCTTCCTCCCTCTTCCCCTTTCATCAGAAAAGGGGAGCTTTCCCTACTCCTTCTAGCCCACCCCAGGTAATGAAGTTGTATAAAGACTGAGGGTGACTTCTTCCCCTATAGTCAGGTAAGGCAGCACCTCCTCAAGGGGAAGTAATCAAAAAAGCAGGCAACAGAGTCCTTGTCAAAGACATGATCTCCACAAGGACCAAAAATATCTGGGCACAGGGGTCTTTATGAGACTGATTCTTCAACCAAGGACCACGTATGGATGTAACCTAAAACTCCTCCTCAGACATAGCCCATGGCAGCTCAGTATACAAGTGTGTACCCTAGTAAGGGGAACAGGGACTGTCTCTGCCATGAACTTAGTGGCTGGATTTTTGACATCCGCTTCTCTCAAGGGAGGAGCAGCCTTGCTAGGCCACAGAAGAGGACATTTCAGCTAATCTTGAAGAGACCTGAGAAGCTAGGGTCATATGGAAGGGGAAAAGGACCTCCCCTATCACTGATTTTAGAGAGGGGCAGGGAGGAGATAAGTGATGGAGGGTAAGATTGGGAGGGAATGAGGGAGAGGGTTACAGCTGGGATACAAAGTAAATAAACTGTAATTAATGTAAAAAATAAAAATTTAATTAAAAAAAAAGATATCTTCTCTCTGCTTAGTAGGGGACACACATGAAGCCTGAGCTGCCCAAGGTCTACATCTGTGTATGGGACCTAGGTCCAGTCAATGCATGGTCATTGGTTGTTGCCTGAAGCTTTTTTTGCATTAATGTTTATCATTCTATTTTAAAAGAAATGTATACTTTTATGATAACAGATGGCAGTCTGGAGGTTTCACTGGCACCTCTTCAGTAAGAGCATAAGATGCTCCCAAGTGGTCTCGGAATAGCCTTAACTTCCTTATGCTACTGATAGAATGTCCCAGAAAAGCTATTATCATTAACACAGCTCTATCTGTGGCTGAATCTCAGAATTCCTAGTAAGGGTAACATGGAACCTTCACAGTTATTTTTAAATGAAACTTTTTATATAGTCTCTGTAACTTGCATTATTTCTTTTTAGAATATTATAGCTATAGTGAGTTGAACTATGCTCTCTATACAGAGGTTTCTTTGATTCAGGCATGCACATCTGCAAAGGCTTTGCTTTAGGGAAAGGGCTCCTTTAAGACAACACCCTTATCGTGTTTGGCATTATCAAATCGATAATTACACAGCCTCCAAAATGAATCTTCTTTAAGAGGTACCCATCAGCTTTATAGAGGTGCATATGAATGGCTGGGAATGCTGCTACCCTTCTAGCTTTTCTTAAACTGATGGAACCTCCCCTGGAAACTTCTTATATTTGAAAACGGATCTTATGTTCACAAGCTAATTTGAAATTTTTCTTTTCCCTTTCACATTCATGTTTTATATCTGTAAAGAAATTGAAGGCTTGGTGGTCAAATGTCAGCAGTATTTCAATGAATAAGAGTGCTTAGCGTAACTATTGCAAACATCCTATTTCTTTGCCAACCGAGGAAAGCATCAAAAAGACTTCCAGTAGCCATGGCAACATAAACACGAAGCTGCTCAAATTTAGGCTGTCTTTCTTGCATTTTATTCCCCCTCCATTTTGCAGAAAATCAGAAGCTAATGGGACACAGCTGCCTTCACTTTGGTTTGCTTATTAAGCTAAATTCAAATTGTGTCTTCTTTTATTCATTTAATTAATAGGGCATCGGTTTGTGACATTCCAATGCATTTTATTTGAAGGACTGAGATTTATGAGACTGTTTCACAAGAAGAATTTTTTTTTCTGTAAGATATGCAGAAAAGCACAGCCAGCCAGCACTTTTAATTATTTTATTAAAAAGCATTCACACATAAAATATCTTAATCTATCATAGATGTCATGACTTAGCTGAGTGACAAATCATTACAACCTAACTAGACAGTGATAATAGAAGAATATCTCATTGATAAAATAGATATTAGGACATATATTTATTGAAATGGGCTATGTGCTCCATTACAATACAAATAATTGTTACTACCCTTCCCATATCATACTAACAGGTTATATGTAATATGCTTGTATATGGCATGCTTACCACATGCACCAAAGCATTCCTCCTTAATGCTTGAGCTCAGTATGGAAGTTAAATTAAAAACAAAACAGACTAGTATCGAAAGCTTTTAAACTTTATGAATTCAAGGCATTGACATTTGAATGATTAATAAAGGTTATTTATTAATAATTAGTTTAATTCATGCTAGGCTTTTGGTGCAGATTTGTAATAAAAGAACTCAAAGAGAGAGTTAGAATGACAAAGGAGTTCACTGTTAACCTGCCATTCTCAGGAAGATCCTGCTCTAAAACAAAACATATTTGAAAAAAAATCATTCATTTTTTTAATCAGGTAATGAAATAGACTAATTCTAATTCATCTATAATCTTGTTAGAACTATGCTTGCAATGGAAAGCCACATTTTTCCCTAAGATTTCAATCATTGCTTTTTGTAAAAACTATTTTAATTTTTATTATTTTTTATTTATTTATGTTTATTTATTACAATTTATTCACTTTGTATCCCAGCCGTAGCCCCCTCCATTGCCCTCTCCCAATCCTGCCCTCTTTCCTTCTTCTCCTCCCTTCCTCCTCCCCAAGTCCACTGAGAGGGGAGGTCCTCCTCCCCTTCTATCTGACCCTAGCCTATTAGGTCTCATCAGGACTGTCTGCATTGTCTTCCTCTGTGGCCTGGTAAGGCTGCCCCATCCCCCACAGGAAGAGATGATCAAAGAGCAGGCCATTGAGTTCAAGTCAGAGACAGCCCCTGTTCCCATTAATAAGGAACCCACTTGGAAACTGAGCTACCATAGGCTATATCTGTGCAGGGGTTCTAGGTTATCTCCATGTATGGTCCTTAGTTGGAGTATCATCTCAGAAAAGACCTCTAGGCCCAATTTTTTTTCATTATTTTTTGGTTCTGTTGAATTTATTCACTTTGGGTTTTTATTTTATTTTATTTACTGTTTTTTATTATTGTCATTTATTACAATTTATTCAATAAGTATCCCGGCTGTGGCCCCCTCCCATGTCTCCTCCCAATCCTAAACTCTCTCTTTCTTCTCCCCCTATGTTCTTCCCCTAGTCCACTGATAGGTGAGGTCCTCCTCCCCATCTATTTGACCCTAGCCTATCAAGTCTCATCAGGACTGGTCACATTGTCTTCCTCTGTGGCCTGGCTAGGCAGCACCCTCCATGGGGAGGTGATCAAACAGCCTGCCACGGAGTTCATGCCAGAGAAAGTCCCTGCTCTCCTTACTAGGGCCCCACTTGGAGATTGAGTCTGTGGGCTACATCTGAGCTAGGTAGGTCCTCTTCATGCATTGTTCTTGGTTCGGGCATCATTCTCTTCAGGGCCCCCAGGGCTTAGTGTTTATGGCACTGTTGGTCTTGTTTTGGAGAGCCTGTCCCCTCTAGTCTTTCTATCACACCCTTCTTTCATAAGATTCCCTACAATTTGCTCAAAGTTTGGCTATGAGTCTCAGCTTCTACTTCAATACCTTGATCAGTACAACCACCTTGGAATGCAATCTGATGCTTTCTCAGAAAATTGGGAATACTGCTACCTCAAGATCCAGTTTATACCACTCTTAGGCATATATCCAAATTATGCTCAACTATACGACAAGGACACTTGCTCAAACATGTTTGTAGCAGCTTTATCATAATAGCCAGAATCTGGAAATAGCCTAGATATTTGTCAACAGAAGAATGGATACAGAAATTGTGGTTCACTTACACAATGGAATACTACTCTGCTATTAAAAACGAGGAAATCATGAAATTTGCAGAAAAATGGTGGGAACTAGAAATGATCATCTTGAGTGAGGTAATCAGAAGTAGAAAGACACACATGGTATATACTCACTCATATATGGTTATTAGACTCATAATATAGGATAAACATACTAAAATCTACACTTCTAAAAAAGTTAAAGAATGTGGTCATAGTGGATGATATCTTTGATCTGTTCTTGGATTTGGTTTGCGAGTATTTTCTTGAGTATTTTTGCATCAATATTCATAAGAGAGATTGGCCTGAAATTCTCTTTCTTCATTGGGTCTTTGTGAGGTCTAGGTATCAAGGTGACTTTGGCTTCATAAAATGAGTTTCGTAGTGTTTCTTCTGTTTCTATTTTGTGGAAGAGTTTGAAGAGCATTAGTGTTAGCTCTTTGAAGGTCTGGTAGTTCTCTGGGCTGAAACCATCTGGCCCTGGACCTTTTTTTTTTTTTTTTTTTTTTTCGGATGACAACTTCTCTTTCCTTAGGGGATAAAGGACAATTTAATTTATTTCCCTGGTCTTGATTCAGATTTGGCAAGTGGAATCAAACAAGAAAATGTCCATTTCTTTTAGATTTTCAAATTGTGTGACATACAGGCTTTTAATGATTGTTTGGACTTACTCGGTGTCTGTTGTTATATCACACTTTTCATTTCTGATTTTGTTCATTTGGATGATGTCTCTCTGCTATTTAGTTAAGTAGACTTCATCCCAGGCATGCAGGAGTGGTTCAATACACAGAAATCAATCAAAGTAAACCACCACATAAAAAAAAAAAAAAACTGAAAGAAAAAGACCACATGATAATCTCCCTAGATGCTGAAAAAGCATTTGACAAAATCCAACACCCATTCATCTTTAAAGTCCTGGAGAGATCAGGGATACAAGACACTAGCTTACACATAGTAAAGGCAATATACAGCAAGCCTATAGCCAACATCAAATTCAATGGAGAGAAACTTAATGCAATCCCAGTAAAATCAGGGACAAGACATGGCTGCCCACTCTCTCCATACCTCTTTAACATAGTACTTGAAGTACTTGCTAAAGCAATAAGACAAATAAAAGAGATCAAGGGGATTCAGTTCGGAAAGGAAAAAGTCAAAGCATCACTATTTGCAGATGATATGATAGTATACATGAGTGACCCAAATATTCTACCAGGAAAATCCTACAGCTGATAAACACCTTCAGCAAAGTGGCTGGATACAAAATCAACTCAAAAAAATCAGTAGCCTTCCTGTATTGAAAAGACAAAAGGGCTGAGAAAGAAATTAGAAAAACAAAACCTTTCACAATAGCCACAAATGACATAAAGTAACTTGGTGTAATTCCAACCAAGCAAGTCAAAGACTTGTATGAAAAAAAAAATTTTCAGTCTTTGAAGGAAGAAATAGAAGAAGATATCAGAAGATGGAAAGATCTCCCATCCTCATGGCTTGGCAGGATTAACAGAGTAAAAATGGCCATCTTACCAAAAGCAATCTACAGATTTAATGCAATTCTCATCAAATTACTAACACAATTCTTTACAGACCTTGAAAGATAATTCTCAATTGCATATCAAATAAAAAGAAACCCAGAATCTCTAAAACGATCCTCTACAATAAAAGATATTCTGGAGATATCTCCACCCCTGATCTCCAGCTGTACTATAGAGCAACAGTAATAAAAACTGTAGGGTACTGGCATAGAATGGTGGATCAATGGAATCAAATAGAAGACCCAAAAATAAACCCACAGACTTCTGGACACCTGATTTTTGACAAAGATGCCAAAACCATGCAATGGAAAAAAGATAGCATCTTCTACAAATTGTTCTGGTCTAACTGGATGGCTACATGTAGAAAAATGCAAATAGATCCATACTTAATACCCTGTACAAAACTAAAATCCAAGTGGATCAACGATCTCAATGTATGAACGGACACACAATCTTTTAGAAGAAAAAGTAGGAAAGAGCCTAGAACTCATTGGCACAGGAGACAACTTCCTGAACAGAACACCAACAGCATGGGCTCTAAGAGCAACAATCAATAAATGGGACCTCATGAAACTGAAAAGCTTCTGTAAAGCAAAGGACACTGTCATCAGAATAAAATGGCAACCTACAGATTGGGAAAGGATCTTCAAAACCCCTATATCTGATAGAGGGCTAATATCCAGAATACATAAAGAACTTAAGAAGTTAAACAGCAACAAATCAAGTAACCCAATTAAAAAATGGGGTACAGAGCTAAACAGAGGATTCTCATTAGAGGAACATAGAATGGCAGAAGAACACTTAAAGAAATGCTCAACATCCTTATCCATCAGAGAGATGCAAATCAAAACAACCCTGAGATTTCACCTTACACCAATCAGAATGGCTAAGATCAAAAACTCAAGTAACAACACATGCTGGAGAGGATGTAGAGAAAGGAAACCTAATCCATTACTGGTTGGAATGTAAACTTGTACAACCACTTTGGAAATCAATCTGGCACTTTCTCAGACAAGTAGGAATAGTGTTTCTTCAAGATACCACTATACCACTCCTAGGCATATATCCAAAAGATGCTCAAGTACACAACAAGGACATTTGCTCAACCATGTTTGTAGCAGCTTTATTCATAATAGCTAAAAGCTGGAAACAACCCAGATGTCCCTCAGTTGAGGAATGAATACAAAAATTTTGGTACATTACACAATGGAATACAACTCCGTAATTAAAAACAAGGAAATCATAAAATTTGCAGGCAAATGGTGGAATCTAGAAATGATCATCTTGAGTGAGATATCTCAGAAGTAGAAAGACAAACATGGTATATACTCACTTATAAGTGGATATTAGACATATAATATAGGATAATCATACTAAAATCTGTACACCTAAGGGAGCTAATCAAGAAGGAGGACCCTGGGTAAGATGCTCAACCTTCATTCAAAAAGGCAAATGAGACAGAGATAGGAAGATAGAGAAAACAGGGAAATGGACAGGAGCCTATCACATTGGGCCTCTGAAAGACTCCACCCAGCAGGGTATGAAAACATATGCTCATATTCATAGCCAAACTTTGGACAGAGTGCAAGGAGTCTTATGAAAGAAGGGGGTAAAGTGGAGGTAGAAAAATCTGGAGGGGACAGGAGCTCTACAAGGAGAGCAACAGAACCAAAAAATCTGGGCACAGGAGTCTTTTCTGAGACTGATTCTACAAACAAGGATCATGCATGGAGATAACTTAGAATCCCTGCATAGAAGTAGCCCAAGGCAGCTCAATGTTCAAAAGGGTTCCCCAATAATAGGACCAGGGACCATCTCTGACATGAACTCATGGGCTGGCTCTTTGATCACCTCCACCTGAGGGGAGGCAGCCTTACCAGTCCACAGCGGAAGACAAAGAAGCCAGTCCTGATGAGACCTAATAAACTAGGGTCAGATGGAAGGGGAGGAAGATCTCCCTATCACTGGACTGGGGAGGGTAGGAGAGAAGAAAAGGGAGGGAGGGTAGGATTGGGAGGGGTGGGCAAGGGACTAGAGCTGGGATACAAAGTGAATAAATTGTAATTTTAAAAAAATTAAAAAAGAAGCTTAAGAATAAGGAAGGGCCTAGGTAAGTTGCTAAATCCTCATTCATAAAGATAAACACAATAGACATCAGAAGCAGGAGAAGACAGGGAACAAGACAAGAGCCTATGACAGAGGGCCTCTGAAAGACTCTACTGCTTGAGGTATTGAAGCAGAGGCTGAGACTCATTTATTCAGTGTATATCTTGTCTGTGGCCCTTTTCTCCTCCACTCCTACCCTCCCTCTCTCTTCTGCCCCTATGCCCCTCCCATAGTCCACGGATAGGGGAGGTCTTCCCCCATTTCTATCTGTCTGTAGCCTATTAGGTCTCATGAGGACTATCTGCATTTTTCTCCCTCTGTGGCCTGGCAAGGCTGCACCCCGAATGGGGAGGTAATCAGAGAAATTGTTACTTCATTCATGTTGGAGACGTTTTCTTCTCCTCTTACTAGGGAACCCACTTGGTGACTGAGTCTATGGGTTACCTCTGAGCAGGGGCTTTAGGTCCTCTCCATGCATGGTCTTTGTTTGGGGTGTCATTCTCTTCAGGGGCCACAGGGCTCAGTTTTTATGGCTAAGTTAGTCTCCTTTTGGGCTCCTGTCCTCTCTAGCTCTTTCTATCTCTCCCTTCTTTCATAAAATTCCATGCACTCTGCCCAAAGTTTGGCTATGAGTCTCAGCCTCTGCTTTAATACCTTGATTCGTTGAGTCTTTTTGAGGCCCTCTGTGGTAGGCTCCTGTCCTCTTGCCTGTTTTCTCCTGCTTCTGATGTCTATTGCATTTCCCCTTCTGAATGAGGATTTAGCATTTTCCCTAGGCTCTTCCTTGTTCTTTAGCTTCTTTAAAAGTGTAGATTTCAGTGTGTCTAGCCTATATTTTGTGTCCAATAATCATATATGAGTGAGTATATACCATGTGTGTCTTTCTGCTTCTGGGTTACCTCACTCAAGATGATCATTTCTAGTTCCCACCATTTACCTGCCAATTTCATGATTTCCTTGATAAAAACAAGGAAATCATTGCTTTCTTGATCCAATCATCTTAATTTTTCTACTGAAATATATGTGAACTGCTTTATAGTCATGCAAGTAGATGTAACTAGTACAGGGACACAATAAAATATAATACCTACATGTAGACACATCAATATAATTGGAATATAGCTAGAGAGGTGCAGTAGAAAGAGCAAAATACATTGTAGAAATAGACTAAAGTTTGAGAAGTACATACTACATAAGTATAAAGCAAGGAAAACATACAACTTTACTTGGGAAGAAAAAGGTAGATTAGGACAAGCAATTCAGAGGATTAGATGTTTAAACCATATCCTGAAGCAAGAGTGATCCTTCATCACCTGCTCAGCAGATGCAGGGCAGAAGGGTATAAAACCTGCTGAACAGGAGAAGTTGTGGATTGTGCTTTTGGAATCGTCCTAAACCTCTATTAATGTCAGCGGGTGCTCTGTTGTCAGGAAATCAAGGAGGGGCTTTTATCTGCAAAGAACTTCCCACAACTGGTTAGTTGCACATCTGCTAGCAACCCTCATTTGGAGAAGAAACTAGTAATTATTGTGTTGGGTGCCTTGCTACTCTTACATGTTTTGTCCCCACAGTATTATTATGGGCTTCACTTCATGAATAATAAAACCTGAGGTTTACAAGATTAGAAAAACTGCCCAAAGCTGATTAATGAACAGAAACTTTGTTTGACTTCAAAGGAAAGGTTCTCCAATGGACCATATCAATACCACTGTCCCAAAGATTGTAGCATTTGACATAATGGGTTAGGGGCAAAGGATAAGAAGATATTGAGCACAATGGTAATATCACTCTTACCTTAATGGTCTATTCAGGGAAAAAAGAAAAAAAAATCTTCTGTCTTTATGAAGGTATCAACAACATGCACATGCAAATTTTTTAGCTTAGTGGATGTGTGTGTGTTGTTTTTTCGTTCTTAAATTTGATCTGGCTCACTGCCTCCCTGGCACTGGCTTCTGCCAGTGGGAATTCACATCTACTCTTGTCATTCACAACAAAAATTAAGGAGTTCTAGTTTCTGCAGAAGCTTAAAAGCACTGCAGCGGCGATACTTTCATGGCAATCAATTTACTGTTCTGTTTTTGTTTTGTTTTGTTTCTACATTTTAATTGTACTAGAGGAAAACATTCGACCTTGGGGAAGTATATAATTTGGTATTCTCACATTACCTAATACAGTACCTAATACATGGAGAGTTTGTAGAGGTATTCATGGATGCTCTGATTACATCTAAAGACCATGTAGGTCTATGCGATCTGGCTGGAATACAAACAAGTCCTTTGTAGACACATTTAGTCTCAAACAATGAAGATAAAATCAATTTGTAGAGGAAGCACCCATGTTTGAATGTGATATCTAATTGAGAGGCAGACAGTGACTAGTCAGAGAAATATTTGACAGAATAGAATATGCCCAACTCTCAAGAGAGCAGAAAGGAAAGAGAGGCAACTTAAGAGAGAGCATCAGATAGCGAGAAAGAAGGCAGTTTTATCAGGAGAGTATTACAGAGACAGGTTGAAAAGAGAACAAGCTAGACAGAAGTGAAGACAGAATAAGCTAGAGAATGAGAGTCAGAAGATTAGAACAGATTGTTAGAGTTAGGTTGAAGCCAACCAGAACAATTCAGTCAGAAGTGAGAAAATCAGTTTGAATCAGTCAGCTTAGTGAGGAGTCTGAGCTAGAACAGCTGAAATGTACCAGCTAGCCAGAGGTCAGTAAAAGAAAGAAAGAGGTTATTCAACAGCAGTCTCAGAGGCTGAAAGCAATCTAGGCTAGATTAGGTTGTATGGAGGCTAGAAGCTTCCAAAGCTAGGACTTGGTTGGCAGACAAAGGCAGTAAGCCTACAAGATGACAATTAATCAGGTGAAATAAAAATTACATTTACAGATGATCAACGAGTCTATTTCTATGCCAGTTTTTATCACCATGAATTTTTTATTACTATTGTTCTGTAGTATAGCTTGTATCATTTACAGGGCTGGAGATGCCTCCAGAAGTTTTTTTATTGTACAGGATTGTTTTAGCTATTCTGTGTTTTTTGTTATTCTGAATGAAGTTTAAAATTGTTTTTTCAAGTTGTGTAAAGAACTGTGTTGGTATTATGAAAGGATTGCTTTAAATCTGTAGATTGCTTTTCTCAAGAAACTTCTTTCCATCTTCTGATATCTTCTTAAATTTCTTTCTTCAGAGACTTGAAATTCTTGTCATACATATCTTTCACTTGTTTGGTTAAAGTTACACCAAGATACTTTATATTATTGTGAAGGGTATGGTTTCCCTAGTTTCTTTTTCAGCCATTTGTCGATTCTGGACAAGAGAGGTACTATTTTTTTTTTAAATAATCTTGTATCCAGCCATTTTACTAAAGGAGGTTATCAGCTGTAGGAATTCTCTGGAAGAATTTTTGAGGTTCCTTATGTACACTATCATATCGTCTGCAAATAGCAACACTTTTCCTTTTTCCTTCCCAAATTGTATTCTCTTGATTTCCTTTAGTTGTCTTATTGCTCTATCTAGGACTCCAAGTGCTATATAGAAGAGATACTGAGAAAGTGGGCAGTCTTGGCTTGTCCTTGATTTTAGTGGAATTGTTTTGAGTTTCTCTCCATTTAATTTGATGTTGGCAATTGGCTTGCTGTAGAAAGTGGTGGATTACATAGATGAATTATCATATGTTCAACCATTGCTGCAACCCTGGGTGAAGCCTACTTGATCATCGTGGATGATGTACTTGATGTGCTCTTGGGTTCAGAGTGTGAGTATTTTATTGAGTACTTTTGCATTGATGTTTTTGAATGAAATTAGTCTGAAATTCTCTTTCTTTGTTGAGTCTTTCTGTGGTTTAAGTATCAGGGTGACTGAATGGAATCAAATCAAAGACCCAGAAATAAACCCATAGATATGCCTATGGTCACATTTTTTTTTCCCATGAAGGAGCCAAAACCACACAATAAAAAAAAGACAGCATCTTCAACAAATTGTGCTGGGCTAACTGGATGTCTAAATGTAGAAAATGCAAACAGATCCATATTTATCTCCCTTCACAAAACTCAAATCCAAGTGAATTAAAGATCTCAATATAATACCAGATACACTGTTAGAGGAGAAAGGGGGAAAGAGCCTCAGACTTATTCACGCAGGAGATGACTTCCTGAACAAAACACTAACAGTTCAGCCTCTAAGATCAACAACTAATAAATGGGACCTCTTAAACTGAGACTCTTCTGTAAGGCAAAAGACACCGTCAATAGCATGAAAAGACAATTTATAGACTGGAAAAAAATTCTTCACCAACCCTATATAAAACCAAGGGCTAATATTCAAAACATATAGTGAACTCAAGAAATCAAACATCAATAAACAAAATAGCCCAGTTTAAAAATGGAGCACAGAAAAACAAAGAATTCTCAACAGAGGAATCTCCAATGGCTGGGAAGCACTTAAAGAAATGCTCAACTTCCTTAGTCATCAGGGTAATGCAAATCAAAACAAATCTGAGGAGGATCCAAGATGGAGGCGATCAGAGAGCACTATTTTTGAGAGGCAGAGGATCTGAAACTCTGAAATTGGTGAGTGGAGGGGCAACTGAAGCCAGAATTTGGACATTTTGGCTTTCTGAAAAAGAGCGGACACCACAGAAGTGGAGAACACTAACAGATTCAGGTCAGGCTGGGACATCTCTGGGAAAGGAGGGGGGTACTTCCCTTGCTCAGGCCTCCCTCCTCCTCAGGGAAACAGACACACTATGCCAGTAAGCTGAGCACAGAATTCACTGCCTGCTGATATAGACAGGAGAGGCGGGGCTTCTAGTTCCTCAGCCTTGGTGGGCAGCTGTACGTGCCCGCTGAACACCATCCTGCAGAGCATACATCCAAGGAGCCTCCTCTCCCCCACCACCAAGAACCCTCCTGCTGAGCCCTTGCTCCACTGGAGCTCCCACCTCGTGGAGCACCCACCTCACAGAGCGCACCGCCCACCAACTGCCCACCACAGAGTCCCTGATCTGCAGTACAATCCTTCCTGGGTCCCACATCTGCAAGCAGCCATACTGACTCCACATGGCCTCCTAGCCAGTAACTGTATGGACCATCCAACCCCTCAGTAACAGATAGCCAGCTGAACGGCCACCAAAGTCCAGCAGACCTGCAAAAACACCCAGGTAAACCAGGTCTTCGGCCACCTAGGTCTGTGGACCAATTTAGTGGCTCTCAGGACCTACCAGCAAGCACCTGGACACCCCAGTTCTGCAACCGCAGCTGGACTCCCTAGCTCAATGGCTGCAGTACCACTGAGCTCAACCTGCCATATTTGACTCAGCAGGTCCAATCTGGCCAGTAAAGAACAGAAGGAACCCCTGTGCTTTACAATTTGACTTGCTACAGAGAGAGTGCACTCAAGTGCCTACAGAACCCCAAATCAGGGTGCTTCTAAGTTAGTAGCCAGATATCAGACCCCTCCTATCCACACATCCACTGTGGGAAACAGAGGGCTTCATGGGATATTGAAGCTCCTGCTATGAGGATCTACCCATGGTGTTTAGGCAAATAACTCCCAGAACTCTAAGATGAATACCAGGCCACAGATGTACTCAGGGAATCTGTACAATCATCTGTGATATCTTAAGCCCCTGCCACCGCTTTGGTGCCTGCAAGGTTCCTCTCTCTCACACTGAAGGCCTCTACATTCTCTAGCACCCTGTTCCTCAGGGCACACTTCCACACCCACCCACACACTTCCTCACATTTGTCCTTCTGCGCCTGCGGACTTTCCTCCCACAGGTACAACTGAAACACCAAAGCACATGCTGAAACCACTGGAAATCTCTCATTTTCCTGAAGAATTCTCCAGACAACAGAGAAAGACCAGTCTGATCTGCAGAATCCAGGAACAAACAGTGAATGCTACAGATAACCAAATGGCCAGGTGTCGGCGAAAGAACACATCCAACATAAATCAAGACATCATGACTTCATCGGCAACCCCCCAAATTAATGTATACTCCAACTCATCGAAAACACAAGAAAATGACTTTAAAGCTATGCTCCAGTTATTAGAAGCACATAAAGAGGAAACAAACAATTATCTCAGAGAAATAGCCATACAAATACAAATAGTTAAAGAGAAAATGAACAAATCTCTCAAAGAATTGGAAACCCAAGTGGAGGCAAAGTAAGAGGAAATGAACGAAGCTCTCAAAGAAACACAGACAAATTTGCCAAATGAATGGAGGCACAAGTAGAGGCACAATTAGTGGCATATAGAGAGGAAACAAACAAAAAAAAAATAGAGAACATCTTGAAGACACAGGAATACACATTCAAACAGATGAAGGAAATGGTGCAAGGCATGAAAACAGAATTAGAATCAATAAAGAAAACACAAACAGAAAACTCTGGAGCTGGAGAACTTAGAGAAAAGAAAAGGAACCACAAAGGTAAGCATCACCAACAGAATACAAGAGATGGAAGAGAGAGTCTGGAATGCTGAAGATGCACTAACAGAAATTGATACTTCTCTCAAAGAAAAAGAAAAATCAGAAAAGCCCCAAACACAAAATATCCAAGAAATCAAGAACTCCATGAAAAGGCAAAATCTAAGAATAATAAGAATTGATGAAAAAGAAGATTCCAGGCTCCAAGGTACAGAAAATATTTTCAGGAAAATCATAGAAGAAAATTTTCCCAACCTAAAGAAAGAGATGTCCATAAACATACAAGAGGCCTACAGAACACCAAATAGACTAGACCAGAAAAGAAACTCCTCTTGCCACATCATAGTCAAAACACTTAATCTACAGAACAAAGAAAAGATATTAAAAGCAGCAAGGAGAAATGGCCAAGTAACATATAAAGGTAGACCTATAAGAATCACACCGGACTTCTCATCAGAAAATATGAAAGTGTTTCTTTGCCATTCGATGTTCCTCTTTCGAGAATTCTCTGTTTAGCTCTGTTCCCCATTTTTTAAGTGGATTACTTGGTTTGTTGCTTTTCTGCTTCTTTAGTTCTTTATATATACTGGATATTAGCCCTCTGTCAGATAAAGGGTTGGTGAAGATTCTTTCCCAATCTGTAGGCTGTCTATTTGTTTTGATGACAGTGTCTTTTGCTTTACAGAAGCTTTTCAGTTTCATGAGGTCCCATTTATTGATTGTTGCTCTTAGAGCCTGTGCTGTTGGTGTTCTGTTCAGGAAGTTGTCTCCTATGCCAATGAGTTCTAGGCTGTTTCCCACTTGGTATATACTCGCTTATATAGACCTACAAGATATGATAAACATAATGAAATCTACACACCTAAAGAAGATAATCAAGAAAGTGGACACAGGCGAAGGTGATTAATCCTCATTTAGAAAGACAAATGGGATGTGCATTGAACTTATGACAGGAGTCTACCACAAAAGGCATCTGAAAGACTCTACCTAGCAGTGTTTCAAAGCAGACACTAAGACTCATAACCAAACCCTCGGCAGAGTGCAGGGAATCATATGAAAGAAGGGAAGTTAGTATGATATGGAAAGGATAGGAGCTCTACAAGGACCAAACATATCTGGGCACAGGGTCTTTTCTGAGACTGACAATCAACCAAGGACCATCTATGGATATAACCTAGAACTTCTGCTCGGATGTGGCCCGTGGTAGCTCAGTAACCAAGTAGTTTTCCAAAGTAAGGGGAACACGGACTATTTCTAACAGGATCTCAAGGGCAGGCTGTTTGACCCCCCCCCCCC
>NW_026596149.1:14043519-14058683 GCF_907164565.1 Psammomys obesus | reverse complement strand
TGGAAACAACCCAGATGTCCATCAACGGAGGAATGGATACAGAAATTGTGGTATTTTTACACAATGGAATACTACTCAGCAATCAAAAAGGAGGAAATCATGAAATTTGCAGGCAAGTGGTGGGATCTAGAAAAGATCATTCTGAGTGAAGTATCCCAGAAGGAGAAAGACAAACTTGGTATATACTCGCTTATATAGACCTACAAGACATGATAAACATAATGAAATCTACACACCTAAAGAAGATAATCAAGAAAGTGGACACAGGCGAAGGTGATTAATCCTCATTTAGAAAGACAAATGGGATGTGCATTGAACTTATGACAGGAGTCTACCACAAAAGGCATCTGAAAGACTCTACCTAGCAGTGTTTCAAAGCAGACACTAAGACTCATAACCAAACCCTCGGCAGAGTGCAGGGAATCATATGAAAGAAGGGAAGTTAGTATGATATGGAAAGGATAGGAGCTCTACAAGGACCAAATATATCTGGGCACAGGGTCTTTTCTGAGACTGACACTCAACCAAGGACCATCTATGGATATAACCTAGAACTTCTGCTCGGATGTGGCCTGTGGTAGCTCAGTAACCAAGTAGTTTTCCAAAGTAAGGGGAACACGGACTATTTCTAACAGGATCTCAAGGGCAGGCTGTTTGACCCCCCCCCCCCCGGGGAGGGGCCGTCTGGTAGGCCCACGGGGAGGAACTTGCCACCAACCCCTGAAGATACCTGATAAAACAGGGTCAGATGAAAGGGGAGGAGGTCCTCCCCTATCAGTGGACTTGGAAAGGGGCAGGGAGGAGACCAGGGAGGGAGTGTGGGGTTGGGGAGGGAATGAGGGAGCGGGATACAGCTGGGACACAGAGTTAACAAAATGTAACTAAAAAGAAAATAATAATAATAAAAAAAAAAAGAAATTCAATATTCACTGGATCAAACTATATGACACAAATTGTATACCCACCAATCTGGTCTGTTTTCATTTGCATTCATGAATTAATAAATACGCATTAGAAAATTACAGATTTAAAAAAAAAGAAAAGGTATAAAATAAACAGATAGTTAATGTGATCTGGGTCCATAATCATATTATTTTGGCATAACATGATACGTAATACCAGCTTTTAAAGCTAAGGTTAATTTAATAATATCATGGCATAATTAATTACAGTAATCTCAAATTTTTAAATTTATATTTTGTGTGCCTACAGGACTACCCAAACAAGCCCATGGATTTGGACTTGAAATTGCTAGGCAATCTCTTTATATTATTTGGTTTGGCATATGTAATTTAGAGTATTAGATGGTAGCTGAATGTTGAGACTGTTTTCATAATAATTTTGTTAAGAAACAAATGTGTTTTTGTATTGTGGTAAGAGCATATAATCTAAAATTTACTCTGAAAACATTTTAAGCTTGTAGTTATGTAGTATTGAATACATTTTTACGGTTGTAAAGCAGATATCTAGAACTTTTTATTTCCCAAGCAGAAGTTGTGAATTTATTTTTCAACTCTACTTTCTCCTGCCTTGAGCATCTAATAGCCAGCATTCTTTCTACAAATTGAACTACTTTCAACGTCTTATGTTAGTATAGTTTTCTGTTCCTGCCTTATTTGACTTAGTGTAAGGTCAATACCCATTGTGCTATGTACCAGAACTTACTTCCTTTTAAAGCCTGAATAAGATTTCATTGTATACATAGGCCACACTTTCTGTTTCATTCTTTGATGGGTATTTAGGTTACCTTTACATCTTCACTATTGTGAATCCTGCGGCTATGAACAAAAATCCTGAAAAGAAATGAATTACCTTTTTTCCTTCTGAACAGCAGCCTTGCTAAACAATACATGCTTTGTTTTCACTTAAAAAAAAAACAAACAACAACAACAACAAAAAAAAAAAAAAACAAAATATGAAAGCCAGAATGGTCTGGGAAGATATCATACACACTTTAAGGGACCACAGATGCAAACCCAGACTACCATACCCTGCAAAGCTTTCAATCAACATAGATGGAGAAAATAAAATATTCTATGAGAAAACTAAATTTAAGCAATATCTTAACAGTAAACAAGCCCTACAGAAGATAATAGAAGGAAAACTCCAATCCAACGAAAACAACTACACCCAAGAAAACATAGGATACAGATATTTTCCAACAAAAAATTGAGAGAAAACAAGCAATGAATCACAGTAAGATCACCAACTCCACAATAATAGGAATGTTCAATGGTCGCTATTATCTATCAACATCAGTGGACTCAACTCTCCAATAAGAAGACACAGACTAACAGAATGGGTGCAGAAACAGGATCCAACATTCTGCTGCATCCAAAAAACACACCTATGCAACAAAGATAAACACTACCTCAGAGTAAAGGGCTGGAAAACTGTTTTTCAAGCAAATAGACCCAGAAAACAAGCTGGAGTAACTATCCTAAAGTCTAATAAAATAGACTTTCAACCAAAATTAATTTAAAAAAAAAATGAGGAGGGACACTACATTCTCATCAGAGAAAAAATCCACCAACAGGACATCACAATTCTGAACCTCTATGCCCCAAATACAAGAGTGCTTACATTTATAAATGAAACATTATTAAAGCTTAAATCACACATCGATACAAACAACTTAATAGTGGGAGACTTCAAAACCCCAATATCACCAAGGGACCTATCATATAGACAGAAGCCAAATAAGGAAATAAAGGTACTTAAAAGGACCTAACTCAAATGGACCTAATAGATGTCTACAGAACTTTTCACCCAAACTCAAAAGAGTTTACCTTCTTTTCAACACCTCATGGAACCTTCTCCAAAATAGACCATATAGTTGGTCACAAAGCAAGGTCAACAGATACAAAAAGATTGAAATAATCTCCTGTATTCTATCTGACCACCTTGGAATAAAGATGGACCTCAACAACAATGAGAATAGCAAAAAACCTACATGCACATGGAAACTGAACAACTTGATACTCAATGACAGTTGGGTTAAGGATGAAATAAAGAAAGAAATTAAAGACTTCCTAGAATTCAATGAAAATGAAGGTACAACATACCAAAATTTATGGGACACAATGAAAGCAGTGCTCAGAGGAAAATTCATAGCACTAAGTGCCTTCAAGAAGAAATATGAAACATCTCATACAAGCAACTTAATGGCCCAATTGAAATCCGTATAAAAAAAAAAAAGAAAAAAGGAGAGACACCAAAGAGGAGCAGACAGCTGGAACTAATCAAATTCAGGGCTGAAATCAATCAACTTGAAACAAATAAAACTATTCAAAGAATAAATGAAAACAAGAGCTGGTTCTTTAAGAAAATCAACAAGATAGACAAACCCTTAGCCAAACTAACTAAAACTCAGAGAGAAACTACCAAAATCAGCAAAATCAGAAATGAAAAGAAGGCCATAACTACAGACACTGAGGAAATCCAAACAATCATTTGGTCATACTAAAAAACATATAGGTCACAAAATTTGAAAGTCTAAAAGAAATGGACAATTTTCTTGATAGATTCCATCTGCCAAAATTAAGTCAAGATCAGCTAGAAAGATTGAAAAGCCCTATATCCCCCAAGGAAATAGAAGCAGTCATCAACAGTTTCCTTTCCAACAAAAGCCCTGTGCCAGAGGGTTTCAGCGCAGAATTCTACCAGTCCTTCAAAGAAGTACTAACTCCCATTCTCTTCAAATTATTCCACAAAATAGAAACAGAAGGAACATTACCAAACTCATTCTATGAAGCCACAATCACCTTGATACCTAAACCACACAAAACCCAACAAAAAAGCAAACTTCAGACCTTTCTCTCTTTTGAACATTGATGCAAAAATACTCAATACAATACTTGCAAACAGAATCCAAGAGCACATAAAAGATGTCATCCACCATGACCAAGCAGGCTTCATCCCAGGTATGTACGGGTGGTTCAATATATGGAAATCCATCAATGTAATCCACCATATAAACAAACTGAAGGAGAAAAACCAAATGAGCATCTCCTTAGATGCTGAAAAAGCATTAGACAAAATCCAAGACCCATTCATATTTAAAGTATTGGAGAGATCAGGGACACAGGGCACATACCTAAACATAGTAAAGGCAATATACAGCAAGCCTATAGCCAACATCAAACTAAATGAAGAAAAATTTAAAGCAATCCCACTGAAATCAGGGACAAGGGCCCACTCTCTCCATATCTCTTCAACATAGTACTTGAAGTTCTAGCTAGAGCAATAAGACAATAAGTGAAATCAAGGGGATACAAATTGGAAAGAAAGAAGTCAAAGTTTCTCTATTAGCAGATGATATGATAGTATACCTGAGTGCCCCCAAAAATTCAACCAGAGAACTCCTTCAGGTCATAAACACCTTTAGCAGAGTGGCTGGATATAAAATTTACTCAAAAAAATCAGAAGCCCTCCTGTATACCCAAGACTAAAAGGCCAAGAATGAAATCAGGGAAACAAGTCTTCACAATAGCCACTAATAACATAAATTACCTTGGGGTGACTCTAACCAAGCAGATGAAAGACCAATTTGGAAAAAAAAAAAACCCTTCAAGTCTCTAAAGAAAGAAATGGAAGACATCAGAAGATGGAAAGATCTCCTGTGCTTATGACTTGGCAGGATTAACATAGTGAAAATGGCCATTCTTCCAAAAGCAATCTATAGATTCAATGCAATTCTCATCAAAATACCAACATAATTCTTTACAGACCTTGAGAAAAAAATGATAAACTTCATATGGAGAAACCAACAATTTACGAAATGCTCCTTTACAACAAGAGATCATCTGGAGGTATCTCCATCTCTGACCTCAAGCTGTACTACACAGCAATAGTAATAAAAAACTGCATGGTATTGGCATAGAAACAGAAAGTTGGATCTATAGAACTTAATAGAGGACCCAGAAATAAGCTCACACACCTATGAATACTTGATTTTTGACAAAGAAGCCAAAACCATTTAATGAAAAAAAGACAACATCTTCAACAAATGGGGCTGGTCCAACTGAATGTCTACATGCAGAAAAATGAAAATAGATCCATATTTATTACCCTGCACAAAACTAAAGTCCAAGTGGATCAAAGACCTCTATATAAAACTAAATGTACTAAATCGGTTAGAAGAAAAAGTGGGGAAGAGCCTAAAATTCATTGGCACAGGAGACAAATTCCTGAACAGAACACCAACAGCACAGGCTCTAAGAGCAACAACTGAGAAATGGGACCTCATGTGACTGAAAAGCTTCTGTAAAGCAAAAGACACTGTTGTCAGAACAAAACAACAGCCTACAGATTAGGAAAGGATCTTCACCAACCCTATATCTGACAGAGGGCTAATATCTGGAATATATAAAGAACTAAAGAATTTACAAGGCAATAATTCAAGCTATCTAATTAAAAATGAGGTATGGAGCTAAACAGATAATTCTCTGTCAAAAAATATAGAATGGCAGAGAAACACTTAAAGAGATGCTCAACATCCTTAGCCATCAGAGAGAGGCAAATCAAAACGACCCTATGATTTCACCTTACACCCATTAGAATGGCTAACATCAAAAACTCAAGTGACAACACAGGTTGGAAAGGTTGCGAAGAGAAGGGAACCCTCCTCCATTGCTGGTGGGAATATCAACTTGTACAACCACTTTGGAAATCAGTCTGGTGCTTTCTCAGACAATTAGAAATAGAGTTTCATCAAGATCCAGGTATACCACTCCTAGACATATATCCAAAAGATGCTCAAGTATACAATAAGGACATTTGTTCAACCATGTTTGTAGCAGCTTTATTTGTAACAGGCAGAACCTGGAAACAACCCAGATGTCCATCAACAGAGGAATGGATACAGAAATTGTGGTACTTTAACACAATGGAATACTACTCAGCAATTAAAAACAAGGAAATCATGAAATTTGCAGGTAAATGGTGGGATCTAGAAAAGTTCATCCTGAGTGAGATATCCCAGGAGCAGAAAGACACATGGTATATACTCACTTATAATTGGGTACTAGACCTAGAAGATATGATAAACATACTAAAATCTGTACTCCTAAAGAAGATAAACAAGAAAGAGGATGAGGGTTAAGATGATCAATTCTCACCTAGAAAGACAAAGGGGATGGACATTGGAAGTAGGAGAAAACAAGTAACAGGACAGGAGCCTACTGCAGAGGGCCTCTGAAAGACTCTACCTAGTAGCGTATCAAAGCAGATGCGGAGACTCATAACCAAACCTTCGGCAGAGTGCAGGGAATCATATGAAAGAAGGGGGAGTTAGTATGACCTAGAGGGTACAGGAGTCCCACAAGAACCAAAGTCACAGAGGTGTTCTAGAGAATGTTTTTCCAACAAAGGGCCATGCATGGAAGTAATCTAAAACCCCTGCTCGGATGTAGCCCATGGTATCTCAGTATCCAAGTGGGTTCCTTAGTAAAGGGGACAAGGATTGATCTCCCCCTTTCCCCCCTCTGGAGGGAGGAGTGGTCTTGCTAAGCCACAGAGTAGGACATTTCAGCCAGTCCTGAAGAGACCTGATAAGCTAAGGTCAGATGGAAGGGGAGCAGACTTCTCCTATCTGTGGACTTGGAAGGGAACAGGAAGGAAATGAGGGAGGGAGGGTGGAGTTGGGAGAGAAAGAGAGAGGGGGCTACAGCTGAGATAAAAATGAATGACCTGTGATTAATTAAAAAAATAATCTGAGATTCCATCTCACACCAGTCAGAATGGCTAAGACCAAAATCTCAAGGTACAGCACATGCTTGCAAGGGTTTGTAGAAACGGGAACACTCCTCCATTGCTGGTGGGAGTATAAACTTGTTCAACCACTTTGCAAATCAATCTGGTGCTTTCTCAGACAACTAGGAATAGCGCTTTCTCAAGATCCAGCCATACCACTCCTAGGCATATATCCAAAAGATGCTCAAGTACACAACAAGGACATTTGCTCAAGCATGTTTGTAGCAGCTTTATTTGTAATAGCCAGAAGCTGGAAACAACCCAGATGTACCTCAGTTGATGAATGGATACAGAAATTTTGGCACATTTACACAATGGAATACTACTCAGCAATTAAAAACAAGGAAATCATGAAATTTGCAGGCAAATTGTGGGATCTAGAAAAAAATCATCCTGAGTGAGGTATCCCAGGATCAGAAAGAGACATGGTATATACTCACTTATAAGTGGGTACTAGACCTATAAGATAGGATAAACATACATAACTAAAGTCTGCCTAAAGAGGAATACTCTTTAAGCAGAGATTCCTAATTGCAGAGGCCATAGTAACTGAAGAGGACACCCACTAACTAGACTAGTCTCTTAGCAGAGGGAACATAACACCAACCCACTCACAAAAACTTTAATATTTACCCTGCCTACAAGTTGTGGAGGGGTAAAGATAGAGTAGATACACTGATGTGATATCAAACTGTCTTCTTTGTCCTTAAGGCTTATTTTTTTTAATTTGTTTTATGTGTGTTTGGGGGTGTATATTCTCATACTTGTGTAGGAATGCTAAAGAATCCAGAAGAATCCATCAATCCTCTGGAGCTGAAGCTACAGGCTGTTCTGAGCCTCAGAATTTGGCTGCTGGGAACACACTTTGGGCTTTTGTAAGAACAGCCAGTTCCCATAACCGCTTAGGCACCTCTCCAGATCCCAAAATGACTCATGTTCTAATAGACTCGTCTTCATACCCACAGATTAGTGCAGGTTTCAGTTCCCAACAGAGATGACCCTGAAGACGTCATCATGTCATCATCCACAGAGCTCAGAGACCATTTTAGAAGTGAGAGTAAAGAATGTAAGAGCCAGAGGCTGAGGAAGGATGCCGTGAATCAGTATCCTGCACATGGCACGGCTATTGCTCTCAAGAACTTACATCTGTGGCCATCTGAGTAAGACCTGCTCAGGACTGTGCCTTTCACCATTTTGTCATATGTTGGGAGGACCTCTTGATACCACTCTTCCCTAAGCATCTGTGGACAGTTAACATGTACTTAGGTAAGAAGTCTCATTGTCCTCAGTTATGTAGTTCCTGTAAAATTGTCCATAGTCCAGCATATAGCTCCCAGCTACTCCTCCTGTAGGTAATCATTATAGTCACTTAGACAAAAGAGAGAAAAGAGGGTGTCACAGAACAACAAATGGTCTTAGGGGAAGAAGAAATTTGTTATCATGAGAGAGGTGGGAAGAGAGAATGAAGGACATTGAAAAATGGCATAAAGAGTATATGCGTGTACAAAATTGTCAAATATATAAAACAAATGTTTTCTGCTTCCAACAGGAAACAGTACCCAAGTCGAATAAATGAATGGGGCTGAAAGACCTAAATTATTTAGTAGAAATTTAGGGCAAGTAGGGAATATCTGTGAGTGGGGAGTCTTTTCTAAGTTTCTTACTTGAACACATTGGAAAGACACAGCTGACCTCCTTCATGAACCCTTTTAAACAAGTGTTGATGGTAGAAGTTTAACTAACAGACCGGCAGGCAACAGTGGGGTCCTGGTGTTCCTTCTTAATTGGCTTGGCCAAGAAGCAACTCGTTAACAGAGAGCTGGGTCAGACATACTCACAAAACAAATCTGAGTCATTTATTCCAGCTTTAGTCAGAGAAGAAAATTCAAGGAAAAATGTTATTTTTGAGAGAAACAACTGATGGTTCAAATTATTTAAGTATTTTTCAATGCTAGAAAAGGCGTACATGTCACAAAATCACACAAGTCATCCTTCAAAGAAATTCATTATGTAATGGCTAATTGTACCTTCTTTAAAAAAAATGGAATTGAGGGCAAGGACCTGAATTGGATGATATATAACTATGGTTGTGACTATGTAGCTATGACAGTAACTTCTTTGGAAAGTATTTAGGTAGCTGTTTGTATGTAACTGAATTAATATTAGGAAAAACATATAAATATACATTAAACATAAAATGAGACCCATCATCTGTGTTAAATCAGGCAATTTAGGCTAACGTGTACAATATTCAAATTGTAGTGAAGCAAGCTCTCAGTTCTGTATAGTATGCGGTGACATAGAGAAGATAGGGTTTGCTTTGATTCCACCAACTTTTTAAAATATGACAAGTTTTCTGGGTTAGAAAAGATACAGTAATTTTAAGAAGAGTTATTTAATATAAATAATTATTAGCAATATAGGAAAAATAAAACACACAGTGTAAACCCAAGAAAATGCTTTTAAAAAATCTTACACAGGAAGGAGAAAATACAGTTGGAACAGCATCCCTGAATATGGATGTTGAAGTCTCAATTATCAATGTGACAATATTTGGAGACAAGATTTTTAAGGAAGCCATTATGTTTACATGAGATCACAAGAGTGGAATTCTTACGCAGTATTAATATTTTCACTATGTGGAGAACTTAGTGGAACATTGAACAGACAGAGAGGAAAGATTACACGATATTACAGAAAAAGGTACTTATTCAATAGCAAGAAAGAGAGCATACATTAAAATCAGTTTGCCAGCATCTTTACCATGGGTTTTTAGCCTACAGAACTGTGACAAAAATCAGTACCAGATGTTTTAGTTATTCTTTATGTGATATTTTGGTAGGTTAGCCAGAGCTGACTAACACAACTACAAAAAAAAAAAAAAAATCAAGCATGGAAGACAAAGGCTTTCAAAAGTAGTATTCCAATAGGTGTGAGCAATATATCAGAGCTTGCTCAAATATGGTAGCCAACATGGTGGTCAGTATATAGTCTGCTCATGTGTTAAACAATTCATCATCAATTTAGGTATGAGGGTTATTGAGCAGAATTGATTGTTGAAATTCCCGGAAACCTATGTGGGGATTCTGGATAGTTTTCTGACAAGAATCTTGCTGTTTTGTCTATAGAATCTACTATCCTCCAAAAAAAAAAAAAAAACAAAAAAAACCAAAACAACAACAACAAAAAAAAAAAAAACAAAAAGCAAACAAACAAAAAAAAAAAACCACATAGAAAATAGGAAAGGTTCCCTTCTCTTTCCAGTATCTCCTGTTGGCATCTTGCTAGCTACTGGAGTGAAAAACAAAGGCAGCTGAGGTGCTAAGAGGCAACCTATAAATAACTAGCATACCTCCCTTCAGCCTGCAAGTCAGCCATTTTCCCAGACATGGCCCAGAATCTTTAAACTATTTTCATCATACACGTGGGTGCATCTATCACCTCAATAGCAGGCCTGACCCAACAGTGCAGGAAGACCAGAACGTAAGTTGGACCACTTCCATGGATAAGTATATTATTCCACAATTTCTTACAGATGCAGGCTCCCACAGGTCATGCTGGAAGATCCATCACAAGATTTCACAGCGGCTTCTTCTATTTCTCAAACTTCTTAATGTCCCTTCCCTCCATCAGAGGTTTGCTCTAGAAACTAAGAGTTTTCCATAGATTTCTGTCATTAGACCCATGAACGCATGCAAGTGCATTTACACATGCACACACACAAAGACTCTTTAGTTTCTCTCTTTTTTTAAAAAAAATGCAGCATAATTTACAATAGGAGAAAAATTCCAGCCCAGAACACTTATTAATTAATTTTTTTTGTAGATGTTGTTCACCAAGTCATCCTACTTTCTTCTGTACCTGAGAGGCTGTCTTGGTGGATAACTTCAGTACATCCTGAATATAAAAACACTCTCAGTCCTACGCATTTCTCTGAAAAATTTCGTAGTAATGTATATTCTTACAATGACTATCTTAGGAATGAAATACCCTTTATAACCATGTATAAAAGGGGAATAAATTTTCATCTCTTCATAATAAATGAATCTTAACTTTTCTACCATTCCTGAGACATACTACAATTAAAGATAAATACAAAATATTTCATTCTTCATGGTTTGTGATTAAAATGGTCAAAAACAGAGCACATTTAGATGGATGGAAACGCTTTAATCTACTACAATACTAAATTTTTGAGATACTTAATTTCTCACAGAGAGGAGAAGGGGTGCTTGGGAAAAGCATTGTTTTTCAAGGGTCTGGGAACTCGGTCATGGACACTTTGCGGTTTTCTTTGACAGTGAAAATTTGATATATTTAGAGTTAAAATATATGATGGATTTTGAATACATAGGTTTCCCAAATGCCTCTATTTTGCTTACACTGAAGACTCAGCATAAAACAATGCCTGTTGTTTAAATTTCATTTGAATACTCAGAAAATACGCTTAGCACTAACTCTTTCTTACTCATGAAACAGATGTGTATATACATGTATTATTTCATCTCTTTGAACCGGGCTCTTTAGGGATCTTGTTAAAGCTCCATGAGGTCAACTGAAGCTCAAGGAGGGGAAATCTTCATTTGAAGCTTGCTGTCATATATAAATATATGCAAAGCAGAATATTTTAAAAGTGGGCTACTCAATAGCCCACCTTTTTTAAAGTCAATATTTTTTTTTATATCAGTGTGCTCTGTATATGTGTGGAGAAAGAAACGTTTTCAGGGTGCCCTGACAGAGCTAGTGTAAGTGTAAAGTGTATTTTTGTCTGACTTTAAGTGCATCTGACTTAATGAAGAGCCAGGGCTCCCACTAACCTCTTGGTCCCCATTCTGAAGGTCTCAGCAATTTTTTGGACTTTAAAAAGGTAATTGCCCTACTCCAGTCTCCCAGATGACCCATCCTATCAACAGTAACAGAACCCAGGGAACACATTAGGTTTACATTAGTCGCTCCTGTAAGCTATCTCCAATAAGGAAGAAAACCATGTATATGAGTTATTTTCAAATTGATTATTATTTTTTTTGGCAATTACTAGGTATTTTGTGGAGAGGTTGTTTCCTATCTATCTATCTATCTATCTATCTATCTATCTATCTATCTATCTATCTATCTATCTATCTGTCTATCTTTCTATCTATCTATCTATCTATCTATTTTTTAATTTAATTTTATTTTATTAATTACACGTTATTCACTTTGTATCCCTCCATAAGCCCCTCCCTCCTCCACTCTCAGTCCCACCTTCCCTCCCCCTTCTTCAGGCATGCCCCTCCCCAAGTCCACTGGTAAGGGAGATCCTCCTCTCCTTCTTTCTGATCTTAGTCTATCATATCACATCAGGAGTGGCTGCATTGTCATCTTCTGTGGCCTGGTAAGGATGCTCCCCACCTCAGGGGGAGGTGATCAAAGAGCAGGACAATCAGATTATGTCTGAGGAAGTCGCTCTTCCCATTACTATGTAACCCACTTGGACACTGAACTGCCATGGGTTACATCTGTGCAGGGGTTCTAGGTTATTTCCATGCCTGGTATTTGGTTGGAGTATGAGTCTCTGGGAAGACCCTTTTGTTCAAATTTTCTGGTTCTGTTGCTCTCCTTGTGGGGTTCCTGTCCTCTCCAGATCTTACTATTTCCCACTTCTCACATAAGATTCCATGCATTCTGCCCAGCAGTTGGCCATTAAGTCTCAGCATCTGCTTTGATAGTCTGCAGGGCAGAGCCTTTCAGAGGCCCTCTGTGGCAGGTTTCTAGGTTGATTCCTGTTTTCTTCTTCTTCTTTTTTTAATTTTATTTTTCTTTTTAGTTACATTTTGTTAACTCTGTGTCCCCGCTGTATCCCACTCCCTCATTCCCTCTCCAACCCCACACTCCCTCCCTGGTCTCCTCCCTGCCCCTTTCCAAGTCCAGACACAGGCGAAGATGATCAATCCTCATTTAGAAAGACAAATGGGATGTGAAATGAAGGTATGACAGGAATCTACTGCAAAAGGCATCTGAAAGACTCTACCTAGCAGTGTTTCAAAGCAGACACTAAGACTCATAACCGAACCCTCGGCAGAGTGCAGGGCATCATATGAAAAAAGGGGAGTTAGTATGATACGGAAAGGATAGGAGCTCTACAAGGACCAAATATATCTGGGCACAGGGTCTTTTCTGAGACCGACTTTCTTCTTCTTCTGATGTCCATTCTCTTTGCCTTTTGGGATGGGGATTGAGCATTTTAGTCAGGGTCTCCTCTCTTAATCAGTTTCTTTAGATGTACAGATTTTAGTAGGTTTATCTTATGTTATATGTCTATATGAGTGAGTATATACCGTGTGTGACTTTCTCCTTCTGGGACAGCTCACTCAGGATGATCCTTTCCAGTTCCCACCATTTACCCACCTCATGATTTCCTTATTTTTCATTGCAGAGTAATACTCCATTGTATAGATGTACCACAACTTCTGCATCCATTATTCAGTTGAGGGCGATCTGGGCTGTTTCTAGCTTCTGGCTATTACAAAGAAAGCTGCTACAAGCATGGTTGAGCAAATATGTTTATTGTGTACTTGAGCTCCTTTTGGATATATGCCTAGGAGTGGTATGGCTGGATCTTGAGGAAGCGCTATTCCTACCTGTCTGAGAAAGCACCAGATTGATTTCCAGAGTGGTTGTACAAGTTTACATTCCCACCAGCAGTGGAGGAGGGTATCCCTTTCTCCACAACCTCTCCAGCATGTGTTGTCACTTGAGTTTTTCATCTTGGCCATTCTGATGGGTGTAAGGTAAAATCTCTGGGTCATTTTGATTTGAATTTCCCTAATGGCTAAGGACGTTGAGCATTTCTTTAAGTATTTCTCTGCCATTGATATTCCTATACAGAGAGTTCTCTTTTTAGCTCTCTTCCCCATTTTTTTAATTGTATTACTTGGTTTGCTGCTTTTCAGCTTCTTTACTTCTTTATATATTCTGGATATTAGCCCTCTATCAGATATAGGGTTGGTGAAGATTCTTTCCCAATCTGTAGGCAGTTGTTTTGTTTTGATGACAGTGTCCTTTGCTTTACAGAAGTTTTTCAGTTTCATGAGGTCCCATTTACTGATTGTTGCTCTTAGAGCCTGTGCTGTTGGTGTTCTGTTCAGGAAGTTTTCTCCTGTATCAGTGAGTTCTAGGGTTTTCCCCACTTTTTCTTCTAACTGATTCAATGTGTCTGGTTTTATTTTGAGGTCTTTGATCCATTTGGACTTCAGTTTTGTGCAGGGTGATAAGTATGGATCTATTTTCATTTTTCTACATGTAGACATCCAGTTAGACCATCACCATTTGTTGAAGATGCAATCATTTTTTCATTGTATGGTTTTGGCATCTTTGTCAAAGATCAGGTGTCCATAAGTGTGTGGGTTTATTTCTGTGTCTTCTGCTCGGTTCCATTGAGGCACCATTCTGTTTCTATGCCCGTACCATTAAGTTTTTACAACTGTTGCTCTATAGTACAGCTTAAGATGGAGATCAGGGATGGAGATATCTCCAGAAGATCTTTTATTGTAGAGGATTGTTTTAGCAATTCTGGGTTTCTTGTTATTCTATATGAAGTTGAGAATTTTTCTTTCCAGGTCTGTAAAGAATTGTGTTAGTAATTTGATGGGAATTGCATTGAATCTGTACATTGTTTTTGGTAAGATGGCCATTTTTACTAGGTTAATCCTGCCAAGCCATGAGAATGGGAAATATTTCGATCTTTTGATATCTTCTTCTAATTCTTTCTTCAGATGCTTGAAATTTTTTTCATACTAGTCTTTGACTTGCTTGGTTAGGGTTACACCAAGGTACTTTATGTCATTTGTGGCTATTGTGAAGGGTGTTGTTTCCCGAATTTCTTTTTCAGCCCTTTTGTCTTTTGTATACAGGAGAGCTACTGATTTTTTGGAGTTAATTTTGTATCCGGCTACTTTGCTGAAGGTGTTTATCAGCTGAAGGAATTCCCTGGTTGAGTTTTTGGGGTCTCTCACGTATACTATCATATCATCTGCAAAAAGTGATAATTTAACTTCTTCCTTTCCAATTTGTATCCCCTTGATCTCCTTCAACTGTCTTATTGCTCTAGCAAGAACTTCCAGAACTATGTTGAAGAGATATGGAGAGAGTGGGCAGCTTTGTCTTGTCCCTGATTTCAGTGGGAATGCTTTAAGTTTCTCTCTGTTCAGTTTGATGTTGGCTATAGGCTTGCTGTATATAGTCTTTACTATGTTTAGATATGTGCACTTTGTGCCTGATCTCTCCAAGACTTTAAACATGAATGGATGTTGGATTTTGTCAAATGCTTTTTCAGCATCTAGGGAGATTATCATGTGGTGTTTTTCTTTCAGTTTGTTAATATGGTGGATCACATTGATGGATTTCCATATATTGAACCACCCCTGCATGCC
>NW_026596149.1:14005866-14043419 GCF_907164565.1 Psammomys obesus | reverse complement strand
TGGATCACATTGATGGATTTCCATATATTGAACCACCCCTGCATGCCTGGGATGAAGCCTACTTGGTCATAGTGAATGATATCTTTGATGTGATCTTGTATTCAGTTTAGAAGTACTTTGCTGAGTATTTTTGCATCAATGTTCATACGGGAGATTGGCCTGAAATTTTCTTTCTTTCTTGGGTCTTTGTGAGGTTTAGGTACCAAGGTGACTGTGGCTTCATAGAATGAGTTTGGTAATGTTCCTTTTGTTTTTATTTTGTGGAATAGTTTGAAGCGAATTGGAGTTAGCTCTTCTTTGTAGGTCTGGTAGAATTCTGCACTGAAACCATCTGGTCCTGGGTTTTTTTTGGTGGGAGACTTTTGATGACCGCTCCTATTTCCTTGGGGGATATAGGACTATTTAATTGATTTACCTGGTCCTGATTCAGCTTTTGTAAGTCGAATCCATCAAGAAAATGTTCCATTTAATTTGATTTTCAAATTTTGTGGCATATAGACTTTTGAAGTAAGTCTTAATGATTGCTTGGATTTCCTCAGTGTCTGTCGTTGTGTCCCCCTTTTCATTTCTGATTTTGTTGATTTGGATGGTGTCTCTCTGCCTTTTAGTTTTCTTGGCTAAGGGTTTGTCTATCTTGTTGATTTTTCTCAAAGAACCAGCTCTTGGTTTCATTGATTCTTTGAATTGTTTTATTTGTTTTTAATTGATTGATTTCAGCCCGGAGTTTATTTCCAGCAGTCTACTCCTTTTTGGTGTGTCTTCTTCTTTTTCTAGCGATTTTAAATATTGACTTGGGTCACCTAGTCTTTCCCTGGAAAAAGTCTCACAGATCGGTGCATATGAGTCGCTATCACTAAACTGCACTCCACCAAAGATCACAGACAGTTGCTTCATGCCCAGCTCTTCGACACATACAGAGATGTGCCCGAGGGTATCAGAGACTGGGAGTCACTCTCGTGAGAAATTCTCACAGAGAACAAAGCAAAGGGGAGTGACTTAGGCCACCCAGTATATCCCTAGAGGAAGGCCCACAGACCTGCCCAAACCAGGGACCTGCTGTGCGCCAGATAATCTGCTGTTATCAGGAGAGCGGTACCAACCGACCACAGATTACCGCTTGGGTACTGGGGCACAGAGCCCCAACCTCAGACCTACAGAAGCCAGGAATCCCAGAGATCAACCCCCAGATACTGCTCCAAGGGGCAACCAGTTATCCCTAACAAAACTGACCAAACCACAGTACACACAGGTTACAGCAACAGATCACTAAATTTACAGTAAGAAACCTAGAAGCAGGGCAGCTTTCTTCAGGTGAGAGGAGAGCCCTCTCCACTAACAAGGACCACAGTTACCACTCAGATCTCTATGCCTGACGTGAGCAGCGGGAACTCCTGAAAAACACTGGCCATTCAGTGACTATACCCAAAAAGCTGAGAAGGCTTTCTTCAGGAAAAACCATCTTCCTGCCAAGGGGATTCTTTCCACCACAGGATCCCAGGAACCATCAGAAACTAACTCCAAACACCTAAGATTGTCCAATGGGTAGAGGCCAGCGTAAAAGGTCAATCAACAAAAGAAAGAACAATATGGCATCTCCAGAACCCAGTTATCTAGGGGCAAGTAGCCAGCATAATTTAAAAACAAGATGACCTAACATCTATGCTTTTGAAGAGGATAACAGAGGAAACAATAAAAATGCATAAAGAACTAGAGGAAGATAAACTCAAACAGATTATGGCCATCCGTACGGAAATAGAGGAAATTGCAGCCACACAGTTTGTGGCCTTTAGAGAGGAAATGCTTAAATCACTGAAAGAAATAATAATAATAATAATAAAAAAAACAGAGGATTGTTCAAACAAACAGATGAAGGAATTGAAGGAAAATACAGTCAGACAGGTGAAGGAAATTAATAAAACAGCTCAAGATCTGAAGATAGAATTGGAAAAATTAAAGAAAACACAAATGGAGGAAATTGTGGAGAGAAAGAACTTAGGTAAGAAAACAAGAACTACAGAGGTTAGCATAACCAATAGACTACAAGAGATGGAAGAAAGAATCTCAGGTGTGGAAGATACAATGGAAGAAATAGATGTATCTGTCAAAGAAAATGTTAAATCTAAAAAATTCCTGACACAGACAGTCCAAGAAATTTAAGACAACATAAAAAGACAAAACCTAAGAATAATAGGAATAGAGGAAAAAGATTTCCTGTTCCAAGGCCCAGAAAATATTTTCAACAAAAATCATTGAAGAAAATTTTCCCAACTTAAAGGAGAGGCCAATAAGAATACAAGAGGCCTACAGAACACCCAATATATTAGACCAGAAAAGAAAATCCTCTCTCCACATAATAATCAAAACAGTAAGTATACAGAACAAAGGAAAAATACTAAAAGCTGCAAGGGAAAAAGGTCAAGTAACATATCTATCTACTTTTATTTGGGAAGATGATGTGTGCCACAGAGCACATGTGGAGGTCAGAGGACAATTTGACCAAGGCTGTTTTCTTCCTCCACTATGTGGGTTCCAAAGGACAAATTCAAGTGTTAGGCTTGATGGTAGGCACCTTTATTTACAGAGTCTGTGTGTTTTACAGAGATACATTAAATATCAGTGACATGTTGACCCAACAAGCAATAGTATAAAAGGCTCTCAACACTTTCACAGCATTTCTCTAAGGTTTATTTTGTGTGTGTGTGTGTGTGTGTGTGTGTGTGTGTGTGTGTGTTTGGTATATATTAAGTAGAACTTGTGTGTGATCATTTAAATTTATGTGATACATTTTTTTTTCTACTGAGTCAAGTGTTATTAAATGAAGGTGGACTCAGAGTCAACAAGTAAAGCCAAGTTCTCATCAGAGGAATTATTCTGATATGATTGATGGCCCTTTCAAAACCCAGGTGTTTGAGGACAGCTAACTAAGGTTTGCTGGCTTTTCCCCAGAGATACATCACATGCTCATGTATTTAGAACACATGTTTCCATGGCAATTGAAATAGCTTTACCTATATACATACTTCTATCATTAAATTATGTGAAGTGGATACTTAGGAAAATCCTTCCAAAATTGGCACTAATTTCTTTGTTCAGGTATAAAAACTATATGGCTCATTCTGAATGATATACTTCACTTTAGGCCCAGAAAATCCATTCAAAACAAAAACCCTGTCACCAATATATTATTACAAAAGATTGCCATAGAGCAAAAATCGTGATTATCTATAGACTTGTGACCTACTACTGTAGGTAATTTAGTGGCAGAGCGGAGCCCCATGGATGTGTAAGGGCTCACATGACTTCTTGTTTTGTGATTCATATTTGGAATTCATTAATGGATCCCCATTAAAGGAAATATAAAACTTTATAACCAGGTTCTCTGAGATGTCTATCTGCTTTTAAGACAAAGATGTACCGTTTTTGTTTGTTTGTTTGTTTGTTTTAAGAAAACACTGTATGGCTTTGTATTCATAGAGACCTAATGTTTTTATGTTCAGGGTGAGATGAGACTTCTGCTCCAGTGAGGTTTTTCTTACTTTTCTTGTTATCATTTTTGTACTGAAGATTATTAATGCCCAAAATGTTATGTCAAACATAACAGACAAGTAAGTTTAGCAAAAATAACAAACAATGCAAAATAATTACCCTCCCATCAAATCATTAAGAGAGAACTTGGTTCTCCAGTAGTTTAGATGACACAGTTGGCGGATGATCAGTATAAAGTAGGTGAGTTTGATTGACCACAGGGTGTGAAGCCATTGTTGAAACAGAAATGTGCCACGTCTGTCATGATCAAATATCTGTATTAACTGGGCTAATGGAGTGGTTTGATAGTGGGTCAAGATCTATAACATTCATTTAGGTTTGGGCTATGGTGCAAATTGCACAAGACAGACATATTCTAATTCAGTTCAACTTCTCAGCTGAATAACTGGCTTAGTGCCATGGCATTTCTCCTATGTTGGTTTATTATCTGGCTAAAGACGAATTTTAGAGATCATATTACTAGTAGATCATCAGTAGCTAGTAACAGAAAACCTCAGCTTGCAAATGGAAGGGTCAGAGTTAGGGGTATGGGCAGGTTGGGGTTAGTGTTAAGTTAGGTAGTGTTAAGTTAAGTAGCTAGTAACAAAACAACCCAGCTTGCAAATAGAAAAGCTTTAGCAGTGTTTGGCAATTTAATAAAATATTCCTGTTACCAAAAAGATGTGAATTATTCCATTTACCACTCACTCCTTTACTTTTACAACATCCATTAGTATAATATCATAATATGTTATAACATTATAATAATGTTAGGAGGCCTGGGTGCAAATATATAGAACAAGAAGGTTATATTACTTTTTTGTTTTTGCAAAGCAGATTTAGTTCAAGAAGAAAATGGGATGTCAAAACACAGTTTTAAAAATGAATTATGACTTGGGAAGGGGCATGCATGGAGAAAGGGGGGGAGGGTGGGACCGAGAGTGGAGGAGGGAGGGGCTTATGGGGGGATACAAAATGAATAAATTGTAGTTAATAAAAGTTAAATAAAAAATTTAAAAAAAGAAAAAAGAAAAGAAAAGAAAGAAAGAAAGAAAGAAAGAAAGAAAGAAAGAAAGAAAGAAAGAAAGAAAGAAATGAATTATGTGTCTTTACTTGGCAAAACATGAGTTTTACCTATCTGATGATCATTATTTAATACCCCAGGATCAAATTATTTTCTTCTATTTCATATTTTCAAAAACTATGTGTGGTGATATAAAACTCTAAAATTATCTCTTATAGGATTAGAATTTTTTTGAACCTCACAGCCAGAGTTAAGAATGATATGCCTTGAGGTCACTTAAAACTTATGATTGTTGGCTTTCTGTGTTCTTAGCCTGCCTTTAATTGACCAATGTAACAACCAACATCACTTGCCTTGGATTTCCTGTGTAATCAGCTTTTACAACCATAGCTAATGCATTGCTGTAATCTTAAATTACATACTCTTCCATGCTGCTGACCTTCAGTAATGCATGTGTATTAATTTGCTGGAAGCACAAAACACAGAAGTTGAAAGCAACTTTCTAAAATCTACCATGAAAGTTGAAAGCAATCACTTATAGGTATTAGTTGATGAACAATGTTGTTTGTTGTCTGAGCCAGTTACTTATTCCCTTGAATTTGTTGTTAAAGATTTCTCTTCAGTATCACTCTCCATCCCCATGTGAGGCTTTCTATGCTGTTCAACAAGTATAGAGTGAAGCCCTTGGTTTGGGACCGACACCACCACATACTCATAATCACAAACAGAAATAGACACACACAGTTCACAGAACAGACACAAACACTGGGGACACACCCACAACCACACACAGAACAGACACTGCTCAACACAGTCACACAAAAGATAGACACATAATCTAAAGTCCTGAGATAGATAAACACGCAGAAGGTTAATTACAACAGACAAAGCAGGCTCAGTGAAAGCACAGCCCGCAGGCAGGCAGAGACAAACTGATACAGCAAACACAGGAGGGGACTCAGGAAGTAAATGATTCAAATCTGGACTCACTTTTGGTTAAATGACTCCAAGGCGGAAGTGTTGGCTTTTCTTTCTTTACTGTGACACCAACATTGTATAGGTTAATTAAAGTTAATGACTAATGTGTATTATCTGCACACATATCATGTTACAGCCTGTTACAGATGTCTGCATCTATTTTTGATGCAGTATTTAAGTATTAAGTTTATTTACTTATTCAATATGGATTTTTGAATGCCTACTTTAAACACATTTATAGCCATGTGGGAAAAATAAAGATGACTAGATACAGCGCCTATCAGTGTCCTTCGAAACTTTACAATTTTTATGTGGAAAGTTCTATTTAAACTGTCCTTTCGCTCAAAACAGCCTTACAAACACAGGCTTTAATTATCTCTCTCTCTCTGTGTATGTATGTATGTGTGTGTGTGTGTGTGTGTGTGTGTGTGTATGTGTGTATATATACCTGAAATCTGTTTTAATAATATTCCTTGTCTTTACTGTTATAACAAATATCTGAAGTAGGCTACTTTATAAAGAAAAGAAAGCTAGGGCAGGGGAAATGGCTCAGAGGGAAAGAGGACCATTGTTTTTGCAGAGGACTCAAGTTCATTTCATTGAACCAAAGTTGGATAACTTACATCTGTCACCCCAGCTTCAGAAATCAAGAACTCTTCTAGACTCCTTATGCCCCCACACTCACACCTGCACACACACCCCACATAAATGCACGCAGTATATCATGCCATTCTTTGTTTTGTAGGACATTTTTTTTTTTTACTATGCCCTCTTGATTGGATTTCCCCAGAAAATTTTATGTATTACAAGAAACGAAATGAAGCAAACTTCAGAAGGTCTTTGAAGTAATGAATTAACATTTATCTGTTGGGTACCCAAAGCGATAGACAGAAAATTGGAATTCCTTCCTAGTGTCTTCAGAGAGGATTGTATTTCTGTTCCTGCAAAAGCTTTGGCTATGCTTCTTTTGTGTGACCAATACATGAAATTCTTAGTATTGAAGTTATTCAAAATCACTCTTGTGATGTTGTCAGATAGAAACTGCCAATTAGCAAGGAAACAGAAGGAAAATTATTTATGTATTACTGATAATTAGGTACAGACTCTTCCATTGCAACAGAACGTCAGTTCTCCTCTAGAATGATGTGGCTATAAACTTGCTTTTGGAGAATTCATCACTGAACTGTTATAATGTCATATTTCCCAACATTTACATATGTGAGAAAGGTATAAAATAGAAAACCAATCAAAGGATAAAATACTGAAATCATAAACAATTGTATGCTTTCTGGAAGACTTGATATATTTTCTAATATCTGCCTTTTCTTATTCCTTAGGAACCAAACAAGAAAAACAGCCAGTTACATAAACAGTGGGTTCAGCAAGAATCTTTAATTGCCCATCTTTCTTTTCCTCAAAAGTATTTTTCGACAGCCTTGTGATTCAAAAGTACAATTAGAATACTTATCATTCAGGCTTTCAAAAAGAAGGTCATGTTTCTTGCAGAGAACTCTAATGAATTTCTTCCTCCCCCCACCCCCGTATTTGTAGTACATTTCAACTTGTACTCCTGCAAAACTGCTAGTAAAACTTCTCAGAAGAGCAAGATAAAGCAGAAAATTGGCTGGAATATGCATCTTGATTGGCAATTGCTATCTCAATGAATGCAAAAAGTTTGTGTTTATATAAAACCATCTTTGATTAAATAAAATTTTCAAAACAGTACTTACAAAATTAATCCACGTTTTATAGAAATTTACAAAAGGCAGTTAAGATTCTAGATATGCATTTCTTTTTTTTTTGTTTGTTTGTTTGTTTTTAAATTCTACCCTCATAGTGCCTGACATATATCCTAATATGTAGACCCAAAACAGGGCTAAATATGTTTATTTTATAAACTATTAAATATATAATATTAGTGAGGATTCTCTAGAGGAACACAATTGATATAATGTACGTTTTTGTGCAGAGCAGGCATGAATTCTTTCTTTTAGAGCAGTCTTCCAATGAAAAAGAAGGTAGTTATAATATAGCGGTATTGCCATTATAGCACCCGTCACATATCTTGGCTGCAGGGTCAGTATTGTAGCACACAGGCTCCAAACTTGGGTAAGACCATTGTTATCTTTTTTCTCTCAGCAATATTCAAATCACCTTTTTATTCAAGAAAAAAAAAAAAGCTATAGTGATCTCAGTTCTTTGCAAAAGCCTCATAGCTAAAGAAAATGTGAACTGATCCATGATACTGATATTAAGTAATCAAACGAATAGTTGAAAGAATAAGTATATAGTCCAAATATAAGGTAAATAATTATCCTTAACAAACTCAATAAAATAGGTAGAGAAATTTAAGTAACACAAAGATAATTAGATTCAGATATAGACATTAGGTAAAAATGTGACGAAATCAGATTTTTTGAACATGTCAAATAGGAGATAAAGAAGATAAGTTTTCAACAGATACTTAATCTTTAGAATTTAACTTAATGTCACATACACTGGAGTTCTGAGAGTGAAACTAATGTTGTAACTAAATGGTATAATGTCTGTTTCAACCGAGAGTCTACATTCCAACACTATTATTTGGGAAAGGCTGGAAGAAAGAAAACAGCTAGGCATTACTTAATTGTACAATAAAGCTGAGGAATCTGTCATCATATACATATATATGTATTATAATAATGACACACATGGCTGCAATACTGAGCTGTGTAAATATATACTACACACAGATGGGAAAATGAGAGATGACATGTAGGAAAGCCTCATCGTTCCTTTAGGGTACATTTGAAGCAAACAGTTGCTTCAAGATTCTACCACCTTCTTTCTGTCACTTTTCTTTTTCTTTTTCTTTTTCTTTCTTTCTTTTTTTTTTTTTTTTTTTTTGCCATGACGGAATCCTGCATTAAGCGTGAATGAAAGAAAAAAAAAAAACAACAAAAAAAACAAACAACTCCTTTCCTTAATTTGCTTTTTTCAGAGCATGTTGTCATAGAAACTAGAAAGTAAGACAAGACAATGTCTAATAAAAGATAGATAAGATGCTGTAAAAATCATAATAAATGATTTACATATTTGAAAGATTAAAATTGCTCTAAATAATAAAGATGTAACATTGGTTTAAGAATATTTTAAGCATATGACTTCTCCCAAGACTTCTTTGTTGTTTCCTGTGAAGACAAAGGTTACTTGCTCCCAGTACTGAGTGGAGTTGGTTGAAACTGACATAAAAAAAAAACTATTTAATTTATACAGAAATAACAACCATGACAAGACAGTCACCAAGTGGACTCATCAGACCTTAGCACAAAGCTAATAATGAGGTAAAATAGCATGCTTATAAGGGGATATATGCATAAATAAAAGCATAGATAAGTAATGACCACCTAAGAAATGGAAATTCAGATAGCGGTGTCTCTGAATGGAAGAATGGGTAAGTTGATGTTCCCATCATAAAAAAATAGACAAATTGAGATATGCAAAGCCAAAGCTGAACATTTGAAAATATATGAGTATCCATCATGACTGAATAGAAAAGAATTTTGTAAACAGGACCACAAAGCTAAAAGTCTTCCACTAAATTTTATTTCATTAAAATCTGAAGTAACTATTAAGGAAAACATACAATACAGAACTCTAAACATTTAATTGAAAATATTTATCTATAAATTATACATATATATAATAATCTGTAGAATGTGAAAAAGTAATAGGATATATAAGCAAATTATGTAAAATTGAAGTAATATATAACTTCTAAACTTTTTACAATACTGTAATTCCTTTAGGTACTATCAATTGATATCTTGTATATAATCAAATCAAATAACAAGTGACTTGAAAGTGAGTGTTTCATAGTTTAGGATATGTCAGACACACTATGCTTTCTTTGATAGATCCACATTTTCCCCACATAATAGGAAAAATGCTCAGCAACAAATTTCTCTCATTATGCATTTTTATTATGGGTCTAAGTTACCTGGTTTCTAATTTGGTTATTTACGCATAACTTCAAGGTAATGTGCTAATCTTTTGTGGACACTTTCTTGTGAGATAAAAGTTCTAAGACTAATGCATGGGAGCTGATGTACATACATATTGGGAAAATGAAATGGGAAAAAGCAGGAACAGGACTGACACTAGATTCCGATCTTTAAAATCAAGTGTCCCAGTTCCAGAAAGAGTCAGTTGGATGCAACTAATTTCCTAAAGAATATTCTAATCTGAATACAGCTTTAAGGAAAGAAAAAATACCCATAATCCATATATAATTTCTCTGGATACTGTGATTGTTTTTTCTTTTTTATTGATTTACAGAAAACTACTAATAACCCTACCCCCAAACAAGTCAAGTTGAACAAAATCACAATTTATTTTTTAAAATTAGGCAATCTGGTTCTGAATGGAACAGTCATATGGCTAACATTCAACCATTATAAATATAAAAAGTTCAAATATCAAAAATTCAAAAGTATTCTAGGTTTTGATTGAATATAGAAAATGCTTTTTTGAAAATAAAATATGTGATACAAGAATCAAACAAAATTTTTGAATGGACTCCTAATAGATCAAACTATTTGAAGATTATGGGACTTTCATTAGAATGAAGTTAAGAGACAGCAAGGAATGGGTTATACAGAGCATCAACGAGAATGCCCTCGTTGAGTTTAATGGGAGAAACTGGAAGAAAAATATAGCCTCATCCCTTTTGACACAAGAGATGAATGGAGGTGTAACCCTGGACTCAGTGGCAGCCTAGAGCGAGAGGGTTGGTTTAATAAGACTAGATTTGAATCTTGCCTCTGCTTTTTGCCCTAAGATTTGGGGCAAAATTTAATATAAAATTTATTAATTATATAATAAATTAAATATATATATATTTTTTTACATTCACTCCCTTGGATATCAAGACGATTGGTGATATTTTCATATAAATTTGCTGCCTCAATGGACTATTATACACATGTGATTTAGTACAGGGAATGGTCCATGGTGACTCCTCAATAAATGGATCTTTCCAATAAATTTCCTAGATCCTTGCTGAGATTAAAGAAAGCTTAAGACCTCTTTATAGAGGAAATGGTTTTACTGGCAAATGTGGAGTTTTGATCTCACAGTTCCCAGATCATGGATAACTAAACCTGAGAAAAATGAAACGTTGAAAGTACTTTCTGCTTAATCAAACTGTGTTTGCTCAACCAATGCAGTAATTGTTTGCTGTGAAGTTTTTTTTCCCAAAAGAACAGTGACTAATTGGCATGAAAACTGATGGCTTAGTGACAGACTTTAGACTACCTCAATGTAGAGAAGCTTCTGAGTCTCCCATTGTGTTTTCAACCCCAACAGGTTAAGAATAGCTGCCCTGCTCAGGCATAATTTCTTTCCGTTGACACCATTTACAGTTTCTTCCTTCATCAATGGGATGTTGATGCTCACTTCATGAGATTATTCAGTGTGTTAATTAAAATGAGGAATCTACATCACTTAGCATTGTTCTAGGGACATAGGGATTGCTTACTGAATGTTAGTCATCATTCATCATCGTCACGATGGCTAACATTCAGATCCTGGTTCACAAAAATCATGCACGTGATCATTCATAAATTGATGACGAAGAAAATTACATCAAAATCATTTTCTATGACGCCCCCTTGTTTATGTTACAGCAGCTTTTAAAAGTTCAATAAATGAAGCAAATTTCCCACATGGGTTTAATTGTGAAATTAGGCTCCATAATACCCACAGCAACAAAATATATTACATTTTTATTTGCCCCCCAAACAACACACCTACACTTTCTTTCCCTATCCTCTTTCAAAGAAGAATAACATATTCAGGTTTATGTATATGTTCAGAGCCCGATAGGAGTCTTTAATCTCGTTTTGAAGCGTTGTAGAAAGTAATGAGATCCCCAAAGTAGGCCTGAAGGGCCTCTAAATAACCAGAAAGGAATAGCTAATCTCGTACAACCAAGCCTTGTAAAAAAGCAATTTGTTAGTTAATGATATAAATACAGCATCCTCACTTGAGGATATGTGCCATAAAACAAAATCACCTTCCACATACATATAAAAACATACAGAGACCAAACCGGAGTGAGTGGACTCAGCCCTGTATGATGCATCATCCTTAATAGTGTTGTTGAAATTATTTAAAAAAAAAATGAAAAAGGAAAGTAAGGAGAAAAATCTCATTAGCACCTTATCTCATGGAGCACTTAAAGGTAATCAGCAAAGGAAGGGGGTCTCACAGTGCAATTAGTGGCTGTTAAATTTAGACAAAATTAGAGGGGCTATTCTCTAGCAGGTTCCCATTCAACTGTGAATCACTGGGCTGAGTTTTTTGAGGGCTGCTTCATTAAGGAGCAATCACAGCAGGTGTGGTTTTGCAAGTTACCATAAGAGGCAGCATGTTTCATGCTTCCAGTCAAGACAGTGGGGCTCTAAGGGGCTGCTTCCTAAGTCTGCACACTTATTTGAATTTTTTTATTTACCCCTGAACTCCTGCAGGACTCAGTTTCTGACACATTAAATATTTGTATCACACTTTGTACTTGGTTTATATTTTGTTCTTGCCTCACATTAGATACTGTATTGTTTCCACGCATTTTATTTATAAGAAAACCTAAAATCGCTTCTTTACACTATGAAAGTATTCTAGTGACAGTGTAACATCACCTATTTTAAAGACAGCAGCACCTGAACTCTCCATCTAATTTGTCTGTGTATCATTTATCTATGTATCACTCTACATGCATTTATCTGAACATCACCTATGTATGTGTTACAACTGATATTCAAATTATGCATAAACCCATTTTATTAAAAACTAACTAGACCTAATGTAGAATATTCTAAATTCATAAAAAAAAGCCTAACTAAAATAAAGTAAAATATTGGGCTTGGTTCTCTAAAACCCTTTCCTCCATTTCACTATTCCCCTGACTCTTTACTTTTTAATACATGTATACAAAAATTTCCTTAGTCTATATTCATATTCATTCTCTCTTTTCTCTGTCTCTGTCTCCCTCCCCCACCCTCCCTCCCTCCCATTCTATGTGTTGAAGTGATTTTTTTTTCTCTTTCTGTCCTCCTTCTCCTCTTCCTCCTTCATTTGCTTTGGAAACTAAGTCTTCTGGCATAGTAGTCTGTTCATGAACTTGGGGTGTTTCTGCCGCAGCCTCCCAAATTCTTGGAATAACAGACATGCACCACATGCTCTGCCTGACCTCAAATGTTACACCACATGGTGAGTTTTCATCCCAAGATAAATCTTCAAATATATAGATATATATATGAATTAATCTCTGAAATTATACAAATTGGGTGCATCAATATGGAGACAACTGCTTCAAAACAGCTAAAAAACATGATTATACACCTGAAGATCATTATTGATGTCTTGCTATTTCATTAAAGCTTTGCATATGTTCCTTGCAAAGAGATAAGGCCACTCCTGGGAGGCCATGAGGCTGTTTCTAGTTACTAGGGAAACTGACTAGAGTCAAGAGCATTGGCTCTGCAAGAACAGAAACGGGATGAAAGCCATGGGGACATGAATTCTTGTGATAAAGGGTCCTGTGGCCTAAGCCTACCTGAAGACTCCAGGACATCTAATGTTCGCTCAAAATAAAAAAAAATAAAATAAAATACAATGGACATTAAAAAAAGAGTGCAAAATATTCACCCACCATCAGCATTGGCATGGCAACTCCTGTCCTATATTATAAATTGGAACTGTCAGGTTTTATTCTGTTAGGAAAGATATATTGAACACGCTTGCAAAAAAAAAGTCTAAACTAAATATTTGTGTATTGTAACAAGAACAAACAGAACCTGGGTATTTAGGGTGCTACAACAATAGATGGCAACTGAGAGGCAAATTTTGGGATCGTCATGGATGACTGAAAATGCAGGACTGAGATAACGGACTTTCAAACTGGCTATCAACAGAATGAATATCATTAATACTAAACTAGAAGAAGAGCGGAAACATTGAATCATTGAAATATTATAACACAATACCTTTAATTTAAAGTTTGTGCTCACAGGGTAAAACATGAAGAGAAAACCAAAAGGGATTCAAATATTGTGGAGAAGAAAAAGGGAAGAGGAGGAGGAAGAGGAGGACGAGGGGGAGGACTGAAACAACCACCATCACCATTGAAAGTGCAACAGGTGTGAGAAGGGTCAGGTATGACTAAATGCTGTCAAGAGATTCCCAGATCCTAGGTTGAGCTGGCTTTCAGGGTGGAGAAAATGAACAGTGCAGTAAGAGAAAAAATAAAGTAAGCAAACATTGAGCTGATATCAACAGGCAGAGTTTGGACTTTTTCTTTGTAAAAAAGTTTTGAGAATCTGAATTTATCTTTTTAAAGTTTCACACCACTTACCAAAACTTGTTGCCCCCTTGATATGATATGTGATCCATGTTGTTCAGTACATGCACGCACACATACACGCACAGGCCAGTGTGGATTTATTCATCAATCTCTCTTCTACTTCATTGGTCATTAGTCCATTCCTGATCAAGTAGAACTCTGTACTAATTATGAAACTATCTAGTAAACTTTGACATCATTTTAGTAAACTATCACCCATTGGAACATTTTTTTTTTTGGTCTGTCAATGATTTCTTGCTTCTCCTTGTACATTCATTTTTGCACATGAACTTTTAATATCAGTTTACTTATATCCATTAAGAAAGGCTGTTGACATTTTTATGATTTGAATTTTATTAAATAAGGTAATTGGTTTCACGAGGAACTAGTTATTATATTAATGGTGAGGGAAAATGTTCATCTACCTGTTCCCATCTGATACTGCATTGTTCAGGAGTTTTCCTTTGACAGACTTTGTACTTTTTCATCCTTCTTACTATAAATGGGGTCTAGTCATATGCCTGAAAACTGTTCACTAGAGCCCATTTATTTTATTCTTTCCATATCCTGTTACATTTCTGAATTACTTTATCTACCTTATTTCATAGTTCAAATCAGCATCATATTTATTGGATTATCACATATTTATCATTTCATTAAAATTTGTATATTGATTTTCCTACTTTCAAAGATTTCTCATTCAAGTTGGTTGTTTTTTTTCTGCATTATTTTGAGATAGTGTTGGAAAGGAAATGGAGATAATGAAATGGGAGGAATCACATTTACTGGTTCTTTTCTGTAAGACTTTTGAACAAGATTATCTTATTTTTTCTTCTGCTTCCTTCCCTTTCTTGGGTATAAGGTAACTGATAATTTACCATGTGCTGTATAGATATACTACTCTCTTACAAGTAAACTCCAGTTTTGTTTGTGTTTGTGAGAGGACATGTCAGACATTACAACTATTGGAGGAATAAGCAAGAACTGGGAAGCCTTCGGCTTCATTCCACAGGTGTGTTTTCTGCTTCACCAACAACTGGAAAACAAAACAAAACAAAATAAAAACACATGTTGTTTTCTTTCTTATCTGTATTTTTCCTACAGCTGTCCCTGTCCAAAATTGCCATTTATGGAATCACTTATCATTTAAACCTCCTTCCCTAGAACCAGCACTCCGACTTATAAGACAGGATGCTTTGCAGAGACATTAGATACACTATTTCTATTAGTAGATAGGAAACAATTTTGAACTAAAGTCCATGTAACTATCACCTTGGATAGTTCTAGTTTTCCTGAAAGACTCCCATGAAGCAGGAGGGAATGCATTCTGGGACTTGATGTTGTTTCCTCCTCTGTTTTTTTTTTTTTTTTGTTTGTTTGTTTGTTTCCTATTTTTTTAATGATTTTTTTTATTTTAAAGAAAAATTAGGTCAGAGCTCCTAGATAATTTATATATTGGTATGAACACAGATGACTTTGTTTCTGCCTCAGACACAGCCTTCTTTTCCTCATATGGTTAAAAGCTGAAGTGGGAATGTTCCATTCTATCCATGCTGCTAGCTGGGAAGATCTCAGGTCTTCAGAGTGGCCCAGTGTAAGACAGCAAATGATCAATGGAAGTATACTCAGTGATCTCCTGTTCATTATTGGAGAAGTTCAGTTTTTTTTCTCCTTCTAACTATAGTCCTCTTTGGACAGGAATAAATTACATAGTACACATAGTTCTTCTAACAAAGACAAAACAACAACAACAACAACAAAAAAAAAACATCATGACCTTGGGCAGAGATCCAGTGATTGATTTTTTTAAAGTTTAAGATAAAACTGGCCTGGTAGTGCCCAGCCAGAGAGATGTTATCAGCCCCAGGCCATCAGCTCTCATTCCCTGATTTCCTCACCCTGACCCCTATTTTCAGGGCACTCTCCAACTCCTGGGCCACATCTCCACGTCCTCACCAACCTCCTCACCCTCACCCCCATTTTCAGCCCCTCTTGATCTCCTGGGCCACATCTGCACATCCATTCAGATGTGGTATGGATACAGAAACTGTGGTGCATTTACACAATGGAATACTAAGCAGCTATTAAAAACAAGGAAATCATGACATTTGCAGGCAAATGGCAAACAGTAGGAACTAGAAAAGATCATCCTGAGTGAGGTATCCCAGAAGCAGAAAAACACACATGGTATATACCCACTTATAAGTGGATATTAGACATATAAGATAGGATAAACGTACTAAAATCCATAGTCCTAAAGAAACTAAACAACACTAGGGAAGATGCTCAATTTTCATTCAAGGGAAAATGGGATAGACATTGGAAGTGGGAGAAAACAGGGAACAGGACAGGAGCCCACCACAGAGGGTCTTTGAAAGACAGTACCCAGCAGGATATAGAAGCAGATGCTGAGACTCATAGCCAAACTATGGGCAGAGTGCAGGGAATCTTGTGAAAGAAGAGGGATATAGAAAGAACTGAAGAGGACAGAAGCTTCTCAAGAAGACCAACAGATACAAAATATCTGGGCTCAGGGAGCCCTGCCAAGACTGACCTCCAACCTAGTCCATGCATGGGGAGGATCTGCAGCTCAGATGTAGCCCATGGCAGCTCAGTTTCCAAGTAGGTTCTCTAGTAAAGGAAGCAGAGGCTGTCTATGGCATGACCTGAGTGGCTGGCTCTCTGATCACTTCCCCCTGGGGTTACAGCCTTGCCAGGCCACAGAGGAAGACAATGTGCTCTATCCTGGTAAGACCTGATAGCCTAGGGTCAGATAGAAGGGGAGAAGGACTGTCCCTATTGGTGGACTAGGGAGAGGGCATACATAAGGTGAAAATATACAGAGAGGGTGGAACTGGGAGGAGATGAGGGAGGGGGCTACAGCTGGGATACAAAGTGAATTAATTGTAATAAATAATAAATAAAAAGCACAAAAGTTGATATACATATATATATACATGTATATATATGTATATATGTATATATATACATATATATATATATATATATATATATATATATATATATATATAAAGTGCATGAGCAGATCTTATAGACTCTAAGAGACCACAGATGTTGGTCCCAACTACTATATCTAGAAAAATCTTTTAATCACAGTAAATGAAGAAAACAAGACATTTCAAGACATAAACAAATTTAAACAATATATACCACAAATCCAGCCCTACAAAAAATAATGGAAGGAAAACTCCAACACGTGAAGATTGAGTACACCCAGGAAAACACAGGAAATAAATATTCCCACATCAGCAAAACCAAAAGAAGGAAAGAACAAAGGCATCACACACATACACTCTACCACCACCAACATCAAATTAACAGGAATTAACAATCACTGGTCACTAATGTGACTCAGCAGCAGTGGTCTGAATTCACCAATAAAAAGACACAGACTGACAGAATGGATGTGACAACAGGACTCATCTATCTGCATAAAGAAAACATTCCTCAGCAATAAAGATAGACATTATCTCAGAGTAAAGGAATAGAAAAAGATTTTCCAATCAAATGGACCCAAGAAGCAAGCGGGAGTAGCCATTCTAGTACCTCATAAAATAGACCTTCAAACAAAATTAATCAAATGAGATGGGAAAGGACATTTCATACTCATCAAAGAAAAAAAAAAATCCACCAAGATGACATCTCAATTCTGAGCATCAATGTGCCCAATGCAAGGGCACACACATTTGCAAAAGGAAACACTAGCAAAATTTAAACCACACATTAATAGTAGGAGACTTCAGCACAGCACTCTCACCCATGGCCAGATCATCAAGACAGAAATTAAACAGAGAACTAATGAAACTAACAGATGTCATGGATCAAATGGACATAACAGATACCTACAGAACTTTTAACATAAACATAAAAGAATATACATTCTTCTCTGTACCTCATGGAAACTTTTCCAAAATAGATCATGTACTTGGCCACACGGCAAGCCTCAACAGATAAAAGAAAATTGAAATAACCCCTTGCATCTTATCCAACCAGCACGGATTAAAGATAGATATCAGATTGACAAGATGGCAGCGCCAGAGAACACTGTGTCTGAGAAGCAGGACAACATTTTCCATACAGCGACCAAGAGACTGAACTCTGGGCCCTAAAACAACAGCAATCGTGTTTCCCAGGTGAAAGGAAACCCCCATGGTGTGGGAATCAGACGGGTCCACTCTCAGGTCACCCAGCCAGAACCTGGAAGAGATCCCTGGTCTCACAGGCATTAGGTCGCCAGACCAGAGCCACATGCCTGCATGTACTGATCACCTTCCCAGGCTGAATGGTGGGCACAAAAACACCAGAGACTGGGAGTCCCAGTCACAAGGAAAACACACAGGGAAGGAAGGAAACGGGACTGGCCACGGGTCACTCAGTCTTTCCCTGGAAAAGGTCTCTCAGAATGGCAGGTGTGAGCTGCCATCAATGAACTGGGCTCCAGCTGCAAGCACAGAGACATGCTGTGTGCCCAGCTCTCCAGCACAGAGAGGAACAACAATTTTAGAGAGATGTCTTCTGGATACCAACAAGACCAATGGAGGGAAAAGTGTGAGGGCTGAACGTAGGTCTGGGAAAGAACATCACAGTTGTCATCTTGATAGAGGAGGCCTTGTCATTTGATCTTCATCCTCATCACTGGGATTTATGAATGTACTAGATTATAGCAGCCTTACCAGGCCACAGAAGATGACAATGCAGCCACTCCTGATGTGATCTGATAGACTAAGACCAGAAGGAAGGAGAGGAGGACCTCCCCTATCAGTGGATTTGGGGAGGAGCATGCCTGAAGAAGGGGGAGGGAAGGTGGGATTGGGAGGGGAGGAGGGAGGAGTTTATGGGGGGATAAAAAGTGAATAAAGGGCAATTAATAAAAGTTAAAAAAAATAGATATCAACACCAGAAACAAGAATGTATGTGAAAACAGGGCTCATCTACCTAGTGCATAAAGGAAACATACCTCAGCAATAAAGATAGATATTATCTCAGCGTAAATGGATTGAAAAAGATTTTCCAATCATACTCATAAAAACTCTCTACTCAATAACCACTGGGTCAACAAAGATATAAAGATATTAAAGCCTATCCAGATTTTAATGAAAATGAAGGCACAACATATACAAACTTACGTGACACAATGAAAGCAGTGCCAAGGGGAAAGTTCACAGCACTAAGTGCTTTCATAGAGAAAGTGGAGAGTTCTTGTATTAGCAACTTAAAAGCATGCCTAAAAATCCAAGAACAAAAAGAAACAAACACACCCAAGAGTAATAGACAGCAGGAAAAAGTCAAACTCAGGGCAAAAATCAGTAACATAGACAAAAAGAGAACAATGTAGAATCAATGAAACCAAGAGCTGGTTCTTTGAGAATATCTACAAGATAGACGAAATTCTAGACAAAGTAACTGAAAGGCAGAGATACTGTATCCAGAATAACAAAATCAGAAATGAAAAGGTGGTGGACATATCAACATACTCTGAGGAAATCCAAAGAATCATTAGGTCTAATTGCAAAAGCCAGTATTCCTCAAAATTCCAAAAGGAAATGGGAGATTTTCTTGAAAGATTTTACCTACCAAAATTAAATCAAGATCAGGTAAACCGTTCCAATAGCCATTTAACCCCTAAAGAAATAGAAGCAGACATCAGAAGTCTTCCAACCAAAAAAAAAAAAAAAAAAAACCCTTTTATTCCCCAAATTAAATATATATAAGTATATATTTAAAATATATAAATATATGCTTACATTTTGTATTCAGTATAAATTTCTGTATTAAAGACTTATTTTTTACATTTATGTGTATGTTTTGCCTCCATGTATGTGTGTGCATCATGCGTGCAGTCTTTATGGAGGCCAGGAGAGGGCACGAGAAATACTACAGCGAGAGCTGGGTGCTGGGCACCAAGCCTAGGCCTTCTGCAAGCACAGCAAGAGGTCTTCGCTCCTGAGCATCTCCGTAGTCCAGCTGCAAACTGCACATTTTGAAGCTAATTTTACTACTGTCTTTCAAGACTAGCACGTCTTTAACCTGTTAGAGTTCATCTGAGTCAGGGTGGTTTCAGTTACTGTTACACACAGGATACTATCCACTGCTTGCTTCACATGTGACACATGTTGAAACATATGTGACATTTCCAACTGTCCACTTCATACCCCAACATGGAAAATTATATTGGTGACTTACCTTAACATCTGTCATTTTAATTATACCACGTTTTCCCTTTTACTATGTGATATAATTCATCTTTTAATCTTGCTTTAACTTTAAATACCCTGTTGTCTTTTTAAAAGAATTAAAAGTAGGAAAAATGATGACATTTATTTGCTTGTTCTCCTCATCCTGTCTTATTATACAACTTACCATCTGCTACCATTAGAGTTCTGCCCGAAGAACATCCTTTAGCACTTCTTGTAGTGTATTTCATTAACAATTAATTCTCTGAACATTTGCTCTTCTCAGGATGTCCTTTTTTCACCCATTATGATTGCTGATTATAGTTGTAACTATGACTTTTTTTTTCTCTTGAACAGTTTCTTCTAGTTTTCCTGTCTATAATGAGAGGTCAGACGTAATATTTGAATGCTTCTACCCATGTAAAACATGTATTTATTCCCTTTGCTCCTTAAAGATTTTCTCTTGTTTTCAGCTTTCTTTTGAGACATTCTTCTCTAAAGCCTGGTTGTAAACATAACCTTGTAACTTTTCTTATCTGCCAGTTTCCGAGCTATAGCTCTTCCTGTACTTACAATGTGTCAGGATCTGTCTATATGCTTGGGTTTAGACTCTATTAGCCGACTGTTGAAAGCCTAAGGTATTTCCTAAGCTGTAGACGTAATGTCTGTATTCTGTCTCTTTGTAGAGACTTAGATTTGGACTTTGCAAGGGGTGATGTACAGGGGGTAGCATTGGCTCTCTCTCTTCAGTTCATTCTTTCTGCTGTCTCACCTGGATGCTCATAGGAAATAGGGGTAGTTTAAGATGGTTTCTCTACTTTGGGGAGGTTGGTGTTCTAAGGTCCTTTAAAAAATTTTTTTTTTCATTATGCTTATAGGCATGTGTCTATATGTTGGAACACACACGTGAGCACAGACACTGTGGAGAAGAGATGTACTGGTTCTTTCTGAAGCTGAAGTAGCAGATGTTGTGAAATGCTTGATTTGGGAACCAAACTTGGCTCTTCTCAGAAGGCAGCCTCTACACATTCTCAATGGCTGAGCAGTCCCTACAGACCCTACAAGTTCTTTAGTGATGTTGGTTTTCTAGCATCTGTCAGTCCCAGCGTAACTGATCACACTTATGTCACTTTACCTGCAGATGGACACCTAAGCTGTTCGGAAAACAGTTCATGGAATTTAGGGTAGAGGCACCAGAACACCCTGTCCGTGCATCTCTTTGTCCCTCTATCTTAGACTGCCTCTTCCACAGCCCAACGTAATATACTATCCTAACCTCTAATAACTGCATCATAAAACCGTGCACTGTATATATTTTAGACCAATACCATCATGGTCAAGAAATTGTTGTAGGCTAATTCTACCTATATCTATATTATAACATAATATATATTATTAATTCCAATATATATATATATATGTCCATTATGTCTTTTGAAAAACACCATTTCAATTCATTTGCTCACTTTCTGATTTGTTCTTGGTGCTTAGTTTTTGCAGTTTTTTTTCTACATTCTCTATATTAATTCCATGTATAATATATAATTGACATTTTTTTTCTCCAGTTCTGTATGCTTGGTCTCAACTCTGCTATTTGTTACCTTTAATGTGCACAAGTTATCAACTTCCAAAAATCCTCTATAGCAACTTTTGGGATCATTCACTGAAGTAACAGAGACCTACTTAGAAAGTCCTTGCCTATACCTGTGTCTTGAATTTCTTTTTAACCTTTGTGTAGCCTTAGCTGTCCTGGACTTGCTTTGTAGTTCAGGCTGACATCAAATTCACAGAGGTCTGCCTGCCTCTGCCTATGTCTTCAATTTTTTATGCTATTTTTCTCTAGAAGCTTTGGGTTTTATAGCAAAGTATTTGAGCCATTTGAATTGATTTTAGCACAAGTGAGAGTTATGGACCTAATTTCAATCATCTGTGTATAAAATCCACTTTTCTCAGCACCATCTCCTGAAAAGACTGTGTGTTTTTGAAAATATTTGCCAAAAACAAATTAAGTGGCCTGAGTTGATTTGTTTCGGAGTCATATACCATGTTCCATTAATCTTCATGTTTTTGTGCTGGTGGTAAATTGTTATTGTCACTATGACACTGTCATATTATCTATGGTGAGGTCCTGTGATGCCCTTAGCATTGTGCTCTCTGATTGGTATTCTCTTATTTTTTCATCTGAATTCTAGTACTTTTATCCCAATCTGTAGAGAGTACCCTTGGACTTTTTAAACAGTTATAGTAGTATGTTTGTTCCTAGGGCCAATGGACAGCCTAACTATATTTCTTAGCCTTGATAAAGGTGCTGGATATGGCTGTCAACTTGAGGAGCTGGCTTAAATCCAGTGAGGAAATGATAGTATGCCTTTTTTTTTTTTTTTTTTTTTTTTACTTTTGACACTTGGACATCAGTTGGCCTGTCTTGCCTGCTTGATTTAGTTTGCAATCCTCACAGCTGGATAAGACTGATGATTGTTTTTGCTCTACAGTAGCATTCATACCACCATAAAAGCTTCTTAATAGGGATGATGCTTCCATGAAAGTACGAGCCTGATAACTCTGTGTTCAATGACTCAAGCTTGTGGTGTTTTCAGTAACAGACTCCCACCATCACTTACTGAAGAGACCCAAGATCCTGGACAATAACTCATAACGTTTGAGGATCTATAAGACCTCAGTTGCCAACAATTCCAAAAGAGGTATCTAATTTTTAGCATTGTTATTTTATTTGTTATTCTATGGTGTCTCGTAGGGGCATTGTTGTCACATTATATTAAAACTAAATTTAAACTCCTTTTATTAAGTGTATGTATATATTTTAGGAACATTCTAGAGTAGGAGTTTTCCATGTGATTTTTTAAAATGGTTTTAGTTTATTTAATCATCTCTATAGAACCTCATCCCTCTGCCCTTTCATTTATGTCTCCACTTCAATACTCCATGTATTATTATTCCTTTTTAGCTCTTTATATGGCCATGTTTATGTACCCCGTTAAATTCCTCCTCCCATGGTCCCTTGCTACTTGCCTGACTTCTATGGATATACCAAATGGAACATACATATCCAAAGATTCCAATATAATACTAACAAATGAGAGAGGTATTTTCATGAAATCTGTAGACTGCTTTCAATAATACATCCATTGATACTGCCATTTTATAAACATCGAAGATTTCCAAGTACGTGGCATCTCCTTAAAGGCCTTCTTACATTGTCTTAAAGTTTTCATTTTAAAAAACATTCACCTCATTGGTTAGATCTAAGTATTTTAAGTATTTTACAGAATTTCCTTTCTGTATTTAAAAATATGTACATAAAGGCTATTTATAATAAAATATGTTTATTTCTCCTTTAGTTATGAATGATAGTTTTTCTAGATATTGTATTATGGGTTGGCATTTGTCATCTTTCAGAGCTTATAGAACATTATCTAGGCCTTTCTTGCTTTCATCATCCCTACTGAAAAGTCAGTTGTTGTTCCAACAGGCCTTATTTATATGTGAATTAATTTTTCCCCATTGTAAACGTTAATGTCCCTTCTTTGTTCTGTACATTTGGAGTTTTGATTATTATATATCATAAAAATTTGTTTTCTGGCCTGTTTATTTGGTGTTCTGCATGCTTCTTTCTTCTTGCTAGACGGTTCTTTCTTTAGATTTTGAAAATTATCTTTTTGATTTTGTTAATTTTTTTTCTTTGTCTTCTGTATATTCATTATTTAGAGGTTAGGTCTTTGCACAGTTTCTGGGGTCCTAGATTCAGAACCCAAATATTGATGCAGGGTATGTGTGTGTGTGTGTGTGTGTGTGTGTGTGTGTAGTAGCCTATGATTTTTGTATGTTGATTTTGTATTCTGCTACATTGTTGAAAATCTAAGAGTATTATGATGCCATTTTTTTATGCTCTTTTCCTTTTTTGGTATCACATTTTCTTTTTTCTTTATTTCAATTTATTCACTTTGTATCCCAGCTGTAGTCCCCTTCCTCATCTCCTCCCAGTCCCACTATCCCTCCCTCTTTTCTCCCTATGCCTCTCCCCTAGTCCACTGATAGGGAAGATTCTCCTCCTGTCCTCTTCTGAACCCAGCCTATCAGGTCTTATCAGGATTTGCTGCATCTTCTTCCTCTGTGGCCTGGTAAGGCTGCAACCCCAGGTGATCAAAGAGCTGGCCACTGAGTTCAGGTCAGAGACAGCTTCTGCTCCTGTCACTAGGGAACCCACTTGGACACTGAGCTTCCATTGGCTACATCTGAGCAGGGGTTCTAGGTTATCTCCATGCATTGTCCTCGTTTGGAGTATGAGTCTCTGCAAAGACCCCTGGGCCTAGGTTTTTTGATATGTTGCTCTCCTTGTGGAGCTCCTGTTCCCTCTAGGTCTTTGTATCTCCCCTTCTTTCATAAGAGTCCCTGAACTCTGGAAATCTCAGGCTCTTTTCAATATAAATTAATGTCACCTGCAAATGGTGATTACTTGATGTCTTCTGTCCTTATTTGTATGCCTTTTATTTCCCATATTGTTCTACATAAGACTTTAAGAATTACATTGAATAAGAATAGAAAGTGGACACCTTGTCTCATTCCATATTTTAGAGGAAATGCTTCATTTTTTTTTACCCATTTAGTAGATTGCTGAGTGTAGGTTTGTCATATATAGTATTTCTGGTGTTATGTTCTTTTTATTACAAGGTCCTTGAGAATTTTCCAATAGAAAGATAATGTTATAAAAAACAGTTCTGTATTTATTGATACTATTATATCCTTAAATCATTTATACATTGTATATGACTGTGAATTTATACATTGTATATTTATTAGTGTGTGTATGTTGATCCAATGTTGCACCTGTTGGAAAACCTCAATTCAATGTGATATACAAACTTCTTAATTGGTTCTTCCAATTAATATTCAAGTGTTTTGTGAGAATTTTTGCTTCTAATAACATATAAAAAAGGTTTTACTAATAATCACTTACTTTACTTAATAAATTTGCATGAAGTCACGTATTTTATACTTGAAATTAATTTATTTTAAAGTAAACAATAATTTTTTCACTTTATCTCTGGATTGTAGCCCTCTCCCTTACCTCATCCTGGTCTTCATACTCCCATCCTTTTCCCCTCATCTGCCTCCACTAGTCCTTGAAAAGGAGAGCTCTCTTCCCTTACCTATCAACTGACCTCAGCCTATCAAGTCTCATCAGTACTGGCTGCACTCTCTTCCTCTGTGACCTGAAAAGGTCACCCCACCAGGCAGAATTGATCCAAGAACAGTCAGTAGAGTCCATGTTAGAGACAGCCCCTTTACTAGGGAACAATCAGGGAGTCTGTACTTCCTATCAGCTACATTGGAGCAGGGGACTAGGTCCTCTCCTTCCATGGTTCTTAGTTGGTGCATCAATCTCCTCAGGCCACTTTGGGCCCAGATATTTTTTAACTCTGTTGGACTTCTGTGGTCTCTCTGTCCCATCTGGAACCTTCTATTCTCCCACTCTTCCATAAGTCTCCATATGCTCTGCCCAAAGTTTGGCTTTGAGTCTCAACATCTGCTTTGATTTCCTGCTGGATGGAGTGTTTCAGAGGACATCTGTGGTAGGTTCCCATCCTATTTCCTCTCTTCAACAATTTCTGGTGTCTATTCTGTTTGTCCTCAGAATGATAATTAAGCATCCTCCCTAGTTTGCCCCTTGTTACATAGTTTGCTTTAGGTCTGTGGATTATAGTATGGTTATCCTGTAATATAGGGCTAATATCTGCTTATAAGTGAGTACATACCATGCCTGTTTTTCTGGGTCTAGGTTGTCTCACTCAGGATGATCTTTTCTAGATCCACGCATTTGCTGCAGATTTCATGATGTCTTTGTTTTTAATACCCAAATAGCATTCCATTTTGTAGATGTACCACAGTTTCTTTACCTATTCTTTGTTGAGGGATATCTGGGTTGATTTAAGTTTCTGGTTATTATGAATAAAGGCACTATGAATATAGTTGAGCAAATGTCTTTTTTTTTTTCTGTATGATAAAACATCTTTTGGGTATATGCCCAGGAGTGGTACAGCTGAGTCTTGAAGTAGAGCTGTTCCCAGTTTTCTGAGAAAACTGCCAGAGTGATTTCCAGAGTGGTTGTACAAGTTTGTACACCCACCAGCAATGAAGGATTGTTCCCATAGCTCCACAACCTTGCCAGCATGCGCAGTCACTTTTTGATCTTAGCCATTATGATGGGTGTAAGACAGAAACTCAGAATCATTTCTGTTTGCATTTCCTGGATGACTAAGGATGTTGTACATTTCTTTAAGTGCTTCTCAGCTATTTAATATTCCTCTGTTGAGAATTCTCTGTTTAGCTCTGTACTCCATTTTTATTTTTAAAAATTATTATTATTATTATTATTATTATTATTATTATTATTATTATTATTTACAACTTATTCCCTTTATATACTAGCTGTAGCTCCTCTCTGCCAGGTCCTGCAGGCACCACTTTCCCTCCTCTTCCTCCCTGATTCCTCTTCTCTGGTCCACTGATATGGAAAGTCCTCCCGCTCTACTGACTGATCCTAGCCTATAATGTCCCATCAGGACTGCCTGAATACTCTTCCTCAGGCTGGCTTGATCACCCCACAAGGAAGAAGCGATCAAGGAGCAGGCAACTGAGTTCATGTCAGAACTGTCTCGTCACTGTCTCGTCTCCCCTTACTAGGGAACACACATGGAGACTGAGCTATCTATGGACTACATCTGAGCAGGGGTCCTACATAATCTTTATGCATGGTCTTAGTTGTTGCATCAGTCTCTGAAGTACCCACTGAATCTTTGTTTTCTGGCATTGTCTGTCTCCTTGTGTGGCTTCTGCCCCCTCCTTTTATATCGACCTTCTTCCCTAAGACTCCCTGAACTCTGTCCAAAGATTGGCTGTGAGTCTCTGCATCTGATTCAATTCCCTATTGGGTAGAGTCCTTTGGAGGACATCTGTGGTAGGCTCCCACCTTTCACCCCTCACCTCTACCTCTTCTAGTGTCTATCCTGTTTTTCCTTCTGAATGTGAATTAAGCTTCTTTCCTAGAGTCCTCCTTGTTTAGCTTCTTTAGGTGTGTCGATTTTACTAAGTTTATGTTACATTGTATGACTAATATCCAGATATAAGTGAATGTATACCATGTCTGTCTTTCTGCTTCTGGTGTGCCTCATTCAGGATAATCTTTTCTAGTTCTGTTCATTTGTTTGCATATTTCATGATTTCCTTGTTTTCAATGCTGAGTAGTATTCCACTGTGTATATGTACCACAACTTCTGTACCCAATCCTGGAATAAGGGACATCTAGGTTGTTTCCAGATTCTGGCAATTATGAATAGAACTTCTAAAAGCATAGTTTAGCCAATGTCCTTTTTGTGTGGTTGAGAATCTTTCAGATATAAGCCCAGGAATGGTATAGCTGAATCTTGAAGTTGCACTGTTCTCAGTTTTCTAAGAAAACACCATATTGACTTCCAAAGTGATTGTACAAGTTTACATTTCCACCAGAAAAGGAAAAGGGTTCCCCTTTCTCCACATCCTCTCCAGCATGTATTGTCACTTGAGTTTTTGATCTTAGCCATTCTGATGGGTGTGACAGACAAAGCCAAAAAATGAATCTCAGATTCATTTTGACTTGAATTTTCCTAATAAAGAAGGACATGAACATTTCTTTATATGTTTCTTGGCCATTCAATATTCCTCTGTTGAGAATTTTTTGTTTAACTCTGTACCCCATTTTTAATTGGATTATTTATTTTTTGGTGTTTAATATCTTTAGTTCTTTAAATATTCTGGGTAAGTGCCCTCTGTCAGATGTAGGTTTGCTTGGAAGATCTTCGAGTCTGTAGCCTGTTGTTTTGTTCTGTTGACAGTGTCCTTCATTTTAAAGAAGCTTTTCAGTATCATGAGGTCCCATTCATTGGTTGGTGATCTTAGAGCCTGTGGCTGAATACAAAATTAACTCAAAAAATGTCATTAGCCCTCCTGCATACAAAAGACTAAAGGGGTGAGAAAGAAATTAGGGAAACAATACTCTTCACAATAGCCACAAATAAAATAAAGTAGCTTGGTGTAACTCTGGCCAAGCAAGTAAAAGACTTGTGTGATAAAAACTTCAAGACTCTGAAGAAAGTAATTAAAGAAGGTATCAGAAGATGGAAAGATCTCCCATGCTCATGGATTGGTAGTATTAACATAATAAAAATGGCCGTCCTGCCAAAAGCAATCTAAAGATTCAATGCAACTCTCATCAAATATCAACACAATTCTTTACAGACCTTGAAATAACAATTCTTAACTTCATATGGAAAAAGAAAAACCCAGAATAATTAAAAATATCCTGTGCAATAAAAGAATTTCTGGCGGTATCCCCATCCCAGATCTCAAGTTGTACTATAAAGCAATAGTAAGAAAAATATCAGGGTACTAGCATAGAAACAGACTGGTGGATCAATGGGATAGAATCTAAGATTCAGTAATAAATCTACACACCTATAGACACCTGATTTTTGACAAAGAAGTAAAAACCATACAATAGAAAAAAAAGATAACATCTTCAACAAATGGTGCTGGTCTAACTGGATGTCTCCATGTAGAAAAATGCAAACAGATCCATACTTATCACCCTGCACAAAATTAAAGTCCAAGTGAATCAAAGACCTAAATATAAAACCAGACACATTAAACCTGTTAGAAGAAAAAGTGGGAAAAAGCCTTGAACATGTTGGAGCAGGAGACAACTTCTGAACAGAACACCAACAGCTCAGTCTCGAAGATCAATAATCAATAATTGTACTCAATTTTTATAAGTGAAATTTAAACTACTATTTTTTTCTTGAAAAAGTAAAAAAAAAAAAAAAAAAAGATAAAATTAGCCTAAAATACAGTAGGGAAAAATTAGTCTTTTAAAAATATAGTAGGGGGGGCGGAGCCAAGATGGCGACTAGCACACACAGTTTCCGAGCTGTGGAAGAGATAAAGTTCTGAGTTGATGAGTGGAAGAACTTCTGAAGCCAGGGAAAGAACGGAGAGAGTTTCTAAACAACAGGGAACATCAGGGGAGGTGAAAACGTTGGTCTCGGGTCACCCAGGGACTTGTTTGGGGAAGGTGAGAAACGATCCTTTGATCTCTCAGCACTCCCCTCCCCCAGACCTCCCTCCTCCTCGGCACAGCGGACTCCCCTTTCTCAGCGCAGACCTAACTGCCTGGAGCCTGCAGCCACTGAGGCGGAGCCCCAAGCCCTTTATCGGCAAAGGCCAGCAGTACTGTGTCTCGGAGCCCCAGATTCGCGCGTGGCGGCTGCACCATCCTCCCAGGGCCCGAGTCTGCTAGACGCCATACTAGCTCCGCAGGAGCGCCATCACTGACGGTACGGCCCGCCCAATCCCACAGTGACAGAGAATACGCTATATACTCACCAAAACCAGACAGAAACGCCATACAAGCTAGACACACCAGGCGCTGGGCCTCCGAAGCTTGGAGAGCACAGTAAAGAGACCGCAGGACTTCCCAGAAAGCATCTGGACTAGCAACCCAGTCTCCAGTTACAGCGGGACTTTCTAACCTGGCGGCGGAGCAGCACTGAGCTGGCGGGGCACATCAGCCCTCCAGTTTAAGACTAACCAGGGCCAAACCAGAGAACAGAAAGGCTGGTTACCCCGATTCCCACTGACGTGACCACCCTGAAATCTCCAGCTGCAGCAAGACCTCATAACCTGGCAGTGACAACAGCACGGAACTGGCGGAGCACATCAAAGAAACAGGGCCAAACCAGAGAGCAGAGAGCCCAGATACGCCGATCTCTGCCAAGTGTCCTGCCTGTAAGTGAGTGCACCCTTGAGAATCTGTAGCTCCACTGATCCTGGGTCCTTCTAAAACAGAAGCCAGGCATCGAACTCCCTCCCACCCATATACCCACTTTGGGAAACAGAGGGGCACTTGGAACATTGAAGTTCCTGCTCTGTGGGTCTAATTGAGGAGTTAAGGCAGTTAATGCCAGAAATGGCGCTGCGATCATCACTAGCGCCTGCGACATATACATTGCAAAGCCCCTCCCACACACTCAAGGGTTCAACATTAGCCATCACTCTGTCCCTCGAGACACACGCCCACACCCACTTACACACACACACACACACACATACACACATACACATGCACGCACGCACGCTTGCATTTGCCTCTATTTGTGCCTGCGTACTTTCCTCCCACAGGTACAGCTAGTCCTCAGCATACGCTAAGGACACGGGACCTCTCTCAACTTCCTGAAGAATTCTCCAGACTCGAGAGAGAGACAGTACCAGTCTGATCGGCAGAATCCAAAAACAAACAGGGAAGGTCTCAGATAAGCCAATGGCCAGGGGTAGGCGAAAGAACACTTCCAACATAAATCAGGACATCATGACTTCACCAGCAAACCCCAAAATCGATGGATACTCCAATTCATCAGAAGCACAGGAAAATGACCTTAAAGCCATGCTTGCTCAATTATTTGAGGCTCATAAGGAGGAAATGAACAAATCTTTCAAAGAGTTGGCCAGTCAATTGGAGGTAAAGAAAGAAGAAATAGACAAAACCCTTAAAGAAACACAGGCAAACATAGCCAAACAAATAGAGGCACAAGTAGAGAAAAAATTAGTGGCATACAAAAAGGAAATGAACAAAGAAATAGAGTCCATCGTAGAGAGACAGGAATCCAAATTCAAACACATGAAAGAAATGGTGCAAGGCATGAAAACAGAATTAGAATCAATAAAGAAAACACAAACTGAGAAAACTCTTGAGCTGGAGAACTTGGAGAAAAGATCAGGAACCACAAAAGTAAGCATCACCAACAGAATACAAGAGATGGAAGAGAGAATCTCTGGAGCTGAAGACACACTTGCAGAAATTGATACGTCTCTCAAAGAAAAAGTAAAATCAGAAAAATTCCAATCACAAAATATCCAAGAAATCAAGGATGCTATGAAAAGACAAAATCTAAGAATAATAGGAATTGATGAAAAAGAAGACTCCAGGCTCCAAGGTCCAGAAAATATTTTCAAGAAAATCATAGAAGAAAATTTTCCCAACTTAAAGAAAGAGATGTCCATAAATATACAAGAGGCCTACAGAACACCAAATAGACTAGACCAGAAAAGAAACACATCACGTCACATCATAGTCAAAACACTAAATCTACAGAACAAAGAAAATATATTAAAAGCAGCAAGGGAAAAAGGCCAAGTAACATATGAAGGTAGACCTATCAGAATCACACCAGACTTCTCATCAGAAACTATGAAAGCCAGAAGGGCCTGGGCAAGCATCATGGAGACTCTAAGAGATCACAAATGTCAACCCAGACTACTATACCCTGCAAAGCTTTCAATCAACATAGATGGAGAAAACAAAATATTCCATGACAAAACTAAATTTACGCAATATCTATACAGCAAACCAACCCTACAGAAGATACTAGAAGGAAAACTCCAATCCAACGAAAACGAATTCACCCAAGAAAACAGGGCATACAGATAATATCCCAACAAAAAGGAAAAGAAAACAAGCAATGAAACAAGGTAAGATCATCGACTCCATTACAAAAGGAACTAACATGCATTGGTCAATATTATCTATCAATATTAATGGACTCAACTCACCAATAAAAAGACACAGGCTAACAGAATGGTTACGGAAACAGGACCCAACATTCTGTTGCATCCAAGAAACACACCTATGCAACAAAGATAAACACTTGCTCAGAGTAAAGGGCTGGAAAAATGTTTTTCAAGCAAATGGTTCCAGAAAACAAGCTGGAGTAGCCATCCTAATATCTAATAAAATAGACTTTCAACCCAAGTTAATCAAAAAAGATAAGGAGGGCCACTATATTCTCATCAAAGGAAAAATCCAACAAGAGGACATCACAATTTTGAATATCTATGCCCCATATACAAGAGCACCTACATTCGTAAATGAAACAATATTAAAGCTTAAATCATACATTGATCCTAATACCTTAATAGTGGGAGACTTCAACACCCCACTCTCATCAAGGGACAGATCAACCAGACAGACACCGAATAGGGAAATAAAAGCACTCACAGAATCCCTAAATCAGATGGACCTAATAGACGTCTACAGATCTTTTCACCCAAACTCAAAAGAGTACACCTTCTTTTCAGCACCACATGGAACCTTCTCCAAAATAGACCATATAGTTGGTCACAAAGCAAGCCTCAACAGATACAAAAGGATTGAAATAATCCCTTGTATACTATCTGACCACCATGGACTAAAGCTGGACATCAACAACAACAGAAACAACAAAAAGCCTACACACACATGGAAACTGAACAACTTACTACTCAATGACAGCTGGGTCAAGGAAGAAATAAAGAAAGAAATTAAAGACTTTCTAGAATTCAATGAAAATGAAGGCACAACATACCCAAATTTATGGGACACATTGAAAGCAGTGCTCAGAGGAAAATTTATAGCACTAAGTGCCTACAAGAAGAAATCCATAACATCACATACAAACAACTTAATGGCCCAACTGAAAAACCTAGAAAAAAAAGAAGCAGATACACCCAAGAGGAGCAGACGGCTGGAAATAATCAAACTAAGGGCAGAAATCAATCAATTAGAAACAAATAAAATTATCCAAAGAATCAATGAAACAAAAAGCTGGTTCTTTGAGAAAATCAACAAGATAGACAAACCCTTAGCCAAACTAACTAAAAAGCAGAGAGAAACCATACAAATCAGCAAAATCAGAAAGGAAAATGGGGACATAACTACAGACACTGAGGAAATCCAAACGATTATTAGGTCATACTACAAAAGCCTATATGGCACAAAATCTGAAAATCTAAATGAAATGGATAACTTTCTTGACAGATTCCATCTACCAAAATTAAGTCAAGATCAGGTAGAAAGACTGAATAGTCCTATATCTCCCAAGGAAATTGAAGCAGTCATTAACAGTCTCCCCTCCAAAAAAAGCCCTGGACCAGATGGCTTCAGCGCAGAATTCTACAAGACCTTCAAAGAAGTACTAACACCAATTCTCCTCAAACTATTCCATAAAATAGAAACAGAAGGAACACTACCAAACTCATTCTATGAAGCCACAGTCACTTTGATACCTAAACCACACAAAGATCCAACCAAAAAAGAGAACTTCAGACCTATCTCTCTTATGAACATTGATGCAAAAATACTCAATAAAATACTTGCAAACCGAATCCAAGAACACATCAAAGATATCATCCACCATGACCAAGTAGGCTTCATCCCAGGAATGCAAGGGTGGTTCAACATACGGAAATCCATCAATGTAATCCACCACATAAACAAAATGAAGGAGAAAAACCACATGATCATCTCCTTAGATGCTGAAAAAGCATTTGACAAAGTCCAACACCCATTCATGTTTAAAGTCTTGGAGAGATCAGGGATACAAGGCACATACCTAAAGATAGTGAAGGCAATATACAGCAAGCCTATAGCCAACATCAAACTCAATAGAGAGAAACTTAAATCAATCCCAGTGAAATCAGAGACAAGACAAGGCTGCCCACTCTCTCCATATCTCTTCAACATAGTACTTGAAGTCCTAGCAAGAGCAATAAGACAACTAAAGGAGATCAAGGGGATACAAATCGGAAAGGAAGAGGTCAAAGTGTCACTATTTGCAGATGATATGATAGTATACATGAGCGACCCCAAAGATTCAACCAGAGAACTTCTTCAGCTGATAAACACCTTCAGCAAAGTGGCAGGATACAAAATCAACTCAAAAAAATTAGAAGCCCTCTTGTATACCAAAGACAAAAAGGCTGAGAAAGAAATTAGGGAAACAACACCCTTCACAATAGCCACTAATAACATAAAGTACCTTGGTGTGACTCTAACCAAGCAAGTGAAAGACCTGTTTGAGAAAAACTTCAAGTCTTTGAAGAAAGAAATTGAAGAAGATCTCAGAAGATGGAAAGATCTCCCGTGCTCATGGATTGGTAGGATTAACATTGTGAAAAATGGCCATCCTGCCAAAAGCAATCTACAGATTCAATGCAATTCCCATCAAAATACCAACTCAATTCTTTACAGACCTTGAAAAAAAGATTCTCAGCTTCATATGGAGAAACAAAACACCCAGAATCTCCAAAACGATCCTGTACAACAACAGATCATCTGGAGGCATCTCCATTCCCGATCTCAAGCTGTACTACAGGGCAACAGTAATAAAAACTGCATGGTATTGGCATAGAAACAGAAAGGAGGATCAATGGAATCGCATAGAAGACCCAGAAATAAACCCACACACCTATGAATACTCAATATTTGACAAAGAAGCCAAATCCATTCAATGGAAAAAAGACAGCATCTTCAACAAATGGTGCTGGACCAACTGGATGTCTACATGCAGAAAAATGAAAATAGATCCATATTTATCACCCTGCACAAAACTAAAGTCCAAGTGGATCAAGGACCTCAACATAAAACCAGATACTCTAAATCAGCTGGAAAAAAAGTGGGAAACAGCCTAGAACTCATTGGCACAGGAGACAACTTCCTGAACAGAACACCAACAGCACAGGCTCTAAGAGCAACAATCAATAAATGGGACCTCATGAAACTGAAAAGCTTCTGTAAAGCAAAAGACACTGTCATCAAAACAAATAGACAGCCTACAGATTGGGAAAGAATCTTCACCAACCCTTTATCTGACAGAGGGCTAATATCAAGTATATATAAAGAACTAAAGAAGCAGAAAAGCAACAAACCAAGTAATCCACTTAAAAAATGGGGAACAGAGCTAAACAGAGAATTCTCGAGAGAGGAACATCAAATGGCAGAGAAACACTTAAAGAAATGCTCAACCTCATTAGCCATTAGGGAAATGCAAATCAAAACGACCCTGAGATTTCACCTTACACCCATCAGAATGGCCAAGATGAAAAACTCAAGTGATAGCACATGCTGGAGAGGTTGTGGAGAAAAGGGAAGCCTCCACCATTGCTGGTGGGAATGTAAACTGGTTCAACCACTTTGGAAGTCAATCTGGCGCTTTCTCAGACAACTAGGAGTAGTGCTACCTCAAGACCCAGCTATACCACTCCTAGGCATATACCCAAAATTTGCTCAAGTACACAACAAGGACATTTGTTCAACCATGTTCGTAGCAGCTTTATTTGTAATAGCCAGAACGTGGAAACAACCCAGATGTCCATCAACGGAGGAATGGATACAGAAATTGTGGTATTTTTACACAATGGAATACTACTCAACAATCAAAAAGGAGGAAATCATGAAATTTGCAGGCAAGTTGTAATGATCTAGAAAAGATCATTCTGAGTGAAGTATCCCAGAAGGAGAAAGACAAACTTGGTATATACTCGCTTATATAGACCTACAAGACATGATAAACATAATGAACTCTACACACCTAAAGAAGATAATCAAGAAAGTGGACACAGGCGAAGGTGATTAATCCTCATTTAGAAAGACAAATGGGATGTGCATTGAACTATGACAGGAGTCTACCACAAAAGGCATCTGAAAGACTCTACCTAGCAGTGTTTCAAAGCAGACACTAAGACTCATAACCAAACCCTCGGTAGAGTGCAGGGAATCATATGAAAGAAGGGAAGTTAGTATGATATGGAAAGGATAGGAGCTCTACAAGGACCAAATATATCTGGGCACAGGGTCTTTTCTGAGACTGACACTCACCCAAGGACCATCTATGGATATAACCTAGAACTTCTGCTCGGATGTGGCCTGTGGTAGCTCAGTAACCAAGTAGTTTTCCAAAGTAAGGGGAACACGGACTATTTCTAACAGGATATCAAGGGCAAGCTGTTTGACATCCCCCCCCCCAGGGGAGGAGCAGTCTGTTAGGCCACAGAGGAGGACTTTGCAGCCAGCCCTGAAGATACCTGATAAAACAGTGTCAGATGAAAGGGGAGGAGGTCCTCCCCTACCAGTGGACTTGGAAAGGGGCAGGGAGGAGACCAGGGAGGGAGTGTGGGGTTGGGGAGGGAATGAGGGAGCGGGATACAGCTGGGACTCAGAGTTAACAAAATGTAACTAAAAAGAAAAATAAAATAAAATTTAAAAAAAATTAAAAAAAAAAAGAAAAAGAAAAATATAGTAGGGAAAATGAATCTTATAAAAAGGTGTAAATAAAAAGAACAAAATTACATAAAGCAGAGACATTTAATTTTTTTCAAATGTATACAAATATAAAGCTCTAAGATGACAATTTTTTTTCTTTTATTCTGTGTTGTATTTTGTTTCGCTGATATATTACCATCTTTCATCATGAAAAAGCTTGGAAATAATCCACCTTTGTCCTATGGGATGAATGAATTATATTGAATGGAAGAAACCAACACTCTTTCAAATTTTATCTCAGGGAGTGTGAATAAGCTGCAGCTGCATTTCCTTGTCATAATTAATTCCTGTTGGAAAACTTGATTACCGGGAGTTGGAAGGCTAATTTACCAGGCTTGGCTTCCTGAGGCCAAATTTTTTCTGGAGCATATGCAGCTGTGGAATTCCAGGAAGTATGGAGGCTGTTCGGGAAACGATGAAGCTAGCTTATACCAGAGAGAACCATTTGGCAGTTTAGCAGAGGAGTATGTAGCCCCCAATTTGAGCTATAATCATAACCAGGGGGGAAAGGTAGATCTCTCTCCTTAGGCTTTGACACTTTTTTGGCTGTTCGTGAGGTGAGCAGAAAAGCACTTTGCTATTTATGTTGATCTGTAGACATCAATGTTCATAATCTAAACTTCGATTGTAGTAAGAAATTGGAGGAAATTGACCTTGTCATTCTAAAATGCATTTTAAAGATAATGACTCCCTAAAATATTTATGATGACAAACATCAGAATGAATACACAGGTGGACTGCCATGTCAGTCATTCCTTAGTTAAAACTAGGTTACAGAATTAACTAACTAATTAATTAATTAAAATCTATAGACATTTTTACTCTTAATCTTTCCATGAACTTAAACAACAGCATTCCTGTCAAGGACCAAGACAAGCTCAGAGTGAAATGCATTCAGGGACATAATTCTTATGTTCCATTGAAATTATGATATCTCATGCAAAAAAAATGAGCAAATACTTCACTGATACAAAGATAAAGATAAAGTTAAACTCTATCTTTGCCACCTATCAAAGATGACACTATTATGAGGTATGTCCTCCAAGAGGCAAATAAATAGAAAAGAAAGAGGGTGTACAAATTCTCAGAGAGAATTACAGAGATATGAATGGGCCTTTTTCAAAACAGAAGTGTGAAGAATGCCAGGAAAATAGCTCTGTGAGAAGGCCTTGACACAAGGTTTTGGAACCTTGAGTTCAAGTCTCAACATAAAATGGAAAAAGAAGGAAGGAAGGAAGGAAGGAAGGAAGGAAGGAAGGAAGGAAGGAA
>NW_026596149.1:13989010-14005856 GCF_907164565.1 Psammomys obesus | reverse complement strand
AAGGAAGGAAGGAAGGAAGGAAGGAAGGAAGGAAGGAAGGAAGGAAGAGAGAGAAAGAAAATCAACAGCTACATAAATTAACAAAAGTAAATATTGCAAACAAAATTTAAATGCAAAGAATACACAAAAATAAACATAAGGTCAATTATGTGAAGTTTAAAGTAGACAATGCTAACTTATTAAGGGAAGGAAACAAAGCTGATAAAATAATAGTAGAAAAATGTTCCATGATGTGAAAATCAGGCATGATTTTTTTTTTTTTCAGATGAAGATAAGGAAGTGAAAAGAGATTTTAAAAAATGTGTTGACCCTGATGGAGAGATTGCTCAGGAAGTAATAACACTTATTGTCCAAACATGAAGACCTTGGTTAGAATCTCCAGCAGAGAAATGTGTGTGTCTAAGTCCCAGCACTGGAAAAGACCAAGCAGAAAGATACGGACAGCTGTGGACCATCCAGCTTACCCCAAAGAATGAGTGACTGAGTGACAGACACGGTTTCAAGAGACTAAGAGAAAAACACTCAGCTTCCTACTTTTGCTTTTATATGTATGTCTTTGTGTATCCACATGTTCATATGCATACAACGCACACACACATGCACACACATATTTTTAATACTGTTAAATGCTGAAATACTAATTTTTTCATTCCACACTTTCTAGAATTTAAGAAATTCAGATAATTTCCCAAGAAAACAAACATGTTGTTTTGTTTTTATATATATGTATGTATATATATTTTTTCAGAAATCACATGTGTAACTTCCTTTCATCATACAGTGAGAAATGAGAAAGGAAGAAAGTGGTTTAGAATAGACAATGAGAATTTGATAGAAGTGATTTTTTTTTTCCTCTAGCAATGTTGGAATAGGGCATTTCATTACATATAATTGAGCTACATCTCCAGCTTTGATACAAGTCATTGTGTTAATGTGTATGTAAAATTAGCATGCAGGGTGGGGTGTGTAAAATTTTCCAAAAAGTACATGCTGCTTTATAGAATTGGAAGAATCCAAAATCTATTGCATATGGCACATAATAGTGATGATAATACAAAATGAATAAATTCCCCTAAATAACAGAGATCTTTTTACATTGTTATAAGATTTTTCAGGAACATATCCTCTCAGTTTTAAAAAGCAAACACATGATAAAAAGTGAAACGATCAACAATATGCATACAATACAAAATTAAGTAAAATTATTTCCATTGTTTTTTAATGCTTGTTTTTAAGGATAAAATCACACCACATGGTTTAATTGGCCCTGAAATTGCCATCCTCCTGTCTTGGAACCCGAAGTCCTGGTGTATAGACAGATACTTCTGTACCTGATTAGTGTTTTTTTTTTTTTTTTTAAGTTTTACCAGGTGCCATTTCTAAAATATTCAAAGCTATGGTGTTCAATATGTGATTCTCATTTGTCATCAAATTACTTTGCATTTTTTCACAGTAGTACTTCTGTTGTTCTTTCAGAATGGGTGCCAAATATTCAGCCCATTTTTTTTTTTTTTAGCAAAACCTCTTCTATGCTTTGACAAGATGGAAATTACTTTGAATAAATCATAAATATGGTTTCATAGCTAAAAGAGACATTAAAAGCGTCAGTTACAGCATGTTTACAGAAATTCAAAAGGGTTGAATATGCCTTTAACAGAATCCAATATCTATATAAATGTTAGGATATATGTATATATACATACCTATATACATATGAATATAATCTGTATATATCTTCTATAAACATGTAGAATGATAAGAATGAAAAATATTCACACATTCCTTACACCCCTAGTGATAAAGATAAATGGAAGTAGTGAATTTTACAATAAACTCACAAAACATGACATACATATATTTCAAGATATATATCTTACCATGAACATTACAGTTCATATATATTGGCACATATATATGAATATTTTTTTCTGTTTTTACCATGTGTAATTAATTTATATTATTCAATTTGTGTAATTAGTATTGTAATCCTATTATGAGGATACTTTTATTACATTAATTGTTTCCTTTATAAAATATTGGTCATAAATAATTGGTCTCAATGTTAACCCTTCAGTTGTGCTTTCTTTTAATTACATTTTAATTTTTTTACATTAATTATAATTTATTCGCTTTGAGTCCCAGCTGTAATCCCCTCCCTCATTCCCTTCCAACTCCACCCTCACTCCCATTTCTCCTTCCATGCTCCTCTACAAGTTCACTGATACAGGAAGTCCTCCTCCCCTTCCATCTGACCCTAGCTTATCAGGTCTCATCAGGACTGGTTGCAATGACCTCATCTGTGGCCTTGCAATGCTGCTCCTCCCTCAGGAAGAGTGGTCAAAGAACCAGCCACTGAGTTCATGTCAGAGACAGTCCCTGTTCCAATTACTAGGGTATCCAATTGGATACTGAGCTGCCATGGGCTACATCTGAGCAGGGGTTCTAGATTATCTCCATGAATGGACCTTGGTTGGAGTATCAGTCTCAGAAAAGATGCCTATAAGCAGATATTTTGGTTCTGTTGCTCTCCTTGTGGCGCTCCTGTCCTCTGCAGGTCTTTCATGAGATTCCCTGCACTCTGCTAAAATTTGGTTATGAGTCTCAGCATCTGCTTTGATACTCTGTGGAGTAGAGTCTTTCAGAGGCCCTCTGTGGTAGGTTCCTGTCCGGTTTTCTTGTTTTCTCTTTTGCCAGTGTCAATCCCATTTGTCTTTCTAAGTGAGGACTGATCATCTTACCTCGGGTCCTCTTTCTTGTTTATCTTCTTTAGATGTATAGATTTTAGCATGTTTATCCTAAATTATAGGCTTAGTATTAACTTATAAGTGAGTATATACTATGTGTATCTTTCTGGACAATTTTCTTGATAGATTCCATCTGCCAAAATTAAGTCAAACTCCGGTAGAAAGATTGAACAGCCCTATATTCCCCCAAAACAATAGAAGCAGTCATCAATAGTCTCCCTTCAAACAAAAGTCCTGTGCCAGATGGTTTCAGTGTAGAATTCTACCAGACCTTCAAAGAAGTGCTAATTCCAATTCTCTTCAACCTAGTCCACAAAATAGAAACAGAAGGAACTTTACCAAATTCATTGTATGAAGCTACAGTCACCTTGATACCTAAACCACACAAAGACCCAACAAAAAAGAGAACTTCAGACCTATCTCTCTTATGAACATTGATAATACTTGATAAACAAAAATACTCAATAAAATACTTACAAACCGAATACAAAGACCCAACAGAAAAGAGAACTTCAGACCTATCTCTCTTATGAACATTGATAATATTTGATAAACAAAAATACTCAATAAAATACTTACAAACTGAATACAAGAACACATCAACAATATCATCTACCATGACCAAACAGGCTTCATCCCAGGCATGCAAGGGTGGTTCAATATACAGAAATCCATCAATGTAATCCACCATATAAACAAACTGAAGGAGAAAAACCAAATTAGCATCTTCTTAGATGCCAAAAAAGCATTTGAAAAAGTTCAACATCCATTCATGTTTAAAGTATTGGAGAGATCAGGGATACAAGGCACATACTTAAACATAGTAAAGGCAATATACAGCAAACCTATAGCCAACATCAAACTCAATGGAGAAAAACTTAAAGCAATCCCACTGAAATCAGAGACAAAGCAAGGCTGCCCACCCCTCCATTTCTCTTCAACATAGTACTGGAAGTCCTAGGTAGAGCAATAAGACAAGTAGGGGAGATCAAGGGATACAAATTGGAAAAGAAGAAGTCAAAGTTTCACTATTTGCAGATGATATGATAGTATACCTGAGTGACCCCAAAAACTCAACCAGAGAACTCCTTCAGCTGATAAACACCTTCAGTAAAGTGGCTGGATACAAAATTAATTCAAAAAAGTCAGAAGCCCTCCTGTATACCAAAGACAAAAGGTCCAAGAAAAAATTAGGGAAACGACCTTCACTATAGCCACCAATAACATAAAGTACCTTGGGGTGATGTTAACCAAGCAAGTTAAAGACCTATTTGACAAAAACTTCAAGTCTCTGAAGAAAGAAATTGAAGAAGATCTCAGAAGATGAAAAGATCTCCTCTGCTCATGGATCGGTAGGATTAACATAGTGAAAATGGCCATCCTGCCAAAAGCAATCTACAGATTCAATGCACTTCCCATCAAAATACCAATACAATTCTGTACAGACCTTGAAAGAAAAATTCTCAACTTCCTATGGAGAAACAAAAAAACCCTCAAAACGATCCTGTACGACAGATCATCTGGAGTTATCTCCATCCTGTATCTCAAGCTGTACTATAAATTATTTTCTTAAATCTTTGACATTTTGTACAATTTGGCTATTATCTAGAAATATAGAACCATTCTTCTGTATAGCTTTAAGCTATCTCCTTCTTTATTTTTATTAGGGATTTTAAAGTAAAAACTCCTAATCACTGGTATACACTCTTAAATATAGTTCTCACGATAAATACAAAATTTTAAAAGATGGTCTGCTGCAATTTTATCAATTATTTAAGACTACAACTAGAATGTGTGGATTTTATTCTAACTATATAACTTCATTAAATCAAGGTTAATTATATGACTATTCAGAGAAATAGTGTAAGCACAAGTGCAGATATGTTCAATCCACTACTGAACCTTAGTAGTTCTTTTAAGAATAGCAGCAGAATTCTTCTCAGCAATTAAAAAGAAAGAAATCATGAAATTTGCAGGCAAATGATAGGATCTAGAAAAGATCATCCTGAGTGAGGTATCCCAGAAGCAGAAAGACACACATGGTATATACTCACTTATAAGTGGATATTAGACATATAATATAGAATAAACATACTAATATCTGTACACCTAAAAGAGCTAAGCAAGAAGCAGAAGCCTGGGTAAGATGCTCAATCCTCATTCAGAAAGGCAAATGGGTTTGATAGGAAGAGGGAGAAAACAGTGAATAGAACAGGAGTCTACCACTGAAGGCCCCTGAAAGACTCTATGCTGCAGGGTATCAAAGCAGATGCTGAGACTTAGAGCCAAACTTTGGGCAGAGTGCAGGGAACCTTATGGAAGAAGGGGGAGATAGAAAGACCCGGAGGGGACAGGAGAGCATGGAACCAAAATGCCTGGGCCCACAGGTCTTTTCTGAGACTGATACTCTAACCAAGTACTGTGCATGGAGATAACCTAGAACCCCTGCTCAGATGTAGCCCATGGTAGCTCAGTGTCCAAGTAGGTTCCCTAGTAATGGGAATGGAGATTGTATCTGACAAGACCTTTTTGGTCTGCTCTTTGATCACCTTCCCCTGAGGGGAAAGCAGCCTAACCAGACCACAGAGGAAGACAATGCAGCCAGCCCTGATGAGACCTGATAGGCTAGGGTTAGATGGAAAGGTAGGAGAACCTCCCTTATCAGTGGACTGAGGGAGGTTTATGGGAGAAGAAGAGGGAGAGAGAATGGGAGTGAGAGGGGACACGAGGAGGTGGCTACAGCTAGTATACAATGTGAATAAACTGTACTTAAAAATAATAAATTAATTAAAAAAGAATATCAGCAGCAGCAACAACATCAGGAACGAAATGGCCAGGGAAACAATGAGATTATACATAGAGGAAGTCATTGTATGTGACACAGTGAGCCTCAGAATGTTACTCCGAAACCACTTATATGTGTCATCTTTAAAACTGGGTCACTTTCAGAAAAGGGTAAATGGAGTGGTGTTGGCCAGGGCCTGAAGGTGTGGAAGATGGGTATTTGTTTGTTAAAGAAAAAAAAAAAGACCGGTTCCTAAAGACGAGAAAGATGGCCATAGCTAACAAAACTACAGTGACTATTATAAATTTGCAGAAACAAGAATTTAAGTGCACTTTTGTTGTTGTTGTTACTTTTTTGTACAAAGTCTAAATTTATTGTGCAAAAAAGTTACTAAAGTCTAAATTTTTATAATAATTTTTATTTTTTATATTAATCACAGGTTATTTACTTTGTATCCCAGCTGTAGCCCTCTCCCTCATTCCCTCCCAATCTCACCATCCTTCCGTCATCTCTCTTCCTGTCCTTCTCCAAGTCCACTGATAGGGGAGGTTCTCCTCCCCTTCCATTTGACCTTAGCTTATCAGGTCTCTTTAGGACTAGCTGCAATGTCCTTTTCTGTGGCCTAGCAAAGCTGCTCCTCCCTGAAAACAGGGCAGAAAGAACAGGGTGTCTGTTTTAAAATTGTGTCTTCTAGAATGGTCAAGCAAGCTATATCCATGAAGTCTCACCAACATGGCTGACAAAACAAGACTTAAACAAGCAGACATCTTAATACAGAAGAAGAATTCTCAGAAGCCCCCAACCCTAGATAAAAAACTACAGAGAAAATTAGAAAGAACAATGAAATTTTATACTTACAGGTAACATTATACATATGTAACAATATTAGAATAAAAGAGGCCAGAAGCCAGAAACTTGAGAGAGAATGGGGAGAGGTACTGGAAGGAATAAACAGGAAAAGCCATAATTATCTTTTAATTTTAAAAATAAAATTAGACAGTGAATATTGTGGAGGGAGCCTTCTTGAGCTGGCTCAGCATGTAAAGGTACTTTCCTGAAAAGTATTTACCTTTGTTCAGTGTCCTAGAAGTACATGGTGGAAGACAAAAGCCAACTTTTGCAATTTCTTTTCTCCACATGTTTATGTACATAAACAAGTGAGCATGCACATGTAAGTGCCCCTGCTTGTGCACGCATGCACACGCATGTACACACACATACACACGGAAAGAAAGCACAAGTAAATATGTTTTTCAATTAAAAAAGGAGGAAGAATAGAGGGTGATTCTCAGACATCCTAATATGGCCTCCAAGTAATTACCTAAGCAGAAATACATAGCAAACCGGTATGTTGTACTCAGATGTATGAGCTATGCTTTTACAACGAGGAACGACGTTATCCTCAGCATCGCCGTAAAGACATGGTTCTGCCATAAAATGCCTGGGACACTGTGATCATTGAGGCATTCTATTTGTCATGGAAATTCTGGGCAACAGGGATACCTTTATTCATTTAATTCATTAAAACCATCGTTTCAAGCATTACAGTGTGGTATGGTGCATTGTGTCAACAAACCGTTATGTTTAAAAGTAATCTGTAGAGGCCATCACTTCAACTAGACAACATGCCCTATTGACAAATTTATTATTCACTGAATTTTACTTCTAAGGCAGCATTTCTGAGTTCTGACACTTATCCATGATCTTTTCAAAGCTGTAATCGTGGCTAGAGAATTCTATTTGTTTGAAGCACTATATTTCATATTTAATAAAACTAAATGTTAGGGACTTAACAGCTTTCAGAACACTGTATAATTGCGTATTTATCCTCTGAAAATAATGTACACTTTTTCCATGTATTTTGAAGTCTCTTTGTAAAACATGCCACCAAAACATCATGTGGTTCTTCATACAGTGCTAAGATTTTGGCAAGTAGAAAGTCTTAGCATTGTTATTTGAAAACCCTTAAAATACTTAAACGTCTACAAAAGCAATAAAATGGTCACAGGATTATATGGTGATATTTAATTTTTGTACAAGTTAAATATCACTGATAATTAACTGTTAGAAGTTTATTTTGAAGTGACATTTTCCGGTAATATCAGACCTTTATAACATAATTAATGGTTTTCTCACTGTAATGGTGCCCTAATTCTTATATAAAAGTTCTTTAAGATTGTGCTTCTGCCTTATAAATTATTATACATGTATAATAATACTCAGGCCATGCATCATTGTTGTGTTCTCACGAAACCACTTCTCTCCAGAGATTAAGAAGTATTTCCTTTTGGCTGCTGGATAAACATACTAAAATCTGTACACCTAAAGAAGCTAAACAAGAGGTTCCGGGTTAAGATGATCAATACTCACTTAGAAAGACAAATGGGATGGACATTGGAAGTAGATGAAAACTAGAAACAGGACAGGAGCCTACTGCAGAGGGCCTCTGAAAGACTACCTAGCAGTGAATCAAAGCAGATACTGAGACTCATAACCAAACCTTGGGCAGAGTGCAGGGAATCATATGAAAGAAGGGGAAGTTAGTAAGATCTGGAGAAGACTGAGAGGACAGGAGCTCCACAAGGATCAAATATATCTGGGCACAGGGTTCTTTTCTGAAACTGACTCTCCAACCAAGGACCAAGCATGGATTTAACCTAGAACCCCTGCTCGGATGTAGCTCAAGGCAGCTCAGCATCCAGGGGGGTTTCCTATTAAGAGAATAAGGACTGTCTCTGACATGAACTCAGTGGTGGGCTCTTTTACCGCCCCCCTGGGTGGGGGGGGAGGAGTAGCCTTGCTAAGCCACAGAGGAGGACATTGCAGCCAGTCCTGATAAGACCTGATAAACTAGGGTTAGATGGAAGGGGAGGAGACTTCTCCTACCAGAGGACTTAGAGAGAGGCAGAGAGGACATGAGGGAGGGAGGGTGGGATGGAAGGAAATGAAGGAGGGGGCTACGGCTGGTATACAAAGTAGATAACCTGTGATTAATATAAAAAATAAAAATTATAAAAAAGAAGTATTTCCTTTTCTTAGATTGTATTGAAGAAGCCTGAGGTGGGGTGGGAATTAGCAAAGTGCCATCAGCAACTAATCTGTGTATTTCTAAAAGAAAATGAACATGCCTCTCATTTCTAAATAGAAAATATAATCAGTTACCAGGAAACCAGTTTGTAGTGTGTGTGTGTGTGTGTGTGTGTGTGTGTGTGTGTGTGTGTATGTGTTTGTGTGTGTGTAGGCATGCATATGCCCTGAAAGTCAAATGGATGTCAGAGGAAAATATGTGGGGTTGGTTCTCTTCTTTCACAAGGAATGTTTAACAAATTGAACTCAGGTCATCAGTCTTGGCACCTGTTTTTATCTACTAGGTCTCTTGTAAGTTTCATGCTTTAAAACACAGCAAAAACTACTATATCTCTACTCTAGCAGACTGTGGCATGTAGAAGAAATATTTCTATCCTATCTACAAACATAATATTCTCTAAAAAGATCCTCTCATTCTCTAATAGCAACTTCCACGCATTGCCTAAAATTCCTCTTTATTAGCTATCAACTTTGAATTAGTGGCAAAGCTGAACATAAAAAAAAATCATAGAATTAAAGCTGTTATTATATCATGGTGAAGGAAATGCAAGAAGTTAATGAAGGAGGAATGAGACAAAAACAAAAGGGTATCTAAAACACTGTGTTTTACAGCAAATTTGCTATTTAAGAAGAGGACACTATGGGCAAGGTGACTCAGTGGGAAGGACACTTGCCATTAATCCTGAGGACCTGAATTTAATCTCTGGAACACACACTGGAAAAAGATAGCAGATTTTTTGTATACATTTCTCTTTATTTAAAATTCCTGAAACAAAGATATATTTGTAAATATGCCTCAGTTCATCTTACATTTGTTGAGTGTCATGAAATGACAAGTGAAATCATCATTTAGTACCAGGTTATTACATTTTAAGTATTAATTTAAAATAACTTTCAGCTGAGGAGAATCTGACCTTACTACTTACTTGAACTTAATCTCACATAAATGCAGTCCATCGCTAATTGATTTGGCAGAGGAGTGTAACAAATAATAAAAGATGATAACTTCCTTATGTATATTATTCATAAAAATAAAACTGGTTTTCAACTAATAATAAACTATCATCACTTAGTTTACATTAGAAATCTTATAAATAAAATATTATGAGTCAGATTTAAATGTAATTAAATACAAAACTAAATACAAACCAATATAATCCAATTTTTTAATTTTTATATTAATTACAGTATATCTACTTTGTATACCAGCTGTAGCTTTTTCCCTCATTCCCTCCCAACCCCACCCTCTGTCCCTCATCTCCTCCCATGCCTATCTCCAAATCCGCTAATACAGAAGGTCCTCCTCCACTTCCATCTGATCCTGGTCTATTAGGTCTCATCAGGACTGGCTTCATTGTCTTTCTCTGTGGTCAGGGGGAGGTGATCAAAGATCCAGCCACTGAGTTCATGTCAGAGACAGTTCCTGTTCCCCTTATTAGGGAACCCACTTAGAGACTGAGCTTCCATGGGCTACATCTGTGCAGGGGTTCTAGGTTTTCTCCATGCATGGTCCTTGGTTGGACTATCAGTCTCAGAAAAGAACCCTGGGCCCAGATTTTTTGGTTCTGTTGCTCTCCTTGTAGAGATCTAGACACTTCCAGGTCTTTCTATCTCCCCCCCCCCACCCTTTTTATTCATAAGATTCACTGCACTCTGTCCACAGTTTGGTTAGGAGCCTCAGCATCTACTTTGATACACTGCTGGGTAGTCTTTCAGAGGCCCTCCGTGGTAGGCTCCTGGCCTGTTTCCTGTTTTCTCCCTTTTTCAGTATTCTTCCTGTTTGTCTTTCCGAGTGAGGATTGTTCATGTTAAAAAGGGTCCTCCTTATTTAGCTTCTTTAAATGTGCAAATTTTAATATGTTTATCCTATATTATATGACTAATATCCACTTATAAGTGAGCATATACCATGTGTGTCTTTCTGCTTCTGGGTTACCTCACTCAGGATGATCTTTCCTAGTTCCCACCATTTGCCTGCAAATTTCATGATTTCCTTGTTTTTAATTACTGAGTAGCATTCCATTGTGTAAATGTACCACTTTCTGTATCCATTCCTCAACTAAGGGCCTCTGGGTTTTTTCTAGGTTTTTGCTAATATGCATAAAGCTGCTAAAACCATGGTTGACCAAGTGTCCTTGCTTTGTACTTGAGCATATTTTGGATATATGCCTAGGAGTGGTATAGCTGGATCTTGAGGTAGCACTATTCCTAATTGTCTGAGAAAGTGCCAGATTTATTTCCAAAGTGGTTGTACAAATTTACATTCCAACCAGCAGCGGAGGAGTGTCCCCTTTCTCCACATCCTCTCCATCATGTTTTGTCACTTGAGTTTTTGATCTTAGGCATATCTTAGCTATTCTCATGGGTGTGAGGAGAAATCTCAAAGTCATTTTGATTTGCATTTCCCTGATGACTAAGGATATTGATCATTTCTTTAAGTGTTTCTCTGTCATTCGATATTCTTCTACACAGAATTCTCTGTTTAGCTATGCACCTATTTTTTTAATTGGATAACTTGACTTGTTGCTTTTTAACTTAAGTTTTTTATATATTTTAGATATTAGCCCTCTGTCTGATATAGGGTTGGTAAGAATCTTTTCCCAGTCTGTAGGCTGTTGTTTTGTTCTGATGACAGTGTACTTTGCTTTATAGAAGCTTTTCAGTTTCATGAGGTCCTGTTTATTATTTGTTTATCTTAGAGCCGGTTCTGTTGGCGTTCTGTTCAGGAAGTTGTCTCCTGTGCCAATGAGTTCTAGGCTCTTCCCCACTTTTTCTTCTAACGGATTTAATGTGTCTGGTTTTATGTTGAGGTCTTTGATCCACTTGGACTTTATAGTTTTGTGATGGTTGCTATATATGGATCTATTTGCATTTTTCAGCATGGAGACATCCAGTTAGACCAGCACCATTTGTTAAAGATGCCTTTTTTCCCACGGAATTATTTTGACTTCATTGTCAAAAATCAAGTATCCATAGGTTTGTGGGTTTATTTCTGGGTCTTCTATTAGATTGTATTGATCCACCATCTGTTACTATGCCAGTACCATGCAGTTTTTATTAATATTGCTCTGCAGTACAGTTTGAAATCAGGGATGCAGATACCTCCAGATGATGTGTTGTTGTACAGGATCGTTTTGCCAAAATGATCCTGTACATACAATCCACTTTTACAGTGAAGTTCAGTCAATTAAAAATATGCATTAGAATACCTAACTCACACAAAAACACCTTTTTAAAAAGAAGCATCATTGATAAGCTGAGATAAATTGGTATTTACAGAATTTTATTAATTACTAATGAATCACACATTATGGAGAAGTGAAATGATGGAATGGGAAAAAAAGAGAAAATTACAGTTATGATACACATTAAATCCTACATCTGACAAAGGAACCCTCCTCCACTTCTGGTGGGAATGTAACCTTGTAAAACCACTTTGGAAATCAATCTGGCACTTTCTCAGAAAATTAGAAGTAGTGCTACCTCAAGATCCAGCTATACCACTCTTACGTATATACTTAAATGATGCCCACCATTCAATAAGGACATTTGCTCAAACTATGTTCTTAGCTGTCTTATTTGTAATAGCCATAATCTGGAAACAATCTTTTTTTATTTTTAACTTATGTATTTTTTTATTCAGTTTACATGCAGGTTGTAGCCATATTCCTCCTCCTCAATCACTACCACCTTCACTCCCCACAACCCCCTTGACTATTCCTCAGAAAAGGGGAAATCCTTCAAATCCAGCCAAGCTCATCAAGTTTCTTCAGGACTGAACATGTCCCCTTCCCCTTTGACCTGGTAAGGCAGTCCTTCCAAGGGTGAGGCATAGACCTCAAGATAAATAACCAGGAGGATCCAAGAATGGATGCAGAAGTCTCACTTGGAGCTAGAATGGACTGAAGAGAAGGAACAAGGTAGGAGAGTGTGGGCAGAGAGTTCAGAGGGTGGAGATCAGACCTGGGGAGAGCGAGGGCAAGAGGACAAAAGATATGTAGAGAAAAATAGATGGGTGTGTCTCTGAGACAAGCTGGAAACCTAAGTCAGGGTAGGTCCCTGGAATAATATGAGGGGCGGTCAAGCAGAGACTCCTAGTAGCAGAGGCCATAGAGATTGAATTCCCACTGTAAGGTTGTTGATGTGTGTGGTGCTTGTCATGGATAACTGACTGGATTATTTTTTTTTTCTCCCTCTGTGTGTGGGAGCCAAACCACTGAATGGAAGAATCAAAACAAAGCTTCCAGCTTGTTAGAGTGTGTGTTGAAGGACAAAGTTATAATAATTAGTAGCATGTATGCCCTGAGAACTCAGGATCAGTTGCCAGAATTTAGATATTTTACTTTTTGTATTCCAACTGTCACTGTTATCACTTGCAGCTATTTGCCTGGATCTAGCATTGCATTCAGGTGCAGGGCCCATAAGGTCCCTTTTGGCTTACATTAAACATTTGGCTCTCACATGGAACCTCTCTTTAAAGCATTTCATAAATGTCAGTTAATCGCATACCCCCAAGAATTGTTTGGCATAGTCATTTGTATCATATATATTAGAAAGCCGATATGCTATGTGGTTAGAAAGCCTTCGTAAAGACCTCACAGGAGTTGGTATCAAAGGGCAAAGCAAAAATCCCTCCAGGTTTCATTTCTTAGCACAATATTTGAAAGCGAGTATTTGTTTCATAATCAGAAAAAAGACCATGTGTTTTTGTTTTGTTTTTTTTAGCACAGAGTCTTTGAACATTGGCAATGATGTATCTTATTGATTGACACCTTAACATCCTCCTTTCCACCAGGGGATAAGCAGACTAGCTAATCGTACAGTTCATTCCGAAGGAAATTCTCACATCCAACAGCTGAGTGCTCCGAGGCCGGCCATCATGTTGTTATCCTACAATCCCATCACCTTTGTCACTAGTCCTGCATTTTATTGATTTTTGAGACCAATTGTTATTCACATACATGACTTGAAGGCTTGTACCTAGATACAAGGATGACCTTCTTAGTAACCTGTATATCAGAGTATGGTCTTAGGTCTTGGAACCAACTGCTTCTGTCTGTTATAAGCATTTATCTAGGATCTCTAGGGGAAAGAAAAAGAACCATAGTTATTGTAAGTCAGGGCTCTGAGATATTCTTTTGGAGCAAAACAAACAAAATAAAATGTATTTAGGGGCTGTCAGAATGATCTGCTATCACACATTGTAGACAGAACACCACATTTCTTTATTCTTCATACTCTGTCATCATAAGTAAAAATTTTCCATAGCAACCTTTATTTGTTTATTTTAGCAAGGAATTTTCAAAGAAGCTAGCTATGTTTTACTTGGGCTCTTGGCAACTGTTTCAAAGGCTTTGTTTTGGGAGTCCCATTATCAATTCACACATTTCTGTAACCCATTATAACATCATTGCTAATAAAATGAGAATAAATACTTATTAACACTCAAAGTAGTAATTGCTGTGAATTTTGTATGGATAGTGGTTCCAATACACCAATACAAGGAGGTCAGCTAATATAATAAGGGGGAAGAGAGTAGAAAATTACAATATGAACACACTGAGAGCAACACATTAAAGACCTAACACAAAATTAGATGTTACAAACAGATTCACAATGAAAGAGTAAAGGCTACTGTAGCACACACAGTCTGAGAGAGAATGAGGCAGAGATATGTTCCAAGGCTGAAATGCTTTTAGAATGATAAGACTTATCTGTAATTTGGATGTGTTTCAACCAGAGGGCCACATGTTAAGGAATTGGTACTCTAATTGGCATCTTTGGGACACGCTGCTCACCTTGGTAGGTACAGTGTCACTGGAAGCCATTAGTTGACCCACAACATTCTCTCTCTGGGTATTTTAGCACCTGGATCTTTCTATTTCTCAGAAGTTTCATGAGGTGAACAGTTTGCTCCCTTACATGTGCTTTCTATCACAGTCTCAATTGTCAGAGAAGAAAACAGTAAGATAATTTAATCAGAAATTGAAACTCTCACTTCTAAACTGTAAGCTAAAATAAACTTTTTTGTTAAATTAATTGACTAAGGTATTTCATTTACTAATGGTAAACTGACCACTACAAACTCTATTGTTTGTAAAATGCATGAGATTCTGCCTACGAACTGGTTCCTCCGTATTTCCTGTAACTGAATTTATCAACACTTTAATATTATGACTGAGTTTCATAGGGAGAAAATATTCATTACACTGAAAATTCTTGTACACCTTTGAAAACCAATCTTACTGTCAGAATTACATTTTGTTTTCATTTTATTTTCTTACTTAGCACTAGGTACAGACCTGGACAGACCTGTAAGCTTAGATTTTTCAACAAACTGACTTTATTTAGGGTTCGTAAATACTACTCCCTCCCTTCCAATACCTGACCAGCGGTAGGAGAGAAAGAAAGTTATTAGGAAAAGAGGATTGCAGACCTTTTTAGAAGTAGTTCCTTCGGGTGAGTCCGTGCTTCATTATCCATCTGGCAGTCCAGTCCAAATGCTAACACCAAACCGCAAAACAAATCAGCATGATTCGGCAGAAACAGTAAGACTCTACTGACTGTGAATGAGTCAGCAAAAGCTGCAAGCCTCCATTGGAATGCCCTGAGAGGATCTCTAGAGAATTTCTCTTTGTGAACTGAAGTGTCAGAGAAGAAATACCAGCAAAGTGATATTGATCCAAAAGCGGTTGTCTCACTGTCCGTATCTTCTCTCCTCAGAGTCCACCTATGGATGTTTAAGCTGGCCAAAGTTAAGCCCCTGGCACAGGGCAGCTCACAGCAAAACATCCTGTGCACTCTCACAAAACAGCTTCCAGCAAAATATCACAGGACACAACTGAATCTTCAAAGAAACCAGAAACTTCCACTTCACAGACCAACGATTCTGTTCCTTTCTTCATCACCACCAAACAGTACACTGATTGCAGGTTTTACATACAAAGACATAATAGGTTTCCAGGAAAAATCAAACCAAACCAAAGGAACACCACTTCACTCAAAACTTCTAAACAGTGAAGATCAAGTGTACACACAGTAACAAGGAAGAACTGGGTTATTTCTCTTACAAAAAGTACAGAGCATACTGAAATTTTGATTTTGGATCTCCACTCCGGAAAGTGAGATCACAAAGTTTTGTTTCTATAACCTTCCTCTTCTGTGGTACAGCCTAGGAAACTAATGCAAAATAAAACTTTATTTATTTACCATTTATGTACCACATCCTAAAAAACAAACAACTCTCAAAAACTATGATGAAAACAGGGACATTTTGTTAAACCACATTGGGAGCAGCTTTATTCATAATAGCCAAAATCTGGAAACAACCAAAATGACCCTCAACTGATAAATGGGTACAGAAATTGTGGTACATTTACACAATGGAATATACTCAGCAATTAAAAAAGAGGAAATCATAAAATTTGCAGGCAAATGGTGGGAATTAGAAAAGATAATCCTGAGTGAGAAAACCCAGAAGCAGAAAGATACATATGGTATATGCTCACTTATATGTGGATATTAGACATATAATATAGGAAAAACATACTGAAATTTGCAAACCTAAAGAAGCTAAGAGAAAAGAAGGACAGTAGGAAAGATGGACATCGGAAGAGAGAGAAAACAATGAACAGGACAGGAGCCTAAAAACAGAGGGCCTCTGAAAGACTCTACCCAGCAGGGTATCAAAGCAGATACTGAGACTCAAAGCTAAACTTTGGGCAGATGCAGGCAATCTTATGAAAGAAAGGGGAGATAGAAAGACCTGGAGAGAGCAGGAGCTCCACAAGGAGAGCAACAAACCAAAACATCTGGGCCCAGGAAATTTTCAAAGATCATGCATGGAGATAACCCAGAACCCCTGCACAGATGTAGCCCTTGGGAGCTCAGTCTCCAAATGGGTACACTAGTAAGGGGAACAGGGACTGTCTCTGACATAAACTCAATGGCTTTGTTTTTGATCATCTCCCCCTGATTGGGAGCAGCCTTGCCCACAGAAGAAGACAATGCAGCCAGTCCTGATGAGATCTGATACACTAGGGTCAGATGGAAGGGGAGGAGGACCTCCCCTATCAGTGGACTGGGAGAAGGACATGGGAAGATATGAGGAAGGGAGGGTGGGTTGGTAAGGGATGAGAGAAGGAACTACAATTGAGATACAAAATGAATAAACAGTAATAAATAAATAAATAAATAAATAAATAAATAAATAAATAAATAAATAAATAAA
>NW_026596149.1:13919545-13989000 GCF_907164565.1 Psammomys obesus | reverse complement strand
AAATAAATAAATAAATAAATAAATAAATAAATAAATAAATAAATAAAAACAAAAATTATTATGAAAACGCTTCCTGAATTGTTAGTGTTGTGTAAACCCTTACATTTTCTTTGGAAATCAAAAAAATTAAGGTTCTATATTAATACTTCAGATATTAATTTTATTCATATGAGAAAGCAATGTCACTCCATGGAAGGATATATGCCTTAAGTCTATACAAAGACTCATACATGGATAAGAAATAGCACCTGTAACCACTGCTAAGTGAGGATTTTCAAATGTCCATTAACTTAGCAGAAAGACACACAGAATATATACTCACTCATAAGTGGTTATTAGACATATAGTATAGGATAAACATACTAAAATCTGTACACGTAAAGAAACGAATCAAGGAGGATTCTAGCTAAGTTGCTCAATCCCCATTCATAAAGGCAAAGAGGATGGACATCAGAAGAGGGAGAAAATGGGGAACAGGACAGGAGCCTACTACAGAGGGTCTCTGAAAGACTCTACCCTGCAGGGTATCAAGGCAGATCCTGAGACTCATAGCCAAACTTTGGGCAGAGTGCAGGGAATCTTATGAAGGTAGGGGGAGAAAGTAACACTTGGAGAGGACAAGAGCTCCACAAGGAGAGCAACAGAACCAAAAAATCTGGGCACAGGGGTCTTTTCTGAGAATGATACTCCAACCAAGGACCATTCATGGGGATAACCTAGAACCCCTGCACAGATGTAGCCCATGGCAGTTCAGTGTCCGAGTGGGTTCCCTAGTAATGGGGACAGGAACTGTCTCTGACATGGGCTGATTGGCCTGTTCTTGGATCATCTCACCCTATAGATCTATATTTATCATGCTTCCCCAAATCTCAAGTCCAAGTGGATCAAAGACCTCAACATAAGACCAGATACATTAAATCTGCTAGAGGAGAAAGTGCATAAGAACCTTGAACTCATTTGCACAGAAGAAAACTTCCTGAACAGAACACACCAACAGCTCAAGTTCAAAGATCTTCAATTAATAAATGTGAACTCCTGAAACTGAAAGCTTTTGTAAAGCAAAGGACATTATCAGTAGAATGAAACAGCAGTAAGCAGTATTCAGATTGGGAAATGATCTCCATCAATCTTATACCTAATAAAGGACTAATATCCAGAATATATAAAGAACTCAAGAAATTAAACACCAACAAACCAAATATCCAATTAAAAATGGAATGCAGAGCTAAACAGATAATTCTCAAAAGAAAAATCTTGATGGGGAGGTCCTCCTCCCCTTTCATCTGACTCTAACCTATCACGTCTCATCAGGACTGGCTATATTTTCTTCCTCTGTGCCCTGTTAAGGCTACCCCACCGCCTCATGGGGAGGTGATTAAAGTGCCAGCCACTGAGTTCATGTCAGAGATTGCCCCTCTTCCCTTTACTACGGAACCCACTTGGACATTGAGTTGCCATAGGATATATCTGTGCAGGGCTTCTAGGTTATCTCCATGCACAGTTCTTGTTTGGAGTATCAGTCTCAGAAAAGACTCATGGGCCCATTTTGGTTCTATGCTTTCCTGTACCTTCCACGTCTTTCTATCTTCCCCTTCTTTCATAAGATTCCAAGCACTCTGCCCAAAATTTGGCTATGAATTTCAGCATCTGCTTTGATACTTTGCAAGGTAGAGCCTTTCAGAGGCCCTCTGTGATAGGCTCCTTGTCTGTTCCCTGTTTTCTCCCTCTTGCAATGACTTTCCCATTTGCTTTTCTGCATGAGGATTTAGCATCTTTCCCATTGTTTTCCTTCCTGTTTAGCTCCTTTAGGTGTACAGATTTGAGTATGATTATCCTATATTATATGTCTAATATCCACTTATAAGTGAGTGCATAACATATGTGTCTTTCTGTTTCTGGGTTACTTCACTCAGGATGATCTTTACCAGTTAGTACCATTTGCCTGAAAATTTCATAATTTACTTGTTTTTTAATTTTTATTTTTATTATTTACAGTTTATTTACTTTGTATCCCCCCTGTAGTTCCCTCCTTCCCTCCCAACCTCACCTTTTTTCCTCCTTCTCTACCCATGCCCCTCTCCCAGTCCACTGATAGGGGAGGTCTTCCTCTCCTTCCTTCTGATCCTAGTCTGTAAGGTCTCATTAGGAGTTGCTGCCTTGTCTTCCTCTGTGGCCTGGTAAGGCTCCTCCCTACTCAGGGGGAGGTGATCAAAGAGCAGGCCAGTCAGCTCATGTCAGAGAAAGTTTCTGTTCTCATTTCTATGGAACCCATTTGGACACTTAACTGCCATGGGCTACATCTGTGCAGGAGTTCTAGGTTTTCTCCAGGAATGGTCCTTGGTTGGAGTATCATTCTCAGAAAAGACACCTGTGCCCAGATTTTTTGGTTCTGTTGCTCTCCTTGTGGTGCTCTTGTCCTCTTCAGGTCTTAGTATCTCTTCTTCCTTCATAAGATTCCCTGCACTCTACCCAAAGTTTGGCTATGAGTCTCAGTACCATCTATATACCCAAAGAAACTAATCAGGAAGGAGGACTCTGGTGAAGATGCTCAATCCCCATTCAGAAAGGCAAAGAGGATAGACATCAGAAGAGGGAGAATAAATGGAACAGGACAGGAACCTACCACAGAGGGCCTCTGAAAGGCTCTACCCTACAGGGTATCAAAGCAGATTTCCTTGTTTTTAATTGCTGAGTAGACCTCTCCTATCAGTGAACTTGGTGAGGTGCAGGGGAGAAGAGGGAGGGAGGGCAGTATTGGGCGGGGAAAAGGAAGGAGGCTACAGCTGGGATACAAAGTGAATAAATTGTAAAATTAAAGAAAATTTAAAATACTGGGGAAAACAAAAAAAAAAGGGGAATCTTGAATGGTGGAGAAGCACTTAAAATGCTCAACATCCTTAGTCATCTGAGAAATGCAAATCAAAACAACTCTGAGATTCCATCTTACACCTGTCAGCATGCCTAATATCAAAATCTCAAGCGACAACACATGCTAGCTAGGAAGTGGAGAAAGGGGAGTGCTCCTCAATTGCTGGTGAGAGTATAAGTTTGTACAAACCCTTTGGAAATCAATATGACACTTACTGAGAATACTGGAAATAGCCATACTTTATGAGCCAGCTCTACCAATTCTGGGCATACACCTAAAAGATGCTCTACCATACAACAAGGACATTTGTTCAAACATATTCACAGAAGTTCTCTTTATAATAGCCAGAAACTGGAAACAACCTAGATGTCACTCAAGCAAAGAATGGATAAAGAAACAGTGGTACATTTACACAGTGGAGCACTACAAAACTGTTAAAAACAGGAACTCATTAAATTTGCAGGTAAATTGATGGAACTAGAAAATATAATGCTGAGGTAAACCTTAAGCGAAAAGACACAGTATATACTCACTTCAATGTGGATTTTAGTCATATAGTACAGGACATTCTACAATGTGCAGACCCAGGAAGCTAAATCCAATAGGAATCTTAGGCTTCATGTGGGCCAACAAGTTGGGGGAGTATGGAATATTTCTACATAGGCTATGTTGCCTGCTTTTTGATCACTTCCCTTGATGGGACTTCCCTACAAGGACACAGGGGAGAAAAAGGAACTCAGTTCTCATGTGAATAGATGAGCTAGAATGTCTGGGTAGGAGGGCTCCACTATTCTGAAGAATAAGGGACAGGGGATGTAGGATGGAGGGTGGAACTGGGAGGAGAGTAGGGAAGGGTCTATGAATGAGATGTGAATTGAATTCATTAATTAAAAAACTTCAAAAAAACACGCTTATGCTTCATAAGTATTTAAGTCTGTGGTTTGTGACAAGCCTGACAGGATCAAGTATTAGGACAGTAGTCTTCAGCTGAGAAATTGTGGAGACTTCAAAAAGTGGAGCCTTTCTGGTGTCAATGAATCACTGAGAGAGGAGCCTGTGATTTTAAGGTCTGCTTCTACTTCCTGTTGACTCTTTGCTTCTTGTTCTACCAAGATATGAGGCCAGGCATGCTACCTACCTTCCTGATAACACAGAATTTCCTGCTGTCAAACCTTCCTGACAAGATAGGCTTTACCTTCTCAAAACAAGCTGAATATACCTTTCTTCTTACAAAAAGCTTCTTTTCAGGCATTTTATCACAACAATAAAAGTAGCTAAAACAATACTTCAATTAATTTGACCAAAATAATTTAAAATCAATGTGTATTATTTATATCCTCATTTAAAGCAGATAGTCATTTTCTACACTTTTCTTTAAATTTATCATTTTCTTTTTCTTATGTATTTGATTTTATCATTTTATGTGTTTGAATGCTTATATGGTTTGTTCACAATATGTATAGCTAGTATCCTCAAAGGCCAGAAGGGAACATTGGATATCCTGGAACTGGAATTATGGATGATTCTGACCCACCATTCGGCTGCTGGGATTGAACTCAGGTACTTCCTTTGGAAGTGCATTTCATGCTGTTAAACACTGAGCTATTTATCCAGCATTATTTTGCACTTGTTCTTAAAGTTGACTTCCCTAATGAATGATCTAAAAAATGTTAAAATCATTGTCATGCCCTGTATTCTACAGGGCATGTCTATGTCTACTGTATTCTACAGTCACTGCACTGTAGAATATTCATTGGGAATAGCATGCCTGACTGGATGAAAGCATCTCTGAATAACCTAATGTTTAGGTAAAGTCCTGAGTGTATGGAAGAGTGACCTGTGTGCCTACTCAGGGCTTTGCAATGATCCGAGATACGATGGCACTATGTTCTGGTTCCTTGTTTCCCTCTAAAGTTCTTAAGCAGAAATCTAATGACCCCTGTGATGGTATTAGTAGTTAGAAAATTTGACAGGCAATTAGGTCATGGGTATAGGGTCCTCATGAAGTGTAACAGACCCTTCACCACAGAAGCTTCAGAGAGTTCCTGTAGCAGTAGCACCAAGTGAAGATACAGTAAGAAAGTATCGTACACGAGCAGGATGCAAAGCACCTTCAACTGAGAAAAATACATCCCTGCAACTGCTGGCCATTCAGTAGACGGTATTTTGGAGCATGGTTTGTGTAAATGTAGTTTAAAGATTTGACTATACGATGTAAGAGTAATGTGATTAGGAAAGAAAAGAAAAGAACAGAAGGAGGAGAAAATATTGTGAAGGAAAGAAAGGAAAGAAAAGGAAAGGAAAGGAAAGGAAAGGAAAGGAAAGGAAAAGAAAGGAAAATGGAAGAACAAAAGAGAAGAGTAATGAGTATGCACAGTTTTTGTAGAAATATAATGAAGGACCACTGTGACTTTGAAAAGTGTAACAGGAACTGCTTTAAGCTAAGAGCAGTGTTTCCTATCAGAGTGTTTTGAAAGTTGACTGTGAAGATGTGGAAAACATTAAGAAATTACAGTATCACCCAAGTGGGAAATGATGTTCCCATGCTTGAAATGTCAGCTGCACCTATGGTGAGACACTGTAATATCTATCTATCCTATATCTGTATCTATATCTATATCTATGTCTATGTCTATGTGTATGTCTATGTCCGTCTATGTCTATATATCTATATCTATATCTCTATATCTATCATCTATATCTATATCTATCTCCTCTATCTCTATTTCTATCTCTATCTCTATGTCATATCTATCTATCTATATATGTTATATGTGTGTGTATTTCTTCTTGATGTAAGTTTGAAGTCCCTTCTAATTAAATATATATTGGGTTGGTTGCTTTTTGAGATGGAGTCTCACTCCATAGCCCTGGTTGGACTGGGATAAAAAGACAGCACCACCACACCCAGCATCAAGATCTGTTGTTGTTTGTTTTGAGGATACCTTTGGTAACATTTGGTGATGACCTAAATGTAATAGATTATGACAGAAGAACAATGCCAAAGTAAATTACTATTGATGATCTTTGATCCAAATGACAGAAAAGACAAAACAATGATATAATTCTACACACACACACACACATACACACACACACACACACACACTACCTTACTTTCAAATCTCCTCCAGCACTTATTTCTTTTTGATATAGCTTAAGTCCCTTTTAGTCTAAAACCTAGCCCTTAGAATAAAATGTCTAATGCAAAGCATGTTTTCAGCCTCATAGGACCAGAAATGTCTCTTTTTATCTTCTTAAATTCCACAAATGCATCCTGCACTCACTTTTATTATGCTTGTTTTATGTTTCTTACCTTTTTCAATTTCAAAAGTGAAGTATATTCTTCAGTCCACTTATGGCTGTGCCTATCTGAATCATCCCTCCTAAACTGTTGAGAGGAAATGTCAACAAATCTTACATGGCTTTTCAATTTGATAATAGGTGATATTTGAGGTTTAGAGATATTTCAGAAAACATCCCAAGAGAAACAAACTGTACCTTCTTCAAGTCATGTAGTCAATAAATTTCTACCTGCAAACTTCCACTTTTGGTTCTTTTGCTTTGTTTATGTCTGACTTTTGGTTTTTAAGCAGGATGACTTGGCCATTTGCATAGAAGAGTTTGACTTTATTTGAATATCAAATCTCAACTAAAGAAGCCCATTAAAGTCCAGATTACCCCCTTGACTTTGGTTTCCTCCATGTCCTTTCATTTTTCTCCCACAAGTCCCCATTACCACTGGAACTCTGCCCCATGGTTGGCTGCCTGTCCCAGCATCTGTCTCAATCTGCTGCTGGTTTGAGCCTCCCAGATGACAGTCAAGTTAGGTTCCTGTCTGCAAGCATAGCAGAACATTATTAATAGTGTCAGGAGTTGGATCTCAGTGGGGTGGGTCTCAGGTCGGGTCAATTGTTGGTTGGACATTTCCTCAATCTTTGTTCCCTCTTTATCTCTGCACTTCTTGTAAGCAGATTAATTTTTGGATCAGAGGTTTTGTCAGTGAGTTGTTGTTCCCCTCCTTCCTCTAGTCCTGCCTGTCTAGGAAGTGGTCACTTCAGCTTCCATGTACCCATCAACCAACTCCTGTTAGGAGTCTCAACTAAAGTCACACCCATATTCTCCTCCCAGGAGCCTACCCTGTAGCAGGCCTCCAGGTTTACAAAGAATTGACCTCCCTCCATTTCCTTTCTTGTTCCCAGCCCTCTCACCTCCCACTCCCATTCTCCCCAACTCTGATACCCACCTTCCCTCCCTCCCCATTCCATTTCCTGCCCAGTTCCCTCTCCTCATCCACTTTTGCTGTCTTTTCTATTTCCCCTTCTGAGTGACATTCTAGCACCCTCCTTTGGGCCCTCCTTGTAACTTAGCTTCTTTGGATCATGGATTGTAGTATGGTTATCCTGCAATAATCGCTTCTTATAAGTGAGTACATACCACCTGTGTCTTTCTGGGTCTGGGTCACGTCACTTAGGATGATCTTTTCTAGTTCCATCAAGTGGCAACATATGCTGGAGAGGATGTGGAGAAAAGGGAACCCTCCTCCATTTCTGGTGGGAGTGCAAACTTGTACAACCTCCCTGGAAATCAATCTGGCCTTTTCTCAGAACAGTGGAAATAATTCTATCTCAAGACCCAGTTATACCACTCTTGGGCATAGACCCAAAAGGGGCTCCACCATACAATGAAGACATTTGCTCAGCTATACTCACAGTGGCTTTATTCATAACAGCCAGAAACTAGAAACAACCTAGGTGTCCCTCAACTGAAGAATAGATACAGAAACTGGGGTACATTTACACAGTGGAAGGCTACTCAGCTATTAAAAACAAGGAAATCATGAAATTTACAGGCAAATGGATGGAACTACTTTTAATTTTTTGCTATCATAATTCCTTTCTTTAGATTTATTTTTAATTTATGATTATGTGTGTATGTTTGTGTCTATATGCATATATGCACACGTGTGCAGGTGTCTGCAGAGGGCAGAAAGAAGACATTGAGTTTTCTGGAGATGGAATTACAGGCAGGAACTTCCATGTTCCTTATGAGGTTGCTGGAAACAGAACTCTGCAAGTGCAGCCTGTGCTGTTAACCGATGAGCTATTTCTGCAGCTTCCAGGATTTCTTTCGATTGAAACTTTCTTGCTTCTTAATTATCAGCTCAAGATGTTGAATTTATCTGTACCTCTCCTTGAAATAATTTTACGTATTTTTTCTTAGAATCATGACCATACTCAGGTCACCAGGCTTAGGTCAAACAGCCAAAGAAACACAAATTTACAACTGTAATGTCACTTAAAATAGTAATCACAGAATACCATTCGGGAACGTCTACATTAGCGCATATATATATATATATATATATATATATATATATATATATATATTCCATATTTAACAAGTTTCCTTGAGTTATCAACAGGGTATTAAAGTTTCCTCATGCTAAAAATGGATGAATACTGATGTTTATCAAGAAATATGTATTTGAAAATAATTGGATCTATGGATTTGCAAACATGCCTGACACAACTTAGATTCATGAGAGATATATCTGTTCGAAAGATTTCTAAATCCTCTGACAATAAAGTAAGCTAATTCAATACTGTTCAGTTAGTTAATATTAATAACAAATTAAATAAAATACTTTCTTGTAGTAACTGACATATCTGTCATGCTAACGATGGAAATGGCCTCTTGATAATTGATTATTGACTTTTCATATTTACATACATGCATATGTATTTTGGGGATATTTATCTGCCTAAGACATCTCCTTGATCTTTGGGATTATATATTTCATTCGAGGACTGATAAAAGTAGGATAGCAAGATATGATTAGCTTTATCTTTTTTATTTTTAATTTACTTTATTTACTTTGTATCCCCCCTCTAGTTCCCTTCCTCCTCCACTCCCAATCCCTCCCTTTCTACCCTTTCTCCACACACTCCCCTCCCCAACTCCACTGGTAGAGGAGGGTTTCTTTTTCTTCCTTCTGATCCTAGTTTGTTAGATCTCATCCGGAGTGGCTGCCTTGTCTTCACCTGTGGCCTGGTAAGGCTGCTCCCCCCTCAGAGGGAGGTGATCAAAGAGCAGGCCAATCAGTTCATGTCAGAGACAGTCCCTGTTCCCATTACTATGGAACCCACTTGGACACTGAACTGCTGTGGGCTATATCTGTTCAGGGATTCTAGGTTATCTCCATTCATGGTACTTGGTTAAAGTATGAGTCTCAGGAAAGATCCCTGTGCTCAATTTTTTTGGTTCTGTGGCTCTTTTTGTGGACCTCCTGTCCTCTCCAGATCTTACTATTATTTCCCACTTCTTTCCTAAGATTCTCTGCATTCTGCCCAAAGTTTGGCCATAAGTCTCAACATCTGCTTTGATAGTCTGCAGGGCAGAGCCTTTCAGAGGCCCTCTATGGGAGGCTCCTAACTTGTTTCCTGTTTTCTTCTTCTGGTGTCCATCCTCTTTGCCTTTAGGAGTGGGGATTGAGCATTTTAGCTAGAGTCCTCCCTCTTGATTAGTTTCTTTAGGTGTACATATTTTAGTAGGTTTATCCTGTATTTTATGTCTATATGAGTGAGTATATACCCTGTGTGTCTTTCTGCTTCTGGGATAGCGTACTCAGGATGATCCTTTCCAGATTCCACCATTTACCTGCAAATTTGATGATTTCCTTGTTTTTCATTGCTGAGTAATATTCCATTGTGCAGATGTACCACAATTTCTATATCCATTCTTCAGTTGAGGGGCATCTGGGTTGTTTCCAGCTTCTGGCTATTACAAATAAAGCTGCTACAAACATGGTTGAGCAAATGTCCTTATTGTATACTTGAGCCACTTTTGGATATATGCCTAGGAGTGGTATGGCTGGATCTTGAGGAAGCGCTATTCCTTGTTGTCTGAGAAAACACCAGATTGATTTCCAGAGTTATACAAGTTTACATTCCTACCAGCAGGGGAGGAGGGTTCCCCTTTCTCCACAACCTCTCCAACATGTGTGTCCCTTGAGTTTTTGATCTTGGCCATTCTGATGGGTGTAAGGTGAAATCTCAGGGTCATTTTGATTTGCATTTCCCTAATGGATGGCTAATGAGGCTGAGCATTTCTTCAAGTGTTTCTCTGCCATTTGATATTCCTCTATCGAGAATTCTCTGTTTAGCTCTGTTCCCCATTTTTTAATTGGATTACTTGATTTGTTGCTTTTCAGCTTCTTTACTTCTTTATATATACTGGATATTAGCGCTCTGTCAGATATAGAGTTGGAGAAGATTCTTTCCCAATCTGTAGGCAGTCATTTTGTTTTGAGGACGGTGTCATTTGCCTTACAGAAGCTTTTCAGTTTCATGAGGTCCCATTTATTGATTGTTGTTCTTAGAGCCTGTGCTGTTGGTGTTCTGTTCAGGAAGTTGTCTCCTGTACCAATGAGTTCTAGGGTTTTCCCCACTTTTTCTTCTAACCGATTTAATATGTCTGGTTTTATGTTGAGGTCTTTAATCCACTTGGACTTTAGTTTTGTGCTGGGTGATAAGTATGGATCTATTTGCATTTTTCTACATGTAGACTTCCAGTTAGACCAGCACCATTTGTTGAAGATGGTGTCTTTTTTCTATTGTATGGTTTTGGCGTCTTTGTCAAAGATCAAGTGTCCATAAGTGTGTGGGTTTATTTCTGGGTCTTCTGTTCGGTTCCATTGATACACCATTCTGTTTCTATTCCAGTACCATGCAGTTGTTTTTTTTTTTTTTTTATAACTGTTGCTCTATAGTACAGCTTAAATCAGGGATGGAGATACCTCCAGAAGATCTTTTATTGTAGAGTTGTTGTTTTTTTTTTGTGTTTTGTTTTGTTTTGTTTGTTTTGTTTTGTTTTGTTTTTTCAATTCTGGGTTTCTTGTTATTCCATATGAAGCTGAGAATTTTTCTTTCCAGGTCTGTAAAGAATTGTGTTGGTAATTTGATGGGAACTGCATTGAATCTGTAGATTGCTTTTGGTAAGATGGCCATTCATGTTTAAAATCTTGGAAAGATCAGGGATACAAGGCACACACATATCTAAACATAGTAAAGGCGATATACAGCCAGCCTATAGCCAACATCAAACTAAAGGGAGAGAAACTTAAAGCAATTCCCCTGAAGTCAGGGACAAGACACGGCTGCCCACTCTCTCTATATCTCTTCAACATAGTTCTGGAAGTCCTTGCTAGAGCAATAAGACAATTGAAGGAGATAAAGGGAATACAAACGGGAAAGGTAGAAGTCAAAGTATCACTATTTGCAGATGATATGATAGTATACTTGAGTGACCCCAAAAATTCTACCAGGGAACTCCTACAGCTGATAAACATCTTCAGCAAAGTGGCAGGTTACAAAATTAACTCCAAAAATTCAGTAGCCCTCCTGTCCACAAAAGACAAAAGGGCTGAGAAAGAAATTAGGGAAACAACACCCTTCACAATAGCCACAAATGACATAAAGTATCTTGGTGTAACCCTAATCAAGCAAATCAAAGACTTGTAAAAAAAATTTCCAGTCTATGAAGGAAGAATTAGAAGAAGATATCAGAAGATGGAAAGATCTCCCATGCTCATGGCTTGGCAGGATTAACATAGTAAAAATGGCCATCTTACCAAAAATTTTTCTTTTTTTAAAGATTTAATTGTGTGTGTGTGTGTATGTGTCTCTGTGTATGAGTCTGTATGTACATATTCATACACATTCACCTGGGTGCAGATACCAGTAGAGACCACAAGAATGCTTTGGATTCCCTGGAGTTATGAGGAATTATATGCTGTATAACATGGGTTCTGAGAATGAAGCTTGAGTCTTTTACAGAAGCAATTGTTCTTGAATACTGAGCCATTTCTTCAGTCCTGCCTTCTGTTACAGTGCGGTGACCATAAGACGTCCTCATATTTATTTTTTCTCAACTACAACTGTCTTCAACTCCTTTAATACTTTGCTGCTCAGTTTTCCTTGAGTCATAGGATGAATGATAATTTGATGTAGTAGAGCAAGGTTTTAAGTGCTATTGTCTGAATTGGAACCTTTTTGGTCCAGCTGTCAACCCTGAAAAGAGCATTTGTATGACAATGGCAATACTTTCAGCGTAGCAACTGAAATATCTATGTCATTTGTGTTCCAACACTCAAAAACCCAGAGCGCCCAAGGCAAGTGAAGTTCAACCACTACCATGTGGAGTGTCTTATTTACTTTTGTTTTCCTCTGGTAAAAGACTGTCACCAAATGAACTTATAAAAGAAAGCATTTAATTGTACTTATGGCTCCAGTGAATTAGACTCCATGATGGCAGAGGAGAGACATAAAGACAGGAACAGCTGAGAGATCACATCTTAACCATATGCAGGAGACAAAGAACACACTGAGAATAACATGTATCTTTTGAAACCTAGAAGCCCACCCCCAGTGCCACATTTCCTCCAAAAAGGTTACACTTCCTTATCCTTGGCAAATGGTTCCACCAACTGGGGACCAAATATTCAATCATGTGAGCCTATGTAGCCAGTTAAATTCAAAATATCACATGCACATAGCTAGAGATAGTGATACACATATATAATCCTAGCACCTTAAAAGCAGAGATAGGTTCCTTGGTTAAGTCATATTTGGCTATGTGATGATTCTCTATCTAATAAACAGATATTATTACAATTCTTTGAGATTTTGAGTTTCTATGAGCCTGGAGAGATTGGGATACTATTAATAGAATCATCAAGCCTAGATACAAGTCTCTTATTGGCAAGAGAGTTTCTTGAACAAATTTTGGGAATTTAAGCAAGTGAAAGCATGTTTTGCGAAATGTTAGGCATTAACAAAATGAAGGAGAGATGAGTACAACAAAGAAATACAAAATCTAGCACAGACCTTAATTTGCTTGGAGGTAAAGTTATGCTTTGAATTTTGATGACAGTGCCTCAAAAATTACTTCTTTTTCTGAATTTCTCTGCAATGCTATGATTCTATATTTTTCTTTTGTTGGGGAGATGACACTGTTTCTACTTCTAAAAACTGTTACTTAAATTGGTCTGTATTAAATTATTTCCCTTAATTATACAATATTATTTGTCTCAGATCATGGAGAAGCATATTTTTCATATGTATGCACACATGAATTTTTCTAAACTTGATTTTGTTTTACTGTTACATTCTTACATATAAGCAGATGTAATTTAAAACCCTTGAAAACACCATCTAATTTGCTACTTTATTTTGAGTTCTAATCTTTTCATCAGTTCACTCTAGGTCCTTAATGGGAAGACGGCCAAGTCTAATTCTCCAATAAGAAAAGTAATGTTACTTTTGAAAAGCTGCTTTATGATTTTTTTAACAAAAAACATAATTAAAAACACAAAAGTAGAATTTAATGTAAACAAAATTTTCTCATTCTTATAATCATTGGTTGCTTCTATTACTTATCAATTCTCATTATAATTGATGTTTAAAATAAAATTGTATTTTATTTTTTTTTCACTTTATTCATTTTGTATCCCCCCATGAGCCCCTCCCTCCTCCCCTGCCGATCCCACCCTCCCTCCCCTTTCTGCATGCATGCCACTCCACAAGTCCACTGATAGGGGAGGTCCTCCTCTCCTTTTTTCTGATCTTAGTCTATCAGTTCTCATCAAAAGTGGCTGCATTGTCCTCTACTGTGGCCTGGTAAGGCCGCTCCCCCCTCAGGAGGAAGTGATCAACGAGCAGGCCAATCAGATTATGTCAGAGGCAGTCCCTCTTCCCATTACTATGGAACCCACTTGGACACTGAACTGCCATGGGCTACACCTGTGCAGGGGTTCCAGGTCATCTCAGACAACTAGGAATAGCACTTCCTCAAGATCCAGCCATACCCCTCCTAGGCATATACCCAAAAGAGGCGCAAGTACACAACAAGGACATTTGTTCAACCATGTTTGTAGCAGCTTTATTTGTAATAGCCAGAAGCTGGAAACAACCCAGATGCCCCTCAAATGAAGAATGGATGCAGAAACTGTGGTACATCTATACAATGGAGTATTACTCAGCAATGAAAAATAAGGAAATCATGAAATTTGCAGGTAAATGGTGGGACCTGGAAAGGATCATCCTGAGTGAGTTGACCCAGAAGCAAAAAGACACTCACGGTATATACTCACTCATATAAACATCCAATATAGAATAAACCCACTAAAAGCTGTACATCTAAACAAACTAAGCAAAAGAGAGGACCCTAACTAAAATGTTCAATCCCCATCCTGAAAGGCAAAGAGGATGGACATCAGAAGAAAACGAAAATAGGAAACAACCTCGGAACCCGCTACAGAGGGCCTCTGAAAGCCAGAAGAAAACAGGAAACAACCTTTATTTTTTAATGAGGTGTGACCTCTAATTTTCCCTCATATAATGCTGAGTATTCTCCATAATTTGTAGTTTCCACTTATTCTTTCTCAGATACAATGGTGATCAGTGTTTCTTAAAGTATTTTTTTTAATTTAAAGAAGTTTTATGCATTCTTACAAAAATGTGGCTTTAATACTCATTTTGATTAAAATAGAGATAAATATTGAGATAAAATATATTTAAAAATCCCAAAGATCTCTCTCTCTCCTTCCTCTCCCTTTCCCTCTGTCCCCTCCCTCTTTCCCCTTTGTCTGTGTATATGTTCTGTATGTGTATATATGTGTTTTACATTTATGCTATGTATGATCAAATATATTTACATTTTCTATTCTTGGCCATGAAAATATAGTTTTCACTGTGAGGCTTATTTTTTATATTATAGTTCTTAGCAATTTAAGTGAGTCACTTGACAAATATCTTTCTCTCCAGAAAAAAAATTTGTTTAAATAATTAATTTATGCAGATATTAATCAATAAAATTTATATATTTCATATTTTACATATGTCATATGTGGTATGGGACAGAAGAACCATAGAAAAAAGAGAAGCTGAGGGTGAGGGCATCTCTGTGACAAGCTGGAGAACTAAGTCAGGGTAGGCTCCTGAGGAGTATCAGGGATACTCAAGCAGAGACTCCTAATAGCAGAGGCCATAGAGACTGAAGAGGACACCTTCTAACTGGTCTAACAGAGAGATGGGAATACCAACCCACCCACAATAACTTTGACCCAAAATTTACCAGGCCTACAAGATGTGCAGGGATAGAAATAGAACAGAGACTGAGGGAGCACAGCCAATGCCTGTCCCAACCAAAACCCCACCCTATTGGAGAGTGCCAACCCCTGAACTTTGAATGATGCTAAACTTGAGACTGCAGCCTGACAGAGTTGTCATCTAAGAAGCATGACCCAGCAGTGCCTCAAAACAAATGCCAGACTCACAGCCAAACATTGAGTGGATGATGCATAGGGCATCTTGTGAAAAAGTGGGAGGAAAGAAAAGGTGACAGGAGCTCCACAGAAGACCAACAAAGCCAAACGAGTACCCTGAAGAGGAGCTGATTGAAACACAAAAAAGAAAATGTCACAAGAAAAAGACAATGTCTCAAGAAGATTAAGAATAACATCTCTGGTTGGGGTTGGAGAAATGAATGTTAAAAGCACAAGCTACAATTGTAGAGGCGCCACGTTTAGTTATTAGCACACGAGGGTCGGCTTAGCCATTCTCGGTAACTTCAGCTCCAAAAGATATGATGCGCTTTTCTGGACTGTGTGGTTAGTCACCTGCACACCTATGTGTGTGCATGCACACAACCACACACAAACACACACACGAGGCACACGCACATACATACAAGGAAAACTCATATGCATAAAAACCTATAAAAAAGAATGAAGAAATACTTGAGAGCCATGCAGTTCTTGGTTGCATTTCAAGTTTGCTCTTAGTAAATGAGCAAATATTACACATGTGTGTGTATATATATATTGACTGATTCATTTACACAATATTTATCAATTACAAAAGAAGAGAGAAAGATAGTCTTGGAGGAATGACACATACTATTCTTGTAAACAACCCTGCCTCAGTTCTTAGCACCCACATACAGCACTCACAACCACCTTTAAATCCAGTTCCAGAGGACCTGATGCTAAAGCAGATAGAAAATCAAGTAGACATAAATAATTTGAATAAGAAATTCAGGGTATTAATTTACTTTTAGTGTGATTACAAATATTTGCTTTAGAAAAAAAAATTTATTCTAATTTGTTGCCCTCTGGTACAATGTCCTTTTTTTTTTTTAGTATTGTATTTTATTTATTTATATATATATATATATATATTTATCTATCTATCTATTTATTTATTTATTTTTAATTTTTATTAATGACACTTTATTCATTTTGAATCTCCCCATAAGCCCCTCCCTCCTCCCTTCCCGATCCCACCCTTCCTCCCCTTTCTGCATGCATGCCACTCCCCAAGTCCACTGATAGGGGAGGTTCTCCTCTCCTTTCTGATCTTAGTCTATCAGTTCTCATCAAAAGTGGATTCATTGTCCTCTACTGTGGCCTGGTAAGGCTGCTCTCCCAATGAGCAGGCCAATCAGATTATGTCAGAGGCAGTACCTCTTCCCATTACTATGTAACCCACTTGAACACTGAACTGCCCTGGGCTACATCTGTGCAAGGGTTCTAGGTTATCTCCACGAATAGTCCTTGGTTGGAGTATGAGTCTCTGGGAAGTTCCCTGTGTTCAAATTATCTTGTTCTGTTGCTCTGCTTGTGGATTTCCCATCCCCTCCAGCTCTTACTATTTCCCACTTCTTACATAAAATTCCATTCACTCTGCCCATCAGTTGGCCATCAGACTCAGCATCTGCTTTGACAGTCTATACTGCAGAGGCTTTCAGAGGCCCTCTGTGGCAAGTTCCAAGGTTCTTTCCTGTTTTCTTCTGGCTTTCAGAGGCCCTCTGGTAGCAGGTTCCGAGGTTGTTTCCTATTTTCTTTTTCTTCTGATGTCCATCCTCTTTCCTTTTCAGAATGGGGATTGAACATTTTAGTTAGGGTCCTCTCTTTTGCTTAGTTTGTTTAGATGTACAGATTTTAGTGGGTTTATTCCAAATCAAAACAACCCTGAGATTTCACCTTACACCCATCAGAATGGTCAAGTTGAAAAACTCAAGGGACAACACATGCTGGAGAGGTTGTGAAAGGGGAACCCTTCTCCACTGCTGGTGGGAATGTAAACTTGTACAACCACTCTGGAAATCAATCTGGCGCTTTCTCAGACAACTAGGAATAGCGCTTCCTCAAGATCCAGCCATACCACTCCTAGGCATATACCCAAAAGAGGCTCAAGTACACAAAAAGGACATCTGCTCAACCATGTTTGTAGCAGCTTTATTTGTAATAGCCAGAAGCTGGAAACAGCCCAGATGCCCCTCAACTGAAGAATGGATGCAGAAATTGTGGCACATCTATACAATAGAGTATTACTCAGCAATGAAAAATAAGGAAATCATAAAATTTGCAGGTAAATGGTGGGACCTGGAAAGGATCATCCCAAGTGAGTTGTCCCAGAAGCAAAAAGACACGCATGGTATATACTCACTCATATAAACATACAACAATGTCCTTTTATATCCCTATCTTCCTCCCTCTCCCCTGTACCTCTGTGTGTATATGTGTATGTATGTGTATTCATGTTTCTTCTTTAGAGGTTTCTTATCAGAAATTACATTATAAATTTGATATACAAAGGCAGAATAAAATAAAATTTAAATAAAATCTAGAAAATAACCACTTATATGCAAGAAAAATTCTTTATATAGAAGTATTACATGTAAGTTTCAAGAATGCATCTGTTATCAGGAAACTTAAGCACATGCTACCCACTTCAGAATAGTAATTAGAACTTAGTTTTGTTGAACCTGATGTCCATGTTACTTCTAGGATTGTTTGCAAGATTACAAAGTTGAGTCTTAAATACATAGGAATGAACGATGTGGGTGTCCAAAGAGGAACGGGTGGCTGTTCTGCCATTATGGTTCTGCTCTACCCAACACAAGCAAAGCCAGCTGTGGAATTTCCTTTTGTGCTGGTTTCACTGCAGTTTCCTAAGCGGCACAAAGCAGAGCCATTCATGATGGCGTAGTTATGCTAAAAGTGGCCAGAGTGAATGAATCCTCAGTTCTTTCTTCTAGCTCGCATATACATTTCATTCCTATTTTAATAATTGTTCCCCTTATGTCATTTATTTCAAAGTTTCTAGCCAGCATCATATTATCCTATTAGTGAAACATCAATACAAATGAAAATCTTCAATTTCAGAAAAAAAAAAAAACTTCATCCAATTTGTGATTGTGCCTCTTGACCCTGGTTATTTATTATATAAGTATCTAGTTGTATGTATAAAATATAATTGAAATTAGAATTGAGTAAACAAAATCTAAAAATAAACAACAAAATAATGGAAGAGATGTTTAAATAATAGGAGACATTTTTAAAGAAACACAAAAGAAAGCAAACCAAAACTATACTGCTAATGTTCTGCATCATCTTCGTATTGTTTCTAAGTAAGTATTTGTCACAAAAGGCAGTGCCCACAGTGTTGCAGAAGACGTACAGTCATTTTCTGGGTGATGGAACATAGAGGGAGCTGTTGCCCAAGGCATGATTATCCATTCAGCATTACAGTGAAATTTTCCACTGAAACAGAATATTTTCAAAGCCTCACTCCTAAGACCTAAATTCATAGCTAAAATGTGAAGGAAAATGTCAGTGAGGTTGGTATTTTTGGAAGGAAATTATAATAAAAATTATCTGTCGCCTTTCGCTGAAAAAAAATATTCATGAAAAAAATGTCTTTTATTATGCCAAACAAGAATAGCTTTAAGAAGATGGAAATAATCTATATTGTTTTCACATGACATTGTATCCACTTTCATGCTGATGGGATTTATGGAGGAGAACATAATCTTTAAATTTGAATTACATACACCTGTAAACAATATTTAAGTTATTCTCAAAGTTGACTTTTAAAACATTTTGATGGCATTTAGAAATTGTAAATTTCTGAATTAATTGATATTAGACAGAGAAAACATGTTGCAGAAGGTCAAAATCATGGTGATTTATGGTTCCATAATCACCATAAAAATTCATTACACATATAAGACAAAGAAACATTTGGCTGGTGACAGAAACTGAAGACAAACAGCATTCTAAAGTAATTGAACATATAATCCGAATTTGTGCCACCTGGTTAGTTGTGAATTAGCCAACATGAATAATAATGTTTCCTAAGAATGTTCCCCATCAATTAGTATTTAAATCTGAACTGTCACATGGATTGACACATTATGTGATAAAATTTAAAATAGCTTTTAAACTACTGTTCTCATAAAGACCTCTCAAGTGCTCTGAGATAGATATGTATTCCCTGAGTGTTTCTGGCAACGCAGCCAACCCATAATGCTATAAATGTTGGCTTATTCTTGGTCACTTGGCAACAACTAGGACATCGTTATTAATGGTCTTGTCTTTGCAGTTACAATTGGCAGAGGCAGCTGAGAAGTGTGGAGGAAGCTCCTGGAGGAGATGAACTTTAGCCATGTATCTCTCCTTGGTGTCCAGACTTTCAGGAATTTTAGAAGCATCATTTTTAGATAGTTCTTTTGTTTACTTTAGGAATGTCAGGTGTAGTGTCTCTGAGTGTCAGCTTCCCAGTACAAACGTTTTGTGAGGTTGTGAGGTCTGTCCCATGGCTGTAGTATGCATCCTTCTGTGGTACTAGAAAAGAGCAGTTTTAAGCCACATTTCTGACAAGACATTTTGAAGGTTTATGATTAAAGCTCTTTGAGTACTATTGTATAATCTTGGATATATATATATATATATATGTATATATATATAATTATTAAAGAGAACATTAAATAAGGCTATACTCTTGTATTCTACTTATGCAATATATATATATATATATATGAGAACATTATTTCATTATTATATTTTGCATTTTAATTCTGGTTCTAGAAATGGTTCATGGTGATATAATGAACATGATCATCTTATATTCAAAGGTACATGTTTTAAATATTTTATTTTATTTTTTTAAGTTTTTTTAAATATTTTATTATCTTATGTCTTTTATTGCATTCCTATGTGATGAGAGTAAACACTCAAGGGTGGATGGTTTTAACAATATTACCAAATAAGTGAAGGAATGTCCCCAATTTTTTTTCTCTTGTATCCACAATACAACTCCTTTAAAAGCTTCAGATAAAAGAAATCATTCACTTTTCAGGTTATTGGGGGAAGATCTGGATAAAAATGGAAAGAATATTTAAGTCAGAATCACATGTTTAATTGCTACTAAATTCTAGGTCCCCTGTTATAAAAGAAAATGGTTAAATGAACACCAAAACAATAGAGGTATTCTCTGATTAGCATTTGATATTATGGACATAATATCAAATTATGGACATAGGCAGAGCAATTTAATCCAATTTTGAGAAGATGGGTGGTTTTTTAACAGGTTGATAAAGTGTATGTGAAGTAGATGAAAAAGATCATAATAATTACATTACAAGAATTATATAACAGAAGATATTAAACATGAAATAAATACTGTTATAAGGATGAAAAAGAAATAAATCAAGAAAACAGACTCAAAATGTTTTTTTTAATTTTATTTTTTTTCACAATTTATTCATTATATATTCCCATTAAAGCCTCCTCTTTCAGCTCCTCCCAGTCTCACCATCCCTTCCTCTTCCACCTTATCCCTTTCCCCTAGTCCACCGAAAAGAGAGAGTTCTCCTCCTTTGCCATCTACCCATAGCTTTTCAAGTCTCATCAGGACTGTCTGGATCCTCTTCCTTTGAGGCCTAGTAAGGCTGCATCTCCAGGGGCAAATGATCAAAGAGCAGGCAACTGAGTTCATGACAGAGGCAGCCCCTGCTCCCCTTACTCAGGTATCCATATGGAGACTTAACTGCCAATAGGTTACATCTGAGCAGGGCTCTAGGTCCTCTCCATGCATGGTCCTCAGTTGCAGCAGTCTCTGCAGGACCTCTGGGCTCAGATTTTGTAGCTTTGTAGTTCTCCTTGGGAGTTCCTGTCCCCTCAATGTCCCTCTATTCCTACCCCCTCTTCTTTCATAAGACTCATTGTGCCCTGCCCAAAGGATGACTTTGAGTCTCAGCATCTACTGTGATCCCCTGTTGTGCTGGAGCCTTTCAGAGGACCTTCTATAATAGGTTCATGCTGGAGAGGATGTGGAGAAAGAAGAACCTTCCTCAAACTGCTTTCTAATCCTGGGGTGAAACCTGGGGCCTTGCAGACACTTGACTTCTATTAGACAACATCCAATTCTTTCCAATATAGAGTTTGATTTTATGTGAACTGTTTTTATAAAAAAAAAAGGTCATTGAATATTTATAACAAAACTACATACTCAATTTCTAGATTTTTACTTTGAAGATGTACATTCACTATTTTAAAAAAGGTTACAATAACCAGTGATTTCACCGCAGTGGTCTTTGCAATCTCAATAGAGATGAATCTTCCTTAGTGCTCTGCTGCAAGAGATGGCTTGGGAAATATACAAATGCATGATAGGCAGAAAAGAAAGTTGACCTTTGACCTCCACACATGACACTGTATACATATGCATAAAAAAACACTCAATAATGATAAATTATAAAAATACATTTTTAATTTGTTTGTACATTAATAAGAGCTTAAAAACTAAGGGATATCTCTGTATGAATTGAACTGATAAAGATACATATTAAAACAGTACAATCAAAGTAGTAGGTTTCATGAAGAAAATAAATGAGAACAAATTTGAGAGCAAGTTCTTTTCCAGAAGCCAGTAAAATGCTTACCTGTAGCAATGGCAAGTGGGCAGGAATAGGAACAGCAATCTTATGAGCAAGTGCTTAGATATTGGTGGCTGGGATTCACACATTTCACAATGAGTCCTGCTAAGAATATGGATGACCCAAAATGAGAAGAGAGGGAGAAAATTCTCTATGGCCATTTTTAACCTACCAATGTGATTTTATATATCACATAATTAATTAATTTAAATTGCCTAGAAAAATTCAAATTGAAGGCACAGCAAGTGCTTAGGCATTGATTATGAAATACCACTGTCCAAGGAAATGGAATGATATGAAAAGGGGAAGAGTAAGGGGGGATGGGGAAGCAGAGTAATCAGAAAGCAATATAGATGGATGAAAGAGAGAGAGAGGTTTCCAGGACCTCTTTAGAGATCATTCACAGGGAGCCTAAAGCAGGCAGTTGTGCAAACAAAGAAAGGTGGTGAGAGCAAATGAAGAATATGTTAACTTGCTATGTTAAAAGGAGAATTTAAATTTAAAAGCATTGAGAAAGATCCTAATACATAAATATGATTGATACTAGTCTTAAGCAAAATTCAAAAATTCAAAAAAGGCAAAAACATCAAGGAGAAGAAAAATGTAAGATGAAAGCCTTTATATATAAAGGATATATATATATATGCCTAAAACATACAGAATTGAATAGATTAATATATTGCAAACACAGATATAAAAGTTGTTTAGTCATGGGTTTTCAAGGAATCTAAGCAATGTGTATTATTTGTGTACTTAACACAGTATATAAGCAACCTCAAAAGCAGATCTTACAGATTGTACTGTTATTAATGAACTGAATGTTCTGACTGTCACTACCTCAATAATCATCAATCCACAGGCATCGTTCATCACCTCTTAGGATACATTGAAAACACAACATGAACAAGTTAGGCTTCTCCCTCTGAAATGTTTCCAAGAGAAGGTGAATTATAAGAAAATATGGACAAATATTGGTTGTGACGTAGTTGAAAGATGGCCTTTTCTCATCAGTTAATTATCTTTAAAGCTAAAGATCAATCACCATGTATTGGTCTCCCTGGGTGAAGAGTGTGCAGTCAATGCTCATGCATTAGCATCCCTTATCTCTTTACTGCAAAATATCACACACACTAATGAGATGGTAGGAGCACAGCATTTAAATTTGACAATTAGACCACAATTCCTCTTCCAATGAAATAGCAAGTAGGAAGCACCTAAACGAAACAGTGTGGGACCATAAAGACGACATCAGAGCATCTTTGACATATTGAGGGACTAGCCAATAGTCAACTTAATTGTCACAGCCTAGGGAAAGTGAGAAACAGTAGAGCGGGTTCCTAGGAAATATGTCATATGCATGAGTCCACACACACACAAAAAAAACATGTGTATCACTAAGCTGTCTGTTATGATAACAGAATTACAAGAAAAATTGCCTTAAAACCAGAAAAGGTTGTTTTGTTTTATACTTTTGACAGTTGCAATCCACAATGAGATGGCCCTTTGCCTTGAGGCTGTCATAAAGAAGCATAGCATAACAGAAGTATGGCAGGATAAAATGATACCTCATGCCCAGGAAGTAAAAGAGAGGAAGAGAACACAATGCAACATTATTATTTAGGGCATGACTCCAGTGACCGAAGGCTCTTCCACTGCTCTTTCCAAGGATCTTCAGGGGAAAAAAAAGCCTGGATGTAGAGCAGAACAATGAGATAAGGAATTTCAAAGCAAAGAAAACTCATAGGAAAAGAAGGTTCTTGCACACAATAATTCATGTCATCTCATAGTGATGTTCTGGTTTTACTGAGAAGAGAAAATAGGATACTACTGTCTCTTAGCAAATTTGGTCTATGTAGATAAACATTTCGAATCAATTACTGGGTACTTTGAGAGCCATGAGGGAATCTGAAAGAAATAAGACCATTGTCTCAAAACACAATTAGTTAGAGTTTGAGGTACAATGTGTTCTAAAATTAGATATTAAATATTCCAGCTGAGTCATTTTCAATATCAGTAATTATTAAGTGTTTTTATTTTTTTAAAGAATTCGAATTGTATCTTAGGAGAAAAAGTGCATGCAACAGATTGAGTAAAATTTTATAAATAACCACTGCCCCTTGAAAGGAAGAGAGAGGGTGGGAGACTTTTGCTGGCCATATTTTACCAGGCTCCTCATTTGCTAGTGCAGGCATTTGGGAGCTGCTGGCAGGGGAGGAATAGAAAATTCTCTGAAAATGCTTAATTTCATTTTCAATTTAAGTAGCCAGAGTCGACTCAAAGAAATAGTCCCTGGAGTGAAATTTTGCAGCTGAGAAATTCTTTCAAATCTTTCCCATTCTGCTGCTAACATTCCTTAAAGCAAGAAATAGGCAGCTTGGTTCTTTTCTTGTTTTAGTCACATCTGAAGGAAGAAAATCCCCCTGATGCTCCCTCTTGTCTGCTGTAATAACATCTCTGTTGAGGGTCCTAATGGTGCTCTCAAAATCAGATGGACATGCTTGTCCATTTATGAAGTTTTCTTACAGCCAACATCCTCCTCAGTCCTCCACTCCACACCCGATCAAGGTGGAATATATGGCCTCATGAGTTCACTACAAATTCAAACTCTTTGAAAGGAAACATGAAAAGCCAGAAGAGCAAAGAAAAAATATCATGCCATGTTCCCAGCTGAAAACTGAAAGAGAATTAAGATATCGCATCCCCTTCCTGGGATCCCATAGCCTATATTTGAAGATGTAACCAAGTCAACCCATGTATTCGTGTATGGAAACGAGACTACCAGCCAGAAATATCACTACATCAGAAAGCAGAAGACCATTCAGAAAATAAAACTTGAACAGGTTTTAATGTCTAGAGAGATGGATTTACAGTAGTCAATTTTAGAATTGTGGTATAACCCAGATATTATATTTTTAAAACATTATGTTAGTAACAGAGTATGGTAGACTATATTGAAAAATTTCCCAATCTGTTCCATGAATCAAATGAGAAATTCCCAACTAAATCCACAAAGTTCTAGGCATTTAATTTTCCTTGTAAAACTTAGCAATCTGAGAAGCTGATTTATCTTCCTGGGAAGGAAATACCAGTTATCTACATAGACTGACACGCACTGCTTATCTTGATCTTTCTATTGTTCCATGCTTTCTTGAACTGTTGCTTGAAAGCCATGTGTGAAGTGCTCTCAGACCTCTGACTGGCAAGGTCTCTAGGTGAAGGTTTTGCTGCCTTTGGAAAGCATGAGTTTTTACAATGTCAGGGTCAGACAACTGCAGTCATTGTAGGAGTCCTGAATCTTGAGAAAGAAAAATGTGCTATGCAGAAGACCCTAGGATTGACCCTCACCACTTCATAACATCATGTGTAGGCACAAAGACCAGTAGTCCCAACATTTTGGAGTTGGAAGAAGGAGGAACAAGAGTTCAAGGTCATCTCTTTTCTATTGAAAATTGGAGGACAGCCTTCAACATGAGATGCTGTCTCAAAAACAAATATATAAATGAAACAGTCATTGATTTTAAGCTTTGATGGGAGATATTGCTTTTTTTAATTCTTAAGGGCAAAAAAAGTCTGATTCCCAAGGAATCAAACTAAAAGATAAACAAATAATCTTAATTATATTAAGAACTCAAAATCAGGATCTGGTTTATATCTCTGTAGTAGAGTGATTGCTTAGCATGTGTCTGACCTTGGACTGGTATTTAGCAAAAGAAAGAAACAAACAAACAAACGAAAATTTAAAGAACTAAAACTAAGTAAATTTAGATGGATCTTAATGCCTTAACCCTAACACTCAACAGCTGGGTAACAAATGTAGGTTTTTGTTTGTTTGTTTCTTTTTTAATTTGAGACCAGCCTGATCTACACAGTCAGTTTTAGGGCAGCTTTAACTACATAGCAAGATTCTGTCTCAAAAGCAAAAGTAGGGTTGAAGAAATGGTTCATTAGCTACAGTGGCACAGTCCTCTTCAAGCATGAGCACCTGAAGTGTCAACCACCCATGTCAAAATTTGGACATGCTGGCACATGCATGTGACTTCAGCACTGTGGCGGCAGAAACAGGGGATCCCTGAGACTCATTGGCAAGGAAGTCTAGACAAATCAAAATTTCCCAGGGCCTTAAGAAACCCTGTGTCACAAAATAAGGCTGATGAATCCTGAGGTTGAAATCTGGCCTTTACACAGACATGCAGCTACAAACACATAGAGGAGAAAATGAAAAAGAAATAGAGAAACAATTGAGAGTCTATGAATTTGTTACTCTCATCCCATTTTTATGACACATTTGAGGACTACCAGCAATGATTTTCATTTAAGACTAGATAAGATGGTAAGATTTCTTTTTTTCAATTATTCCTCTGTGTTAAAATACACATGCTTGCCTGCTGAGACTTTCTGCTAATTCACTAATTATTTATCAGATTTTGGTATCAGAGGAGACCGTGGCCAATTCTGAATCCCTGAACTTCAGAGAGCATCAGTGTTAGTCATAGGTATCGCCCTCACCAGTGGCATGGACATTGTGTGTGCTTTCTAACATCTTAAAATCCTCATGTCAGAAGCCTTTTTCCCACAATTTGATATGTTCCTTGCAATGACACATTGTAATTCATTTCCCATAGGCTGAATTATTTTTTTTCATTCTCCAATGAGTTTCCTATTAAAATGAAAATGTGGCTGGACAATTAACACTTAAGGTTATTTTCTTATAATCAACAAATATTTTGGGAAATTCATAGCAAGATTTGTTAAGTAGAGAACAAAGAAAAATGATTACACTAAATAAATAAATAAGTAAATAGCTGAAACAGAGGAGAAAGAAAGGAAATTGGAGGTGAAGAACACTAAAGAAGCTCTTATTATGTCACATGGTAGGAAACGACCTTGGAAACAGGACCACAAAGAAGGGAGCACACCGAGTTTTAAATAGCTACCTGGATGTTGTGCTTGCCGTATCTTGGAAGTAAATGATATTTCTTGTGGAAATAAAGATGAGATATCCTCATCTTGTATTTCCTTATTTTCACAATGAATACCCTTCACGTGTTAAGTACTATGATGGCTGTTCATTCGTGTTTGCTTCAGTCCTCCTAAATGCCTTTTTTTTTCTTTTGTTTTTAACATTAACTTTTACTTATTCATTTTTTCTTTTCTTTTTTAAATATTAGTTACAGTTTATTAACTTTGTATTCCAGCTGTAGCCTGCTCCCTCATTCCCTCCCAATCTCACCCTCCCTCCCTCATCTCCTCCCTGCCCCTTTCCAAGTCCACTGATAGGGGAGGACATCTTCCCCTTTCATCTGACCCTAGCTTATCAGGTCTCGTTAGGACTGGCTGTAATGTCCTCCTCTGTGGCTTACCAAGGCTGTTCCTACCTCGGTGTGTGTGTGGGGAGGGAGGTCAAAGAACCAGCCACTGAGTTCATGTCAGAAATAGTCCTTGTACCCCTTACTAGGGTACCCATTTGTATACTGAGCTACCATGGGCTACATCCGAGCAGGGGTTCTAGGTTATATCAATACATAGTCCTTGGGTGGAGACACAGTCTCATAAAAGACCCCTGTGCCCAGATATATTTAGACCTTGTGGAGTTCCTGTCCTTTCCAAGAAATACTAACTCCCCCTTCTTTCATATGATTCCCCACACTCTGCTGTCCACAGTGGTAGGTGGGTAATGCAGACTCATAAATCATCACGGCTGAGAACAAGTGACTGATGAGGGCTTGACCCTAAAGAAGATGACTATATGACCCTCTGTGAGGTTATGGAACATGGCAGAAAAGAAGCCAGAAAGAGGATATCCAGCTAGATGATAGAAACGACTTGCAGTAAATGTCTTCTAGATGTTAAGTGGTCACTGCATTCACGAATTCCCAACAGCTCTGAGGACCTGCACCAGACTTACACAGGAGTAAACCTGCCAACATTCCATCACAGGTGAGAGAGGGGCTTGTGAGACCCTACCTTAGGTGGAGAGTCAGTGCTAGCTAATCACTTCTAAAGAAGGGCATCATTTTCTTCAGTTGCACAGCAGCTGGTAAATTGTACATACTCCAGTAAATAACCCTAAACCCCTGCTTATGTCTCAATGAGTCATTAAAAACTATGAAAGAGACTTTGTTGAAAGAGGAGAGTGGTCAGTGGAATGAGAATAATGAAGAATAATGTGGGGAAGAAGTATGAAGAAATCATAGGTGAACGAAATTGGAAAAATGTATTTTGAAAGATTGAATGAAATAAATTTACCACCACAGACTGTTCTTTTAAGAAGTGTAAGATAATTTATATGACATTAACACTGTCTTATTGTGATAACCAGCTATGATAAATTGTCAAGGGCCTTATATGGACTCAAAGGACAAGTGCTGAGTCCTGATTTCATCGCCTCATGCACAAGCGCCTTATTCAAGATCTAACTCCTTTTTCAGTTAAATAAAGAAAATCAAGTTTTTCCTAGACATTCTTGGTGATAGCTCTGAGTGCTCAGGAAAATACTGTTGAAGAAAACACATGGCACAGCTTCTTTCTTAACAATCAGCCCCACCAATTCTCTGAACAGAGTAGAGCTAAAGCAATAGATCCAAGCAGAATTGACAAACAAAAGAAAAAATATTAAAATACATTCCTGAAAAGGAATAAATTAATTGAGAAGAAGCAGTTCCTTTAGTTATGGACTAAATATGTCTGTATTCCCTCCTCAGATCCTATAGCTAAAACCTCCACCCCAAGTAATGGAATATCAGGAGACCGAACTCGCAGAAAGTAATTAAATTTAAGGAAAGGGATCAGAATGATTATTAATCTTGACGGTTCACTTCACAGTATTAAAAAATGCCTAAAAGATCAATAAAGTACAACTGGGTGTGTTTATAATGATGATTCTATGAAGGCAGATACTTGTGAGGGCACTAATAAAATCAAGGAGTTAATACAGTTATGGGTTTTAAGTATATCCATGAAGGGACCTTGGTTGGAGTATCAGTCTCAGAAAATACGCCTGAGTCTAGATATTTTGGTTCTGTTGCTCCCCTTGGAGCTGCTGTCCTCTCCACGTCTTACTAACTACATCTTCTTTCATATGATTCCCTGCACTCTGCACAAAGTTTGGTTACATGTAGCCCATGGCAGCTCAGTATCCAAGTGGGTTCCCTAGTAAGATGAAGAGAGACTGTCTCTGATATGAACTCAGTGGCTAGCTCTTTGACCCCCACGCCCTGAGGGAGGAGCAGCTTTACTAGGCCACAGAGGAAGACAATTCAGCCAGTCTTAAAGACACCTGACAGGCTAGGGTCAGATGGAAGGGGAGGTTCCTCTATTGGTGGACTTGGATAAGGGCAGGGAAGGACATGAAGAAGGGAGGGTGGGATTAAGAGGGAACGAGGGAGGGAGCTACAGCTGGGATGCAAAGCGAATAAAATGTATTTAATGTAAAAAAATAAAAATCTAATGAAGCAAAAGAAATAGAAAAAATACATTAATGGGTTTATAATACAATAATGTTATTAGGAGATTGTGACAGAGAGAAGGTGAGTTCTGACTCAGGTGTGTGAGTCAAGGGGGCACTTATTGGTATTTTTATCAAACCTAGCCTTCCAGTGGATCTTTTTTTTTTTCTCTTTTTGCTTTTTGTGAAATAATCTGCATCACCATGCTCTACTTGGCAAGATGGACTCTGAAAACATGACCCCTTCAGTAAAACTCTTCTCTCTCATGTAGTCATACCTATGTAAAAGTAAATAAAATAGTTGGCATGTACTAAAACCGAAGACCTACCCTCCTGTTCAGTGCTGAGTTCCACCAGTTTGGTGATCTTCCCCCAAGATATAAAGCAAGGCGAGATGTTTTTTCTTTATACTTTCTTTTATTACTTTGTTTGATTCTATGCAACAAATTTAGACAATAATAGAAAAGAAATACTTTCCAGATTAGAAACTTTTCTGCTTATATACAATATGATTATGTGTGAAGAAACCACTGGAAAACAATTGTAGAACTATCAAATTAGGTGGCAGAGCTTCTAGGTTAATATTCATTACACACAAAATTAAGTTCGATTTATAAACCAGCAATGGACAATCCAGAAATAAACTCAATAAATTCTTATTTATAATAGAATAAAATATAAGGTTGTAAAAACAACTCTAGACAAATACACAAAAGATATTTAAGACAAACTTAATTGTTAACTATTATACAAAAAGATTAAAACTGTAACAAGCATAAATTGGCATCTCAAATCTTTGGATTGGAAGACAAGTTAAAGAAGTCTATATTTCCCAAATTGACTTACAGACTCGATATAATTCCTATGATAATCCAAATCTTCTTTGTAAAACTGGAATTTTATAAGAAATTTATAAATTTTACATGAAAATGTAAAAAATTAAGAAAGCTCAACGCAATCTTTAAAAAGGGTAAAGATGAATATCTTATACTTGGTTTGCTGAACTATTTAATGAAAGTCTGAAGTAATTAAGAAAGTGTGATGATGGATTCAGAGAACTAGAACTTAATTTTCATAAAATAGGCTTTTAATTAATTATCAAGTGACTTTGGGTAAGTGTGATAAGAAAATTTAACAGAAAAGAGCAGTTCTTTGAATATATGATGCTGTGAAAATTGAATATCATATATGAAAAAAAAATCCAGTCATCCTTAAAAATCTCATCATATAGAAAGATAAACTCAAAATGATTGAGACACCAAAATATAAGCTTCAACTAAAAGTCTTAAAACAGAATGTGTTTTTCATTCCTGCAATAATGTTATTTTTTAGACATGATATCAAAACCCAAACAGTAAAAGGAGAGAGGCCCATTGTAGTGATCCCACCAAAATTATAAATTTTTAAAAAATCTTTATTAATTACACTTTATTCACTTTGTATCCCCCCTGTGGTTCCCTCCCCCCTCCCATCCCAATCCCTCCCTTCCTCCACCCTCTGCATGCATGCCCCCCCCAACTCCACTGATAGGGGACTTGAAGCTTAGACTTGAAGACTGACTATGGCAATAAACAACTTTCATGGTGAGAAATGATGGAAGGAAAGGGAACCATTTTATAAATTCTTGTCCACCTACATAACATATTTCACTCTTGATAGGGGAGGTCTTCTTTTCCTTCCTTCTGATCCTAGTCAATTAGGTCTCATCAGGAGTGGCTGCATTGTCTTCTTCTGTGGCTTGGTAATGCTGCTTCCCCCTCAGGGGGAGGTAATTAAAGAGCAGGCCAATCAGTTCATGTCAGAGACAGTCCCTGTTCCTATTACAATGGAACTTGGATACTGAACTGCCACGGGCTACATCTGTGCAGGGGTCTTAGGTTATCTCCATGCATGGTCCTTGGTTGGAGTATCAGTCTCAGGAAAGACCCCTGTGCTCAGATTTTTTGGTTCTGTTGCTCTCCTTGTGGAGGTCCTGTCCTCTCCAGATCTTACTGTTTCCCACTTCTTTCCTAAGATTCCCTGCACTCTGCCCAAAGGTTGCCCATAAGTCTCAGCATCTGCATTGATAGTCTGCAGGGCAGAGCCTTTCAGAGGTCCTCTGTGTCAGGCTCCTGACTTTTTCCATCAGAAGAAGGAGAAAAGAGGGAATAAAATTTTATTCTTCAAGAACTTATTAGCAAAATGGAAAGAACTTATTGAGCAGGTAAACATAATTGAAACCTTACCTCTGTAGAAAAAAAAATCATGAACAGTTAATATGCCAACATCTTACAGCTCAATAACAAAATGGAAACTTTATACAAGGGCTTTGTAGCAATAACAAAGTTAAAATGTTAAAAATGTTTAAAAGTTAAATGTTAAAATGGATGTTTATCTACCATGACTGGTGTGCTCATGGAGAGAGGAAATAGAGTCAAATACAAGGCTCTACAAAGATATAGAAAGAAGCTTAATGCCTTTGGGTAATAGGGAGATCACCAGATTAATCAATAATCAACTCTCCCTGAGGGCCTTCAAGTTAACCAGTCATATGGACATTTGAACCTGGGTTGCCAACCTCCAAGACTGTTAATTCAATGAAGTTCTGTTGATTAAGACATCTAGTCTGTGGTACTCTGTTGTGACAATCCTAGAAAACAAATGTATCCACTTACACACAAGTAAACTATGCCACTAATAAGTGTCATGATTAGTCATTCATTTATTACAATTTATCTTTTACGAGGTGGCATAAATGAGAACAACTGTTCTTAAAAGAAATGACATGAAGCTTTCATACAAGATTATCAGAGATAAATGATCGTGGTTCATTTATTGCCTGAAGATACTGCCTGACTTATTTAAGTATTTCTTTCCCCAATATCTGTCTTGTTGTAAGGGATCATTCCAAAATGAGTTGACAATAGCCTTAGGAGTTTGCAAATATAGTATTATGATTCATAGCAGGATCAAACTAGGAACAAATTCTACTTTATGGAGAAATAAGCTTAGACTTGAAGACTGACTATGGCAATAAACAGCTTTCATGGTGAGAAATGATGGAAGGAAAGGGAACCATTTTATAAATTCTTGTCCACCTACATAACATATTTCACTCTTGACTAAGAATTCATGTCCACAAAGAGAGAGACTAAATCTAAGTTAGAGGCAATCAGGCTTCTTTTCACTGACAAGCTAAATATATACCATACCTGAGTAAAGCCAAGGGTTCAAATGCCAGATTTACTTATAGTGTGGAAAGGGGTTTTGTTTCTATAAAATGATTCATGGTTGTTTTGTGTCTCCTGTGTATACAAATTCTATAGAAGACAATATTGTGTTATCTTGTAATAGCTAGACTTACAATTGAAATATTTTCTATGATTCTGTTTTATTTTTAAATTCAAGGTCTTGAATTTAACAATTAACAACTTTTTCTTTTCTATCTCCAAACTTTTTGACTTTGAAATTTAGAGTAGATCTTGAAAATATAATTGAAATTTATAGCAAAAACATATTAGGAACACATATTTAGAGTCTAGTAATTGGGAAAATATTTTAGGACCAAATACATACCTCTAATATACCTCCTGCCTCTTAAGTGCATATATTTGAGATATACTGATCAAAAGTTAATATGCATTCATTGAATGCTTAATTATTCTAAAGGCTAATGTAAATTTACATTTCATTTTTATACTGGTTCTCTGAAACATATAGTATCACTAGACCATTTTATAACTAAGTTAATTAATTTAGACTGGTGAACGGTAACTTCATTTTCAAATGGCATAATCATAATTAAGCTTATGGATAGAGCTTAAAGCCACCTTTCTGATATCACTGTCCTTATTCTCTCAAATATATATCCCACTTTCTAATTAAACATGATGACCGAACAAGATTCTACCATTGCATGTTACCTTTGGCTACAATGGCCATCAGGGTGACATGTATGGTGAAGAGATTTTTGCCTCTATAATTTTGTATAAACGAAGTCATTTTATACTTCATATTATTTTCTGGAGTGATATTAACACAACTTGTATAGATTTTGAAGGCATGTATTGCAACAATGTGAGTCCTGGGTCATGGGCATTTCACAACTGACTTTTCATCTTCTTCTCATTACTAATTAGATTTAATCTATCAGAGTTTAGAAATAGGAGTTGTCTCTTCAGGATTGATTTTAAGGTTTTTAAGATTGAACAAAAGATTTTCAGTTCATTGTATTTGATGAACAGTTTTTGGCTCAGTGACATCAGAGAGACTTTAGGTGAGTGGTTTTCAGCCTTCCTAATGCGGAGACCCTTTAATACAGTTGTAGCGATCCCAAGCCATAAATTATGTTACTACTTAATAACTGTAATTTTGGTGCTGTTATGAATCATTATTAAATACCTGATATGCAAGATATATGATATGTGACCCTTAAGATATTGTGAGACACAGGTTGAGAACCACTGCTTTACATTTTGATGCGATATGAAATATTAAATGTAAAGACTGTGATTGAAAAATTACTTAATGTTACATTTTGAGGACAGTAAATAAAATATTTAGTATTTATTCCTTTGATATTGTTATCTTTAAGTTAAAAACAATTTAGAAATGTAGACTATTAAGCCTACAAATATGGAGCAATCTCATCTTTCAAACTCTGCTCTCTGTATAAATTGTCAATATCAAGATAGGTGTCAAAGCCACAGACCAAAGAACCATGAAACCAAGAGATGTACTGTCTGTATGAAGCTCACAGTAAGGATTATTGCAGACTTTTCTTGGTAGTGCACACTTGTAAGCCCAATGTTTAGTAGGCTGGGAAAGGAAGATATCACTTTTAAGGGTAACCTGGGCTACATAGTGATGTGTAAACAGTCTTAACTATATGATGAAACCCTATTTCAAAATGAAGACAGTTGCAACACAAGACAGTGTGATACATGCAATTGAAGTATCAACTCTTTTAAAGGATTGCTACATAAGTGCTAAAGAAACAGCTGGTCACGGGCATGGGATTATTTGTTGTGTATACTACTTCTACCAAAGAATATATGTCAATTGTTGCCCTGCCACAAATGATGGCTTTTCAAAACGAATTACATGAGATTTTCTTTTACCTTTAGAAGCTTTCTTTTTGGGCCAAATAACATGCAGATATGAAAAGACATGCTCTTCTTCTGTGAGCTCATTCACAGAAAAGCTCACATTGCTTAGCAATTTGCACTTTGCTATTTAGATTGACATTTGATAAAATCAAATGGAAAATGAAAAGATAAACTACTAATTGAAGAACGCCTGCCACTGCAGTAAGCATAATGTTTAAACAAACACAGTGCACAATTTCTTTCAAGATATTGTGGGCAACCAGTTTCCGTTCATCATGGAATTTTTGTTAGTGACAATATTCACAGTCACTGTATTGTTCTCTATACTTATATTGAGTTTCTTCAGAAACAGAATAGTGGAAAAGATAGGAAATTATTTTGTATGTTAATATTCCCTAGATAATTGAAATTGCACAAAATAATACTCTTGTTTGTTTGTTTGTTTGTTTACATACAATGTGACACAGGTAAAAGAATTGTCAGACACATAAGACATAATACAATCTAATCTAGCTGTCATGACTATAAGAATAATATACCAAGCAGACAGCAATGTTTATCCATACAACTTTCTAAATATTTTAGACTCCCACTAGTGTGCAGCAGGTTAAACAGTTTATAAAGAACCAGAAAGTAAACCATCCTCACAAATCAGGAAGCTCTTGAAACAACACAAGACTCACAGCAGGGTTCCTCCCTAACATTATACAAAAGTAGTCACAACTGCCATAGAAAGAGATCTTTTTCTTTTAATTAGCCATATTTATGTTTTCTTAGATAAAACTTAATTGATTATTAAATATTTTTAATTTATTTTTCCCATTTATTTTTTATTTTTATTAATTAGTTTATTTACTTTGTATCCCTCTGTACTTCCTTCTCTTCTACCCTCCTAATCCCACCCTCCCTCTTCTCCACCAGTGTCCCTCTCCCAGTCCACTGATAAGGGAGGTCCTCCTCCCCTTCCCTCTGATCCTAGTCTATCAGGTCTCATCAGGACTGGCTGCATTGTCTTCTTCTGTGCCCTGGCAAGGCTGCTCCCCACCTCAGGGGGAGGTGATCAAAGAGCAGGCCAATCAGTTCCTGTCAGAGACAGTCCCTGTCCTTATTACTATGGAGCCCACTTGGATACTGAACTGCCATGGGCTACCTTTGTGCAGGGGTTTGAGGTCATCTCCATGAGTGGTCCCTGGCTGGAGTACCAGTTTCAGAAAAGACTCCTGTGTCCAGACCCTTTGGATCTTTTGCCGTCCTTGTGGAGCTCCTGTCAACTCCAGGTCTTACTGTTTCTCACTTCTTACATAAGATTCCCTGCACTCTACCCAAAGTTTGGCTATGAGTCTCAGCATCTGCGTCGATACCCTACAGGGTAGAGTCTTTCAGAGGCCCTCTGTGGTAAGCTCCTGTCCTGTTCCCTGTTTTCTCCTTCTTCTGATGTCCATCCTCTTTGCCTTTCTGAATGGGGATTGAGCATCTTAGCCAGAGTCCTCCTTCCTGATTAGTTTCTTTAGATGTACAGATTTTAGTATGTTTATTCTATATTATATGTCTAATTTCCAGTTATGAATGAGTATATACCCTATGTGTCTTTCTGCTTCTGGGATACCTCACTCAGGATGATCTTTTCAAGTTCCCACCATTTACGTGCAAATTTCACGATTTCCTTGTTTTTTATCTCTGAGTAATATTCCGTTGTGTAGATGAGATATTTTAAGAGTTAAAAATGCCTTCAGGATGTGCAGAGAACTCACAGGGATGCAGCTTCTGAAACTCATTCCCCAACCTAGGATGTGCGATTGGTGATAGATAGGCAGATATTTGAGCTATACATTTGTATGTAACCCCTCACCTACGCCCTGTAAATCCAATAAACTCAATACTTTATGAGGCTAGATTTAGTTAGATTATTAATTCAACATTTTTTTCAGTGGGATTAATATTTCCCAAGGAAAATCACATGATACTCTTTAATCTAATATTTATATCATTGTCAAGTACTTTATTTGCCATAAAGAAAGGATTTACCTAGTTTTATTTAAGCAAAAAAAAAATAAACAGAAAAAGCATTATGTTTCTGCTTTATAATCACTATGATAAAAAAACCTTTGTAGATTTTTTTTACTATTATTTACTTTTCTATTATATGAGACATTTCACAGAATACAATACACTTTTAGAATAAACTACGGAAGAGACTGTAAAGAAGTACCTATTAGGGTTTTTTTTTTTTTCTTTTATCTATGCACCATGTCGTAGTTGGGTGAATAAAGTCACAGTTGATAGGAACAGAGAGAAATAGCCTGTGATGAGAAATGGTGTAACAACCACCTAGCTGCCCATAACAATAATGATGCCTGTAATAAGTGTGAAGTAGTTGCATTTATTTGCTTTCACTTACTTTAATATTTTTAGTGAAAAATTAAAATTTATTTATTTTTTAAAATCTTTATTATTTTTTTAATTTTTTGTTAATTAAACTTTATTCATTTTGTATCCCCCCATAAGCCCCTCCCTCCTCCCCTCCCGATCTCTCCCTCTCTCCCCTTTCTGCATGCATGCCACTCCCCAAGTCCACTGATCAGGGAGGTTCTCCTCTCCTTTCTGATCTTAGTCTATCAGTTCTCATCAAAAGTGGCTGCATTGTCCTCTACTGTGGCCTGGTAAGGGTGCTCCCCCCTGAGGGAGACCTGATCAAAGAGCAGGCCAATCAGATTATGTCAGAGGCAGTCCCTCTTCCCATTATTATGTAACCCACTTGGACACTGAACTGCCATGGGCTACATCTGTGCAGGGGTTCTAGGTTATCTCCATGAATAGTCCTTGGTTGGAGTATGAGTCTCTGAAAGTTCCCTGTGTTCAAATTATCTTGTTCTGTTGCTCTCCTAGTGGAGTTCCCGTCCCCTTCAGCTCTTACTATTTCCCACTTATTTTTTTTCTTTTTTCTTATATTTTATTTTTCTTTTTAGTTACATTTTGTTAATTCTGTGTCCCAGCTGTATCCCGCTCCCTCATTCCCTCCCCAACCCCATACTCCCTCCCTGATCTCCTCCCTGCCCTTTTCCAAGTCCACTGATAGGGGAGGACCTCCTCCCCTTTCATTTGACCCTGTTTTATCAGGTATCTTCAGGGCTGGCTGCAAAGTCCTCCTCTGTGGCCTAACAGACTGCTCCTCCCCTGGGGGGTGGGGGGGTCAAACAGCCTGCCCTTGAGATCATGTTAGGAATAGTCCGTGTTCCCCTTACTTTGGAGAACTACTTGGTTACTGAGCTACCATGGGCCACATCCGAACAGAAGTTCTAGGTTATATCCATAGATGATCCTTGGTTGAGTGTCAGTCTCAGAAAAGACCCTGTGCCCAGATATATTTGGTCCTTGTAGAGCTCCTATCCTTTCCATATCATACTAACTTCCCTTCTTTCATATGGTTCCCTGCACTCTGCCGAGGGTTTGGTTATGAGTCTTAGTGTCTGCTTTGAAACATTGCTAGGTAGAGTCTTTCAGATGCCTTTTGTGGTAGACTCCTGTCATAAGTTCAATGCACATCCCATTTGTCTTTCTAAATGAGGATTAATCACCTTCGCCTGTGTCCACTTTCTTGATTATCATCTTTAGGTGTGTAGAGTTCATTATGTTTATCATATCTTGTAGGTCTATATAAGCGAGTATATACCAAGTTTGTCTTTCTCTTTTTGGGATACTTCACTCATAATGATCTTTTCTAGATCCCACCAATTGCCTGCAAATTTCATGATTTCCTCCTTTTTGATTGCTGAGTAGTATTCCATTGTGTAAAAATACCACAATTTCTGTATCCATTCCTCCGTTGATGGACATCTGGGTTGTTTCCAAGTTCTGGCTATTACAAATGAAGCTGCTACAAACATGGTTGAACAAATGTCAAATGTTGTGTACCTGAGCAAATTTTGGGTATATACCTAGGAGTGGTATAGCTGGGTCTTGAGGTAGCACTACTCCTAGTTGTCTGAGAAAGCGCCAGATTGACTTCCAAAGTGGTTGAACCAGTTTACATTCCCACCAGCAATGGAGGAGGGTTCCCTTTTCTCCACAACCTCTCCAGCATGTGCTATCACTTGAGTTTTTCATCTTGGCCATTCTGATGGGTGTAAGGTGAAATCTCAGGGTTGTTTTGATTTGCATTTCCCTAATGGCTAATGAGGTTGAACATTTCTTTAAGTGTTTCTCTGCCATTCGATGTTTCCCACTTCTTACATAAAATTCCATTCACTCTGCCCATCAGTTGGCCATCAGGCTCAGCATCTGCTTTGAAAGTCTATACTGCAGATGCTTTCAGAGGCCGTTCTGTGGCAGGTTCCAAGGTTGTTTCTTGTTTTCTTCTGGCTTTCAGAGGCCCTCTGTAGCAGGTTCCTAGGTTGTTTCCTGTTTTCTTCAATAGCAGTCCTGTATATAAAAGACAAAAGGGCTGAGAATGAAATTAGAGAAACAACACCATTCACAAGAACCACAAATGACATAAAGTACCTTGGTGTAACGCTAACCAATCAAGTCAAAGACTTGTGTGAAAAAAATTTCAAGTCTCTGAAGAAAGAATTAGAGGAAGATATGAGAAGATGGAAAGATATCCCATGCTCATGGCTTGACAGGGTTAACATAGTAAAAATGGCCATCTTACCAAAAGCAATCTACAGATTTAATGCACTTCCCATCAAATTGCCAACACAATTCTTTACAGACCTGGAAAGAAAAATTCTCAACTTCGTATGGAATAACAAGAAACTGAGAATTGCTAAAACAATCCTGTACAATAAAAGATCTTCTGGAGGTATCTCCATCCCTGATCTCCATCTTAAGCTGTACTATAGAGCAACAGTTTTAAAAACTGCATGGTACTGGCATACAAACAGAATTGTGGATCAATGGAACTGAACAGAATACCCAGAAATAAACCCACACACTTACAGACACCTGATTTTTGACAAAGATGCCAAAACCATACAATGGAAAAAAGATAGCATCTTCAACAAATGGTGCTGGTCCAACTGGATGTCTACAAGGAGAAAAATGAAAATAGATCCATACTTATCACCCTGCAGAAATCTGAAGTCCAAGTGGATCAAAGACCTCAACATAAAACCAGACACATTAAATAGGCTAGAAAAAAAGGTGGGGAATACCCTAGAACTCATTGGTACAGGAGAAAACTTCCTGAACAGAACTCCAACAGCACAGGCTCTAAGAGCAACAATCAATAAATGGGACCTCATGAAACTGAAAAGCTTCTGTAAAGCAAAGGACGCCGTCATCAAAACAAAGCGACTGCCTACAGATTGGGAAAGAGTCATCACCAACCCTTTATCTGACAGAGGACTCATATCCAGTATATATAAAGAACTAAAGAAGCTGAAAAGCAGCAAAGCAAGTAATCCACTTAAAAAATGGGGAACAGAGCTAAACAGAGAATTCTCTGTAGAGGAATATACAATGGCAGAGAAACACTTGAAGAAATGCTCAACCTCATTAGCCATTAAGGAAATGCAAATCAAAACAACACTGAGATTTCACCTTACACCCATCAGAATGGCCAAGATCAAAAACTCAAGTGACAACACATGCTGGAGAGGCTGTGGAGAAAGGGGAACCCTCCTCCACTGCTGGTGGGGATGTAAACTTGTACAACCACTCTGGAAATCAATCTGGCGCTTTCTCAGACAACTAGGAATAGCGCTTCCTCAAGATTCAGTCATACTACTCCTAGGCATATACCCAAAAGAGGTTCAAGTACACAAAAAGGACATTTGCTCAACCATGTTTGTAGCAGCTTTATTTGTAATAGACAAAAGCTGGAAACAGCCAAGATGCCCCTCAACTGAAGAATGGATGCAGAAACTGTGGTACATCTATACAATGGAGTATTACTCAGCAATGAAAAATAAGGAAATCATGAAATTTGCAGGTAAATGGTGGGACCTGGAAAGAATCATCTTGAGTGAGTTGTCCCAGAATCAAAAAGACAGGCATGGTATATACTCACTCATATAAACATACAACATATAATAAACCCACTAAAATCTGTACATCTAAACAAACTAAGCAAAAGAGAGGACCCTAACTAAAATTTATTTTATATTTTGTTCATTTTATATCCCTATTGAAGCCTTCTCAGTTAACTCCCTCCAGCCCTACCCTCTCTTCTTCTCCCCCCCCCCATCTCCTTCCCGTAGTCCACCGAAAGGAGCAGATCTCTTTTGCCATCTACCCATAGCTTATCAAGTCTCATCAGGACTGCCTAGATCCTCTTCCTCTGTGGTCTGGTAAGACCGCAGCGCCAGGAGCAAGTGATCAAAGAGCAGGCAACAGAGTTCCTGACAGGAAGCTCTTGCTCTCCTTACTCGGGGAGCCATGTGGAGACTGAGCTGCCAATGGACTACATTTATCAAGGGGTCTAGGTCCTCTCCCTGCATGGTCCTTGATTGGTGCATCAGACTCTGCAGGATACCCTGGGCTCAGATACTTTAGCTTTGTTGTTCTACTTGTGGGGCTCCTGTCCCCTTCACTTTTAAAGGCTTTGCTGCAGTGGGGAAGAATGCTCTATATTGTCTCTCAGGATGGGCTAATACCTGAATAAGTTCAGGGCAACAGTGAAGAACTGGGCTCTTGTCTGAATCATAGTTGATCACAACCTCCAGTTCCTTTCTTTTTATTTTTTATTTTTCTGTCTGATTCCAAAGTCATATTCTTTTCAGTATTTTTGTGGTGGTGCTATAGTTGTTGGGAAGGATGTTCTGTGGGTATGGGAGGGGTCATTCATGTTCATCAGAGATGAACCAAAGGCAAGTTTATTGATATAGTCACTCGATATCCAAAAACTCATCAAGTAATTATAGCTGTATGGCCTGTGAGCCCCCCATATCCACCTGTGTCTCACTTCCAAGGCTGGGATTGCAAGCTTATCTGGCTTTTTTACAAGGACTCTAAAGCTAACCCTCAGATCTTCAGGCTTGTTTGACTTTTACCAGTTACCTCCCCAGTGCCTCATTTCTCATTACTTCTGTCAAAATCAGATAACAGTTTCTAGAATATGACCCCACAAACATAAAATAATCACTTTTAGGCATTTAACTGGACAGTCATGAAATGAACTGATTTTGGAAGGAGATGTGACCCAGTCATAAAATAGTCAGGGGTGTGAAAGCTTCACACTGATGTCATTTCTTTTTTTTTTTTTTTTTTTTGGTTATTTATTTATTTATTTATTTTTTCTTTTTAGTTACATTTTGTTAACTCTATGTCCCAGCTGTATCCCGCTCCCTCATTCCCTCCCCAACCCCACACTCCCTCCCTGATCTCCTCCCTGCCCCTTTCCAAGTCCACTGATAGGGGAGGACCTCCTCCCCTTTCATCTGACCCTGTTTTATCAGGTATCTTCAGGGATGGCTGCAAAGTCCTCCTCTGTGGCCTAATAGACTGCTCCTCCCCTGGGGTGGGGGGTCAAACAGCCTGCCCTTGAGATCCTGTTAGAAATAGTCCCTGTTCCCCTTACTTTGGAAAACTACTTGGTTACTGAGCTACCACGGGCCACATCGGAGCAGAAGTTCTAGGTTATATCTATAGATGGTCCTTGGTTGAGTGTCAGTCTCAGAAAAGACCCTGTGCCCAGATATATTTGGTCCTTGTAGAGCTCCTATCCTTTCCATATCATACTAACTTCCCTTCTTTCATATGATTCCCTGCACTCTGCCGAGGGTTTGGTTATGAGTCTTAGTGTCTGCTTTGAAACATTGCTAGGTAGAGTCTTTCAGATGCCTTTTGTGGTAGACTCCTGTCATAAGTTCAATGCACATCCCATTTGTCTTTCTAAATGAGGATTAATCACCTTCGCCTGTGTCTACTTTCTTGATTATCTTCTTTAGGTGTGTAGAGTTCATTATGTTTATCATATCTTGTAGGTCTATATAAGCGAGTATATACCAAGTTTGTCTTTCTCCTTCTGGGATACTTCACTCATAATGATCTTTTCTAGATCCCACCACTTGCCTGCAAATTTCATGATTTCCTCCTTTTTGATTGCTGAGTAGTATTCCATTGTGTAAAAATACCACAATTTCTGTATCCATTCCTCCGTTGATGGTCATCTGGGTTGTTTCCAAGTTCTGGCTATTACAAATGAAGCTGCTACGAATATGGTTGAACAAATGTCCTTGTTGTGTACTTGAGCAAATTTTGGGTATATACCTAGGAGTGGTATAGCTGGGTCTTGAGGTAGCACTACTCCTAGTTGTCTGAGAAAGTGCCAGATTGACTTCCAAAGTAGTTGAACCAGTTTACATTCCCACCAGCAATGGAGGAGGGTTCCCTTTTCTCCACAACTTCTCCAGCATGTGCTATCACTTGAGTTTTTCATCTTGGCCATTCTGATGGGTGTAAGGTGAAATCTCAGGGTTGTTTTGATTTGCATTTCCCTAATGGCTAATGAGGTTGAGCATTTCTTTAAGTGTTTCTCTGCCATTCGATGTTCCTCTTTTGAGAATTCTTTGTTTAGCTCTGTTCCCCTTTTTTTAAGTGGATTACTTGGTTTGTTGCTTTTCTGCTTCTTTAGTTCTTTATAAAGGAGGATCAATGGAATCGCATAGAAGACCCAGAAATAAACCCACACACCTATGAATACTCAATATTTGACAAAGAAGCCAAATCCATTCAATGGAAAAAAGACAGCATCTTCAACAAATGGTGCTGGACCAACTGGATGTCTACATGCAGAAAAATGAAAATAGATCCATATTTATCACCCTGCACAAAACTAAAGTCTAAGTGGATCAAGGACCTCAACATAAAACCATATACTCTAAATCAGTTGGAAAAAAACGTGGGAAACAGCCTAGAACTCATTGGCACAGGAGACAACTTCCTGAACAGAACACCAACAGCACAGGCTCTAAGAGCAACAATCAATAAATGGGACCTCATGAAACTGAAAAGCTTCTGTGAAGCAAAAGACACTGTCATCAAAACAAATGGACAGCCTACAGATTGGGAAAGAATCTTCACCAACCCTTTATCTGACAGAGGGCTAATATCCACTGATGTCATTTCAGTTCAGCCTCCTTTACATAATGTCGAGATTGCTGTGAAACTATGGATATTTTGATTTTGGGTTTTGTTTTCAGTTTCCCACAAGTCACCCTCTGGTAGAGTCCTAATGAGCCATGAAGTAAGTAGTGAGGGGAAACTCTGATAAATTAAATTAAATTATAGCTAATTGGTTGACTGATTAATCTCTTTTGCTTCCTGCTTTTTTGCTGAAATGATTGATAAGTCTGCAGACCCTAAAGAATTACAACATGTGCTTGAATAAAGTGAATAAATTACAATAAAAAAGAATAGGTAACACCAAATCACTAATTTGTCTTTAATTCTCATAAGACTACATGATTTAAGACAAATACCTAACTTACTAGTATGTTTTCCTCTATTCCAGAGTCAGTCACAGATGTTAAACTTCCAAAACTCTGAGACAGAATAGTGGGTACTATCTTTACTAAAGAGTATTCACTCCTCACCTGGCGCTAATGTTTGTGATTAGGAAATCATTCTTTGTGATTTGACAGAATGGATCATCCCTTCTCAAGTGACCAGACTTATAAAACATTGAGCTATTAACAAAAACTACAACAACAAAAAAAAAAACCAGTTCTTCATAATTGCAATGTTATTTTCCAAAGCCATAAAGATGTGTATTTAACACCTGCAGTCATTGCCCTCCAGCCACGAGAATGAATACACCAGAGATAATTAATCTTTACATGACCATGTTTATCCTCTAAAGGTTTGGAAAGCCTTCAGATTTTCTTAAAATAATTATGTCATGTATGTCCTTAAAAAAATAGTTTCCTTTTGGGCGTTTGAAAATGTATCCATTAACACAGAGCAACACTTAGAAAAATAGACTCAAGGTCTTCAGTTTGGCTTTCCAGTGACTGCACTGTGTATCAGTGAGCTGCTGAGTGATGGAATGAAGCTCTGGAAGCTGAAATGGGAGGTGAAATGCAGCAGCGTGCCGCTCCTGGAAGGGCGCAATTCAGAGCTGCATGAAGTAGAAAGCACACTGCCGCGACCAGTTTTCTCTGAGCTTTGGGAAGGCACGTTTAATGTCATCACATTTTCTTTGAGCTCTTGCATGTCTTATGAGTTTATTCTGTGATGAATGCATTGCATGCTACAAATACATGTGTTGTGTTTGTCCTGTGGGACATATGTGTACAAGTCACACATCAACCCAGTCTAGGAAGTCATTATAATTCTTTAGTTTTTCAAGTAACTTTAAGGAACAGGGGAGATGGTTCTGTGGATTAAGTGCTTTCAGCACAAGCATGGAAACTGGATTTTGGATCCCCAAGGCCCATGTAAATTCTCAGTAGCTGAAAGCATATTTCTTCCAGTTCTAACAGTAGGAAATGGACTTCCAGGGTAAGCTGATGCCAAGATTAGTCATGGCGGCCAGCGCCAGGTTCCGCTGAGAGACTTGCACTCTTACACATGTGGACATGCAAATGCGTGAACATACCACACGTGCCCACACAAAACACTTTAAGTGCAAAATATCATATCTAGCAGGGATATTTAAATGCTTATTTTAATAGCAGAACATTTCCTTCAGAGGAAATTCTACCGATAAATACATCCTAAATATCAAACAATTAAGCCGCTCTGATGATGCTCAAAAGAAAAGCCATGATAGTTTTCCACAAGCTTCCTCACAGATGAAGACGTCCTTCAAGTCCCTCTCAGCAACGTCAATGTCACTCTTCATGCTTAACAGGTGTCCACAGCTCTGTTTCCATGCCTACCAACCCCCAAAATTCACTGCTGTGGGGTGGCCACTCACTCTGATTAGCAGTGAGTGTGCGTTATAAATGCTGTTATTTATTATGAGTCAAAACATACTTCCTGGGAAGAGGCTATGTAGGTCACCAAGTCAGAGTGTGAACAAATGTGAGGAACAGATAGTGAATCTCAGGACCTGCCTGTTGTAACCATGGGTGCTTGTAAGTCGAGGGCTGTGGCCAGCGAAGGAAAACTGTTGCTAGAGCTTGCTGGTCAGACTGTCTAGACAGTAGAGACCCTGTTTCCAGCCAATAATACACAGCTAGAGGGAAGGACACCTGAAGTTAGTCTTCCTATGCCATGAACACAAATATACAGAAAAAATGATACATCTTTGAGCACACACGCCACGCACACACATGAAGAAAAATATATATATATATATATATACAGTATGTATACAGATATGTATAATAAATATGCATACATACATTCCTTTAATTTCCTTACACTTTTTTCATTACCACTGATATCAGTCCTATTAGCTCTAATAAAATCTTAAATGTCTGACAGGTGGGGTGATGGCTAATATTACATTTTTAAATAAATTTTCAACACATTTAAGAAAGCATAAAACTAATAATTGTTTGATAGATAATATTCATTTCTCTACACACCCGAGCATATATATTATGTATATTGTCGCCCATAACAATTCAATGAGTAGATAATATCATTTATATGTTTTATGGTTTACAAAGGCCAATGAAATTCACCACACATGTACATTAGGGGGAGAGGGAGCCAGGGCACAACTGCTCTTTGCTTTCCAAATCAAAATCATCTCGTTTTAATTTGTATACAGTTAAATAAATCTATTTCACTTACTCATTTTGATGATTTTACATATATGTATATGTTTATAAAACTGATATCTAACTTTACCCCAGGTTTTATGCTTTAAAGTTTGTTTTCTTACTCAATGTTCCTTTGGAAGGCATTCATATGCCTTATTTTTTGTATATTTCATATATATGTATGTATAATGTACACTTATTTCACTGTGTTTATTATTTCTGTAATAGAATACCACAGACTAGGTAATTTAATAAGGAAAACGCTATATGCTTGTAGTGAAATATCACATTGAAACTCATTAGTATGTATGATTAATGCATGTTGATTAAAAAGTTATATTTGGAACATTTTATGCAATGAAATCACTTTTAAAATGTTATTTTAAAACATAAATGAACATGTTTCAACTTAATACTTTCAGGGGATATGTTTTAATGGGATTGAATACTAATGCTCCTTTGAAAGGAAATAGGAAAAATGTATAGTGCCTTTGCCATCAGGTATATACATATGTCAAGTAATGTTGCTTGAATCTGATGAATACATGATAGAATGCCTTTGGTGTTGAACAACAGCTAATACATTAATTCTTCCAGTTCTGGAAACAAAAAGCATACAGCTAAGGAGATGACACTGGTGGGGATTTTGCTCCATCCTAAAATTTTGGAGGATATTATAGGTCTGGAGAAGGGATTTACCAGAATTTATCAGAACCCCAGTCCCACCATAACTATACTTGTGATGTCCCTAAACCGTCTGTAAGAGAGGACCCCTCTATCAACCCTGTTACATAGAAGATTGTGTGTATATACTAAGGGACATTCAAACTCACAAAATTTCTTATAATTGGAGATATGATTCAACTGTAGCATGCTAGTTTTAATATTTAGACAATATGTTTCATATTGTCTGTTAAAACATTTATTTCTACTGTTCTTGGTTAAGTACTTAAGGGATGAAATTTAGGGTCACAGGAGTTAGTTTGGTTTTGTTATCAAAAGGTAACCCTATCCAACTCTGTAACAACTGGTTACACTGTATTGGAGGTTTCTTTGTTTCTCATCTTCAGAACAAAATAATATCAGTCATTTCTTCAAAATGTATTCCATTTGTGGGAGTGTGTGTTTGTCTGTCTCTGTGTGTTGTATATTAAGAAATTTGAGCTAGGCATGGTGGCGCAGGCCTGTAATCCCAGCACTCAGGGAGGCAGAGGCAGGCAGAAGAAATCTGTGTGTGAGAGCATGTCACCTGTGCACGTGTATGGAAGTCACAGGTTGACATTGGCTTTCTTTCTTTATTCTCTTCCACCTTGTTTTTCAGACATAGCTTTCACTATTCCTGTAGCTCACTAGTTGAATCAGACTGGCTGACCAGCAGGTCCTTTTAAATCTCCCTGCCTCTGCTTTTCCAGTGCTGGGATTACAGGTTTACACCACCAAACTTGAGTTTTACAGGGGTCTTGGGAAGCCAGTTCAGGCTCTATTTCTTGGGCTACCGGCATTTTATCCACTAAGTTGTCTCTCCCGGCCCGGCATTTTAATTTGAATTCTTCTAATTACTAATGAAGTTGAGCTTGTTATCCTATGGATATTTTCTTCTCTTGTCTGGGAATGAAGTTCACATATAACCTCATTTTCTGAGATCTTCATATATAATGATAGTAATGAATATTATTGCCTTTTATTTCCTCAATAAATGACTTTTCTTTTCTTTTAAACACAACTTACATTTTCATTTCCTTCTGAAGTTTTCTGCTTTTTATTTTAGCTTTTGAAGTAAGTAAAAGTTTTAGAAGGTTTTGCTCATACATTTAGAGCTCCAAGTCGGTAATAACTCATCCTTGTTGTAAGATAAGGATCTTGTCCTTCCTTGTTTGTCTTTATCCACATAAAGCACTATGTATTAAAAAATAATTTATTGATAAATTTACTCATCAAATTGTCTTTGCACATACTTTTTGAAAACATTTTTTTTTGTATGTGAGGATTGCTGTTTCTGTTCTGTTTGTTCAACTAAATTATATCGAGACATAAGGTAGATTATTTTAACTATTTGATTATTTCATTATTAGGGTTTGTCTTGAACTCAGTACATGTGAGTTTTTCAATTTTCTTTTCACTTTTTATAGCTAATTAAATACCAAAAATCATATTTTACTAAAATTTTTTAAAAGTTACCAAGTTCTGAAATCAATTGAAGGGAAATTGATTGAGATGGTATCAAATCTACAGCCCAGTTTAGTCTTCTAATGCATGAAATAATGTGTGTTTCCTTTTGTTGATAGAGAGCTTTGTTATTTACTTGCAACAATGTTTTCTGAGGTTCTGTCTGTTGATCCCACATGTATTTGCTAAGTTCATTCCCATGACCTTCTCTGTGACTATCAAAACTAGAGTCTCACACGTTAGAAGCAAGATCAGAAAGGAGAGGAGAACCTCCCCTATCAGTGGACTTGGGGAGTGGCATGCATGCAGAAAGGGGAGAGAGGGTGGGATCAGGAGGGGAGGAGGGAGGGGCTTATGGGGGATACAAAATGAATAAAGTGTAATTAATAAAATAAAATAAAATAAAATGCAAAAAAATGAAGCAAGCATGCCTCCTCTGAGTCCTTTCCCCAGCTAATGTAAAGTAATATTTTTGAAATAATTATAAACTATATTTTTGAAATTTTGTTATCTCATTGTTTATTTTTACTGTCTAGTCAGCTAAGGCTTGAATATGGAACTTCCCATGACTCTTTCTTTGAACACTTAGTACTCTGCAGTTGGTAGAACTATTTTGGGAAAGGGTAGAAGCTTTAGGAGGGAGGACTTGGTTGGAGGAAGCAGGTCATTTTCTTAAGAAGTTTTTCTTGCTCACTTCCTGCTCTGTGTCCACTATGAGTCACACAGCCCCCTCATCCACAGAGTCCTCCTACCATGGTTCTGTCTCACCACAGACCCAGGAGCGATGGAGTCAAGCAACCCTATAGAGCTGCAACCTCTGAAATCATCAGCCAATTTTTTTTCAGGTATCTTCCTTTCTGAACAGGCATTTCATAGCCTCCTACACAGAAGTAGCTACTACAATCATAGAGTTGGTATGTGCCTATTAACTTTGAATTCTGAGACCCGTTTGATCTTCATTCAAAAGGCATTTTCTACTTTTTTGTTCACTAGGGAGGCTGAAGATTTGAAGGCCAACTTGCCTGGCTGTTGCTTTGCTTGATTAAAGCTTTATCTTGATTTACCTTACACTTCTCATATTTTATTATAATCCCCCCCCCCAGTCCCCCCCACACACCTGAGACACCCTGAGCATTGCGCACTGGCAACTACCTTGCAAGGTCCTGGAACTCTCCACTCACATCCTCTCTTTTCCATGATTGCCAGAAACAGCGTTGATAAACTCTCTGTCTCTACAAAATAAGGCTCCCTTGGCTCCTAAGGGCTAATCAGACTTTTGTCTTGCTCACCTATTAACTCTACATCAGTAACAGCATTAAAGTCTGAATTATATAATAAATTTTTGAATTTTTAGTTTTTCATGAGTTGATTGATGGTGGAGCATGAAACTTTGTACTTAACTCTGTTCAGTCCCGTGCCAAGCTCTTCAGAACTTTAAGGCACTTAAAACTGTCAATGATACAGTTCTCATGGCCAACAGCCCAGCTTTAAGATGCCCCCAACCACTGGTAATTGTAGAGACTTTTCTCACAGATTCTGTGAGTCAGAGATCCATGTAGAACTTAATTACCCTCACCCTTGGATCTGCAATAAACCTACAACCTATCAGTTACTGTGAAGGTCTCACTGGACATACAGAAAAGTTAAATTATGTATTTCTAAAATACACAGATAGAGTAGCCTCAGGATACCTGTTCTTCTGCCCAGACAAGACAGAAAAAAGAAGAAAAAGACAATCCCCAAGTTTGTCTAGAACATAAGGCAAACATTGTATCTTAAAATTGTGAAAGAGGTTTTTTGTTTGTTTGTTTGTTTGTTTGTTTGTTTGTTTTTTAACCTCCTGTTCTACCTTCCAGATAGACTAAGGCAGGGAAGGGAGCTAGGGATCTTCAGGGATCCTGGGTAGCTCTTTCCCTCTTATGTCATGGAAGCAGTCCTCTTCACATCTCACTAATTAGCTATGTCTTCAGGGGCTTTACCTTTCCACTGGACTTTGTCCTAGTAGGTGATCTATACAGTGGTCTCACAGCCATTGCTTCCTAGGCCTCATGTGGGCTTTTGTCATAGCATTGTATATGAAAGCTTCCTGTCTAAGTCAGGTGATTCATTGGCCATCTTTAAGAATCTGTAGGGAGAAAGTCACTCCCTTGTGGATTTTGGACTTTGTACAGTCATGGAGAGAACAATAAAGTGATATTGCTATGGCTTACCACTTGAGCCTAGCAGAGCCTTATTGAGTTGAGCCCCTATTGTGTTGATCGAGGAAGGTCTGTCAGGATGTGCAAAGGAGGGCACTGAGCTAGCTCAGGCAAAAAGCGGTGGGATCCTATGCATCTGAGGCACCTCTTTTGAGAGAGTTGTATCTGCTGGCCATTGGCTCAATTGAGTTTACAATGAATACATTATCAAAATTCTACCCACCTAGTAAACTTATGATTAGTAAGCTTCATCTCTGCTCTTTTCTGAGTATGTGTGTTCCCTCTTAAGAAAACATGGCCAGGTTAGGAAATTTCCAAATCCTTAAGATGTTCTTCTCTTTTGTTAAAAAATCCAATCTAGACTAAGATCAGAAAGAAGAGGAGAACCTCCCCTATCAGTGGACTTGGGGAGTGGCATGCATGTAGAAAGGGGAGGGAGGGTGGGATCGGGAGGGGAGGAGGGAGGGGCTTATGGGGGGATACAAAATGAATAAAGTGTAATTAATAAAAAAAAGAATTCAGGAAAAGAAATCCAATCTTATTTTATTTCTCTTATCTGATTAATTACTATAAAGCAATCAAAAGAAATCATGCCACACCAGAGGTATTGTTTATAGGTTGATTCTGATTGCCCTGATTAAGCTTCCTGGTTCATTGTTCCTAAACTGCGCTTTTCATGGATGAGAAGGACACGAACACAATTCAGCCAAGTTCTTTGCCATTTTATAACAAGGATGACCTTTCTTCAAGTTTCGAATAACACATTTCCTATACCAAAGGGGACGTGATTTTAACAAGGTGACATTTTAACAGAATTTGAAGGTAGTTAGAGTCAGCCATGTGGACACTTGTGGGAACAGTGGTTCCTACAGAGAATGGGCCAGGAAGGGTGCAGGAGCCTGACTCTGGCTTGAAAAAAATTAAGGATTCCACTGTAGTCACAATATAGGGAGAGCAGGGAGGATACTGGAAGAAAACAAGAAGGTAATGAAAGCTAGAACTTGGGTTTGTGTTATGCCATCACTTTTCATCTAAATGACATAGAGGTCATTCAAAAGCCTCGAGTCAAGAAATCACCAAGAAGCAACTCACACTTAAATGTCAAATTGCCTCTGTCAATGTTGAAAGAATTCAGTTATGAAAATTATTTTTCATCATATTGCTAGGTGAATTCAGTTAAAGAAATGAGGTAGACAGAAAAAAAAGCCCAAAAAGATATCTTCAATATGGCTTGCTTTAGAAATCCTCACTAAAGGAGAAGTGAACATGGAAATTGTAGAAAGGGAACTCAGAGGAATAAAACAAACAACCAAACAAAATGATGGAAGTGTAAACTGGCCGAATCTCAAAAGAGAATAATCAACTGTTTAATGTTTAGTTTGTTGAAATGCTGCTGAAAATTATCCAGTTTGCCTGTGTTTCTCTCTCTCTTTCTTTTCTCTCTCACTCTCTCTCTCTCTCTCATGTGAGTATGTATGTGTGATTCAGCTTATTGTAATAAAAGCCTTTTTAGCTATGTTATACAGAAAATTGCCCTATGAAAACCAACTAAAGAGGCAAGAGAAGACAACAGAGACAGAGACACAGGGAAGTCATCTGAAGTGTTTCTGGTGGAGAAAAGTGAGAAAAAAGAAATCTAAATGAGACAAAGGGAACTGTAAAAAGTCCTTTCAAATGTGACATAGAAGGAAATTGAAGTAAAATCTGGAGAGAAGAGATTTAAATTTCAGCAGAAACATTCTCTCACTCTAGCAGAAGGGACAACAAGTGTGTGGGCAGGTGGTACTTATGCTGCAGCTCTTGCTGGTATTTTTAGATAAGTCAGTTCTCATCTGCTGATTCTGTTTTCTTGAAGAAGTATGCCGAGAAGTCATTAGCAGCTAGTGCTAGAAGTTTGAAGGAGGCATGCTGGAGTCGATAAGTGAACTTGCCAGCCAACGGTATTGTGTAGTGTTGTGTCCAAATTGATGCCAGTGTTCAGAATTTGTCTGATTTAATTTTTTATTCTGAAATGAATCTACTTCTACTCATAATGGTGTGTATTTTTTTCTCTCACATATTTTCCTATGCACAAGTATTGACAAGTGAGTCATTTGTTTTCAGATGGAAGAGAGGTCTTGTAAGAAACTGGGAAGGACCTTATATAAATATATAAAAGTATGATTGAAGTTGTGTTTTAATGATACACAAATGATAATAATTTCACCAAAAACAATGGATTTTAGAATAATATTTGTTCTTGATTAAGCTGAGGACAATTAAAGTAAAATAATCAGGAGCAGTGAATTAAAGAAAAGGAAATTTGTGTTTGGGCTTAGCTAGATGAATTGGGACTAGATTTTAAAACGTAGTGTTGGGTGGAAGGAGAAACAGGTCATAGGTAGGTCGTGGGGGGAGCCGGTCACATCATATCCACTGTCAGGAGGAAGAAACAGAATAAGAGGAAACAATATAACCAGGAACAAAAGGTTAAGCATGACACTGTGGAAATCAAGGGAGCAAGGAGTTTTAACAAATGAGAAGGCTGTTTGAAACAGCTTTGGAAATGACAAGGAAATAGTCTCATATATGGCTTGACACATCAATCATGGATGTAGAAACTTAGGGAAACATCTAGGTAGGTCCAAAAGTTGGATGGGATCTTAACAAGGAACAGAGGTTAAAAGCACTTTGCTTGTTGCAGTTATGTAATAAGAAATAAGACCCTGTGGAAAGACACACATTAAAAGATTGTAAAATATAGATAGAGTATATAGGAGATGATGGCATAGAGAGTAGGTAAATTCAGGACTCTACCAGTTGTAAACTAATTAAAAATATAATAAATAGTGCATAAACTCATTATGAATATAAATTATAAGAAATCTGGGCAAAATTTCCCTGCATGGATAGAAAATGCTCCTTCCAGAAAACATGGCAGGATCATGAAGCAACTGCTCATTTTGCATACAAAGTCAGGCAGAAGAGGAGAGACAAAAGGGAGGGAGAGAGTAGAGGGAGGTGGGGGTATGAAGAGAGAAGATAAGAAAAAGAGAGAGAGAAAAAGGAAGATTAGTTGATAGCTTATTTTCTCCTTTTTATGCAACCTGAAATTCCAGTACGTGAAATGGTGACATTCACATATTCATTATCAGGGTGGGCCACAGCCTTGAGACAAAATCAGATACCACACCATCTCAATGAAGAAAGAAAAAAAAAAGACAAAGTTCAACACCTTTTCTGAAATTCAAAGGTGAACTTTTTACTGAGATCCCATAAAAAAAGAAAAAAAAAGAAAAACAAAAAAACAACGCTACAATTTCTCAACAGTTGCAAAAAGCCTAACTATTTTTTTTTTCTAAAATGAATGGTTATAAAGAAAGGTGATATGACAAGGCTAAAGCAATAGTAAAATCCATAGAGCACATATTTTTCCTATACCACCAGGGCAAATGATAACGTCTTGGGATGGAGAGTACATGAACACTTTCACACACACAGATACAAATGTATTTGGTTGGTTCTCTCACAACGCTAATTCTACATATGGCTTGACATCCACTCACACAGGAGAAAATAACACAGAGTCAGTGGCTAATTCACACATTAACATTTTTTGGTAATTTAAATATTTTGTTTTTGAATGCTTTGGAAAAATTAACTGATTTTCTAAATGAACCAAAGGGCCCAACATGACCGTAAAAATGGCAAAACACAAGATTCCCTGTACTCTGCCCAAAGTTTGGCTGTGAGTCTCAGCCTCTGCTTTAATACCTCAATCAGTAGAGTCTTTCAGAGGCTGCTTGTGGTAGGCTCCTGTCCCCTTCCCTATCTTCTCCTGCTTCCAATGTCATTAGTCCTTCTGAATGAGGATTGAACATCTACCCTAGCGTCTTCCTTCTTGTTTAGCTACTTAAGGACTATAGATTTTAATATGTTTATCCTAAGTTATATGTCTAATGTCTACTTATGAATGAGTATATACCATGTGTATCTTTCTGCTTCTGGGTTGCCTCACACAAGATGATCTTTTCTAGATCCCACCATTTGCCTGCAAATTTCATGATTTCCTTGTTTTAATAGCTGAGTAGTATTCCATTGTGTAAATGTAACAGTTTCTGTATCCATTCCTCCATTGAGGGACATCTAGGTTGTTTCCAGCTTCTGGCTATTACAAACAGAACTACTACAAACATGACTAGGGGAGAGACATAAGGGGAGAAGAGGGAGGGAGGGTGGGATTGGGAGCACATGAGGGGGCCACAGCCAGGAAAAAGATTGAATAAATTGTAATAAATGATAATAAAAATATTAAAAAAAATTAAAAATGGCAAAACTGATTTCATGTTCACAAGCCATCTGTAATTTTTTATATGATTTTCAATTTATTGTTATAACTGTTATCACCATATATTTATCCATACTCTCCATTCGTCAAATATTAAGTCATTTTTAAAAATATAAATAGTAAGTACACACACCTGCATATATATGCATATATATACATGTGTATACATACATATAGTATTTCTTCAGAGGGAACATCACCATTGGAAAAAACGGTGATGGAATAGGGAAATCTGTGGTGCCTACAATATACTAGCAAAAGAAAACTAAGACTCTGTTTTTGAACTTTGATCCAACAGTGGAAGGAATCAGATTCTGAGATTCAGAGCCAAACATTAGACTGAGCCCAGGGAGTCTTGTGGAAGAGAGAGGTGGGGAGGATAGAAGGAACACGAGGGGACAAGAACTCCACAAGAAGACTAACAAAGTCAACTAATCAAGACCTAGAGGGCCTTACAGAGACTGAAGCACCAACCAAAGAGCATTCATGGACTGAAACTAGGTTCTTGATACATATGTTATTGATAGGCAGTTTGGTCTTCATGTGTATCACCTGTCAAGTGGAACAGGGGGCCCTCTCTGACATGGACTTGGTGGCCTGATTTTAGATGACTTTTCCCTAGCTGGGCTGCCTTGTCTGACCTCAGTGAAGAGGATGTGCTTAATCCTGTTGCAACTGGATATGTTTGGGTGGGTTGGTTACAAAGGTGGGGGAGCCTTTTTCTGTAGAGATGGGGAGGGAGAAAGGGAGAAGAGGATGTGAGGATGGGACTGGAAAGGGAGCAAAGGGCTGCATTCAGGACGTAAGGTAAATAAATAAATAAACTTTAGAAAAGGAAAAAAAACTGCAAATAAAGTGTTTCCGTCTCAACCACTTGACACATTTTATCTTACCATTTGAAATCTGAGGTTCCTTGAGGAAGCATTGTTTGTTCTTGCTAGCATGCCATTTTACCTCATGCATCTAATCAAAATCTCTTTAAGACAAGTGTAAATAGAACAAAATGTCACTCTTTCCCTCCATGGTAGTAGAGAAGAGCTATTGGTACTTATGCAGAGAAAAATTAGAGTGAGCATTAGTAATGTACAGTATTATAGGTCAAATTTTTCATTTAATAGTTAGTAGTTTTTATTTGACATTCCAGCGGTTATTTGCCAGTAACAGAAAAAAAAATATTTCAAACTATACTTCAGCGAAGAACTTTTAAATGGAAAGCTATATTACACACATGCTTTAATATGGAAAGTAACATTTATCATTTTAGTACTTACAAGTATATACCTTAATCACATTCTGTACATTCTTAGTGTTGTGCAGCCATTTTCATCCTCTATTTCTATAATCACTGAATTAATCCACTGGTAGATTTGTGATAAGAGAACAATATCAGGACATGTGAAGAAACATGAAAGTGGGGCTTTCGTACAGGAATCCTTCTGTTGGGGTTTCTCATTGCACTGCCACCTCACGACTGACTCCAGAAAGAAAGCCTCATGAAGTTAGGCTCTACTTAACTTACTCCTGCTGGCCAAATACTGGAAGCCTTTATTTCCTTTTCTTTCTCTAATTGAAAGCAAGAAGATAATTTCCACATTTATGTGACTATATCCTGACTAATCAACCATGCAAGGTAAGACAAAGTTCCAATGGGCCCTTTTCTATTTTTACTATGTTTTCATAATTAAAGTTGAATTCAATTTAAACTTTGAAGACCATTGTTTTCTACTTAAACCTCATTTTTTTATAACATTACTTAGAGCTGAAACATAGTTTGTTTCCCATGAGGAAATTTCAGGTCCCCACATCATTTTTCTCCTTACTGGAACCATAACATCTCTACATAGGGATAAAATGATGGTTCATTACTTTTCATTAAATAAAAGAAAATAGAAAATATTCATGACATTTTTATTGAGCCAGATATTTTTTTCTTTCCTGATCCTTTCTCATGCTCACTGCCTTGTTTTACAAAAAAAAAAAAAAAAAAAAAAAAACATCACTGATCTTCTTGTCAGAACTGTCATTACAAATAGGCAGTAAAATATAATTTGGAAATATATAAAATACTGACCACATGGGATAGTTGATATAGTTTGAAGAAGTTGGTTTTGGATGATTTAAAAAATTTGATAACATGTGTTGTCACTTGAATTTTTCATCTTGGCCATTCTGATGGGTGTAAGGTGAAATCTCAGGGTCATTTTGATTTGCATTTCCATAATGGATAATGAGATGAGCATTTCTTTAAGTGTTTCTCTGCCATTTGATATTCCTCTCCAGAATTCTCTGGTTAGCTCTGTTTCCCATTTTTTAATTGGATTACTTGGTTTACTGTTTTTCAGCTTCTTTAGTTCTTTATATATACTGGATATGAGTCCTCTGTCAGATAAAGGGTTGGTGAAGATTCTTTCCCAATCTGTAGGCAGTCGTTTAGTTTTAATGACGGTGTCCTTTGCTTTACAGAAGCTTTTCAGTTTCAGGAGGTCCCATTTATTGATTGTTGCTCTTAGAGCCTGTGCTGTTGGTGTTCTGTTCAAGAAGTTGTCTCCTGTGCCAATGAGTTCAAGGGTATTCCCACTTTTTTTTCTAACCGATTCAATGTGTCTGGTTTTATGTTGAGGTCTTTGATCCACTTGGACTTTGCTGGAGAGGTAGTGGAGAAAGGGGAACCCTCCTCCACTGTTGGTGGGAATGTAAACTTGTACAACCACTCTGGAAATCAATCTGGCGCTTTCTCAGACAACTAGGAATAGCGCTTCCTCAAGATCCAGTCATACCACTCCTAGGCATATATCTAAAAGAGGCTCAAGTACACAATAAGAACATTTGCTCAACCATGTTTGTAGCAGCTTTATTTGTAATAGCCAGAAGCTGGAAACAGCCAGGATGGTCCTCAACTGAAGAATGGATGCAGAAAATGTGGTACATCTACACAATGGAGTATTACTCAGCAATGAAAAATAAGGAAATCATGAAATTTGCAGGTGGGACCTGGAAAGGATCATCCTGAGTGAGCTGTCCCAGAAGCAGAAAGGCACACACGGTATATACTCACTCATATAGAAATATAACATAGGATAAACCTACTAAAAACTGTACATCTAAAGAAACAAATCAAGAGAGAGGACCCTGACTAAAATGCTCAATCCCCATCCCGAAAGGCAAAGAGGTTGAACATCAGAAGAAGAAGAAAACAGGAAACAACCTAGGAACCTGCCACAGAGGGCCTCTGAAAGCCTCTGCCCTGCAGACTATCAAAGCAGTCGCTGAGACTTCTGGCCAACTGTTGGGCAGAGTGCATGGAATCTTATGTAAGAAGTGAGAAATAGTAAGAGCTGGAGAGGACGGGAACCACATAAGGAGAGCAACAGAACCAGAAAATTTGAACACAGGGGTCTTCCCAGAGACTCATACTCCAACCAAGTACCAGGCATAGAGATAACCTAGAACCCCTGCACAGATGTAGCACATGACAGATCAGTGTCCAAGTGGGTTACATATGAATGGGAAGAGGAACCGTCTCTGACATAATCTGATTGGCCTGCTCTTTGATCACCTCTCCCTAAGAGGGGAGCAGCCTTACCAGGCCACAGAAGATCACAATGCAGCCACTCCTGATGTGATCTGATAGACTAAGATCGGAAGGAAGGAGAAGAGGACCTCCCCTATCAGTAGACTTGGGGAGGGGCATGCGTGAAGAAGGGGGAGGGACGGTGGGATTGGAAGGGGAAGAGGGAGGGGCTTATGGGGGGATACAAAGTGAATAAAGTGTAATTAATAATAAAAAATAAAACAAAATTCTATAACAGAAAGCAAATCATTAAACTCTTTTGAAGGAATTACTGGTCTAACACCCAATGTCATTTATACATACATTACTATATTTATCCTTTGTTTATTAGGCTATGCAGAGTACATTAAAGTCAATAACATAAGCTTCCTCATATATAATATTGGGATAAAATTCTATCAAAACAATATACTTATCTAGTTATTTACTAGGAAAACAAGCAACCTAATATTTGGCTCAAAATAGCCCAATAGCTTCAGCCCCATCCTAGGCAAGTAAGTTCATATTTCCTTTATAGAGTTCATACAGTTTTAGGACATTTAAGAAATGTTGGTGTTCAAAAATTTAGAGTCAGGGCTGGAGAAGTGTCTCAACTGGAACAGGGTTTATAAGGGGCCTGGGAGGACCTGAACTCCAATTCTTAACAACCATCTAAAAGAAATCATGCCTGATGGGATATCCTTGTAATCCAAGTGCTAGGAAGCAGAGCTAGTAGTTTGATCTCAGGGACTTGCTAGCCATCTGAACAAACCAAGCCAACAAACAATCTCTAAACTCAGTGAGAGATACACCTTAATAAATAAGATGGAGAGGGACTAAGGGGAGCACCTGGTGGTCATCTCTGACCTCTACTACGTGCACAAATGTGCACACGTATGCAAGCAACACCCTACACACACACACACACACACACACATACACACACACACACACACACACACACACACACACACACACACATACACACACGGAAAAAACACAGCAACTCTTATATGCATTAAAATGAAAACAGGAGTAAATGTTAAGCCCTGGAATAGTAGTTGGTTTAATAGTACAGGATAATGTCTGCACTGTGCTTCATGGTATATACTGTCCCACTGAGAGTTAAATAACTCAAGAGAAAAGGGCCTAATGGACAATCTTCGCATATCTCCTGCCATGTAACGGTTTCTCAAACACTGCCTGTGTTTCCCTTTGCTCAGTCTGTCATCAGTCCTCATTAAAACAATGACATCAACCACAATAATAACAAGAAGATTGCTTGATGGCTTCTCATTTTAATCTAAGCATTTCCACATTGTCAAAGTTTTCACAGATTTTTTAGAACAAATACTTGAAGGCACCTTCAAATATTTCATGGGCTGAAAATATAAGGTTAGTGGTTAGCTGACCCCAATTTAATTTCTCCCTCTGTTTTTAATAAAGGAGAGATTGTCTGAAGTCTATGACTCTGAATGCCTGCAAATGTTGTAAATGCTTAATGCAAGGGCTGACACATTGATTTTTCTCAGAGACAATAATCTACTAAAAAGTAATTCTTTATTTTGATTTGACAGAGAATATACTTTAATGTTATAACCAGCTCATGTGATCCACATCAGTCATAATCTTCACACTGATACTATCATGCAGGACATCTGAAAATGGAAGGTCATCACCACCAACAGGACACAAAGGCCTTGATTCATGGTGTAGAAACATCAAGGTGTTATTGGTTGCTATCTATAATTTGCTACCTTTAGCCTATCGACAGGAGGACCTCCGGAAGGCATTGAAGCTGGCATCTTGAATAATGGTCCTCTGTCACTATTCCAGGCTGCTTTGAGAATGTCACCATAGTTCTGTCAAAAATTTTTAATTGCTCTGGAAATACCCTTGTATACACAATGTAATTTGGGTCCCTTCTTAACAGAAGAAATATGTGCTATGTAAAAAAGAAGAAGAAGAAAAAAAAAAAAAGAAAACCATTTTGTAATTCCTGTCTACCTTTCATTAAAGATTCGATCCTTCTTCTCCATGTAATGACTCCCATCTGAGCAATAAAAGAATCTACAGCTTCAAGGCTTCTGTAACACTTCTCTTTTCTTCCGTCCCAGAAGTCCTGTATGTAATTGTTATGTGTAGCTTGAGTAAGTTTTCTCTGATACATTTTAAGCTATTACTTAAATTAGTTAATTCATGATAATAAAATCTATGATGATATTACAGTTACTTCTGTATGTGACAGTCTCCAGTTAAAAGTGAAGGTGGGAACAGAGTTGCTGTCAGTTTTTTTTATAGACTGTATTATTTTTGTTTTGAATATTCTTACTCTAGTTTTGTAGCAGGAAAATTCAAATTCCTATTTACTTACAGTTCACTTCTGAACTTCTTTTTTTGGAGAAAGACTTTCCCTAGAGTTCCACCGATATGCTGCCATACTATTTCATCAACTTTTTTCCTGCTCGGGATGCCTTTCACTCCTGATACTGCACAAAGCAGGAACTCTAATTTGTTATATTATTCATCTTCATATTTCAATCTTCAACAAAACATCTCAAGAATGGCAAATGCTCACAAATGAATGTAAACTCACTCCATCTAGATAACACATACACACACACACACACACACACACAAATCTATATTTCAGGAAAATTCCCAGGGAATGAAAATAATTTGGTTCCAATAAGACATTATGGAAATAAGTAAATTCCCTAATCAAAAAAGTATTTGTAGCTTTCTAGCTTGTTGCCTTTGTTGAATATTTTGTGATGACAGCAATGAACCACGTTTTCCCCTTCTCCCTGCTCTCACAACCCAGGCACCTTGTTCTGAAATCTATTTTATGATGCTGAATTCATTGAGTGATTTGTTACTTTGTATGAATTTTAGCTCAGATTGTTCTGGATGAATATTAACTCAGTGTGCATTGTAGTTCTCTTTCTGTGCACGTGCAGTGGTAAGGATCCATGCACCTGCCTTTCGGGAGCTAGGCATGTGCTATGCCACTGGAATGTGCACCAGCTCTGGAAAATGGCACAAGGGTGTTAGTGCATGGCTCAGGTTACCCTTGAACTGTGTAGCCCAAGCTGACCTATAATTTGAGGTCCTTCTACATCCAGCTCCAAGTGCTTCATTTACAGAGGTGCATCATCAAAACCAGTTTAATTATATTGTAACATGACACGTTTATTGATTATTTGAGAATTTCATTTATCCACATCATATATTTTGATCATATTCACCTCCTATTCCCTATTCCTCTCTCTAGCTCCTTCAATATCCATACCCACTTCCCCGTTCGCTTCCAAATTAGTGTCTTCTTTTTTATATTGTTGCTAATAACCCGTCAATTCCAAGTTGTGCTGCCTGTTTACTCTTGGATATGTGACCATCCTTGAGAATCTGGAGACCTACCGGGGGCCACACCCTTAGAGAAAACTAACCCTCCCTCATCCAGATGCCATTAACTGTCAATAGTTCCTAATTTAATTGAGAGGCTTCTGATCTATCCACACTTCCATGCTAGAATGCTGACTGGCTTAAACTTCTGCAGTCAACTCAGACGCTGTGAGTTCATGAGTGAAATGCTGTTGTCATATCCAGAAGACAAATTTTCAGTCAGTTTTTTCCCGGTAGTTATATCCTCCAGGCTTTCTTTCCACCTTTTCTTCAACTGTTCCTGAGCCTTGGAGGGAGAGAAGTGATGTAGTTGTTTTATGTATGACTGAACACTTTACTTACTTTCGTCACTAATATTATTGGTTTCTGTATTAACTGACAACCATAGCACAGAAAAACTCTTCTCTTAAAGTCTCAGTGTTTCACTAACTTATGATAGAAAGATACACATTTAGAGCATGGTTTGATGGGCATATCTTTCCTTTCCTCAGGAGCCTACATTCTACCTTGAAGTACAATGAAAGCTAGCTGGTACACAGGAAATTCCTTCATAGTATCATTTTAATTTTTCCCTTTTCTCTGTTCAAAGACTGCTGTGTTTTCAGTAATATTGTTTTACTATCACATTGCTATAGGGAACCAAGAGCAATGTCAATAGCCTATACTCTTTTATTACGTATACAGTGTTCTGTCTGCTTTCCAGAAGAGGGCACCGGATCTCATTATAGGTGGTGCTGAGCTACCATGTGGTTGCTGGGAATTGAACTCAGGACCTCTGGAAGAGCAGACAGTGCTCTTAACCTCTGAGCCATCTCTCCAGCCCTGCCTATACTCTTTTAATGGTCTCCAGGCACCCCTGATCAGCATCACTGGGGCAAGTACCCCACATGCTTTTGTTTTGATAGCCTGTAGTCCATATTGTAAATTAGATCTAGTTAATAACTCTGTCTGTTGGTATCTCTGACTCCCCCCCTACAGATATTTATGTACATGAAACTTATAAAATTAAAGGTTTCCATATGGTCAGTAATCAAGGTAAAGTATGATGGTTAGTGCTTTTGGATCACAGGCTTCATAGTACAGAATGCAACGAAGCTACAGAAACTGTGCTAAGATAAAATTCACTCCATAAATTGGTTTCAGAGACCCCCATATATCCTTACAATTGTGTTTAAAGCTGTGCAATATAGAGATTATCACAAAATTAGGAACTGCTGCCACAACTGTAAATACCTTCACCATTTTCCTATACTACACCTCCACAGATGCTAAGGATAATGGGATAGTTAATCATATTCATGTAGTCTCTTCATGTGAACAGATAGACACCAAGGAATATATTTAGTAGACATACTTGACATATTAAATTCACTATACTCAAGTTACCAGAACCTTGTTTTCTCAGAAATCTTGCTGTAACAAAGGCAGAGCACTTGCCCATAAAGTTTATCTAGCTGTATACAGTATACAGAAATGCTCAGGGTAGATGCAAATACAGATTATGAAGGAAATACTGTATTGTTTCTTATGCAATTCTTAAAGTACCAAGATAAAAAGAATATATTTTTTCTTATTTAAAGCTTTGCACCATTTTACAGAGTCAACTGACCTGCTAATCAACTTGTTCGTTTTAACATCCGCATCATTCATTTTAACGCATTATGTAGTTTTTCTTATGAAGTCTTGAAAGGCAATTACTTTATTCACTTTTTATATGTCATGTCCCTTGCACTTCTATTTATTTCTACTCTCCGCAAGTGAGTATTTTGTATTTTTAGATATGTTTGTAGAGACTTTCTTCATTATACGATGGTTGAAATTCAGAGTTCATGCTTTATCAAAATAGCCATTTAGAAGCTTTGTATCACATATATTTTTAGTGTGTATAAATGTGTGTCTGTGAATGAGTGAGCATATGTATACATACAAGTCTATTAGTGAGAAGGCCAAAGAAAAACATCCAGTGCTATTCCTATATGTATTGAACCTTGTATTTTGATCAGACTCTGTCACTTGCCTGGAGCTTACCAATGAGCCTGGGCAAGCTTCCCCATTACTGGGGCTCTAAGCTTGTGAGCCTCCCTGGCATTTTGTTGTGAATTCTCTGAATCAAACTCAGGTCTTCATATTTCCAATTCTGTCATTTAATTTATTTTAAACTTAGTAAGTTTCTCTTTTTAAAGTCTTATATAGGCTTGTTAGGCATATGAAATATTTCTTGATATCAGGTGTAATGAAAAATGAAAATGCTATTTTAAAATTTTTATTTCTAGTTGTTACTGCTAATGTGCAAAAATATAATGAGTTTCTGTGGACTTATCATGGGACCTTCCTGAATACTAGCTGTAGGGTCTCCATATTTTTTTTGTATAAATACTAAGTTGAGTCTGTGAATATGAATATTTACTTTGTTTTTAAATTGTTGAATAGGCACACATCTGAGCTCTTCCACAATCCCACCATTATTATTGTGATCATCCAGCCCTTTGTGAACGAAAATAGAGTGTCTTAGCCTTATGTTTGGCCTTAAAACACATAACTTGTGAACCTGTACATGAATTTAAGTAACTCTGGAAAGTCTCCATCTCTTTCAAGCTTTCTGTGTTTTGTTTTGTTTTGTTTTGTTTTTATGATGAATACTTGTCAAATCACTTCAGATAATTATTAACAACACTCAGATCTTCTAACCCTTGTTCTTTGTTACTTAGTTAGCCTGAATATTTATATTGGTCAATTTTCAAATCTTAAGCTAAACTTCACATTCCTTGTAAGATCTTCAGTTAATCTTTTCTGTGGTAAGGACAGATCACTTCAAAACATGGGTGTTTTCATAAGAGGAACTGAAAAAGCAGTGGCTCACTCTTGCCTTCCCCCACTATAGAAGACATAAGCTGCTAAATGAAAGAAGCCCAACCTACACACAGAAGAAGCTTCCTTACTATGGAAAGGTAAGGACATGGAGCAGAGTCTGAACAAACAGGCCTCCCTAAGTCTCCCCAGCTTATGATAATTTGTGTGTTAATTGGGCATTTGTTGCTATTTCAAATTACCAAAAAGCATCAATTTACAGGAGAGATGGAGGGAGGGGAATGGAGGAAGAGAGAGAGAGCATGTTAGGTTTATTTTAGCTCACAGATCCTACTCAAAGGTTATTTAGTTTCTACTTTGGGACCTCTGGTGGTGAGGCAGAACATCATGGAGTAAATGTTGAAGTTGCTCCCCTCCTGTTTGCTATGAAGCAAAGAAAGAAAGAAGTAGGCTTATTTAATGTTGGATTTCAAGTCATGAAATCCACACTGACTTTTATTTACTTTTCTTTTACCTAGTGAAGTAGCACTACATCCGATTTTGTGAAGTAGAACATTCTATTTAAGGATATTTTCTGTTTCCCACTTTAGTGAATTCAGTTAGTTTTATCCTTTAAATCGCTTCATCTTTTAAAGGTTCTGCCTCCTCCCACTACTTCCGTAGGGCAGTGAGTAAGCTTTAAACATGGCCTTGGGAAGACATCTAAGATCCAAATCATAATGCCATGAAATCATATGCTTATCTCCCTCATATTGCCTCATCGCTGTAAATAAAAATGCTTTTTCTTTCCTGCATTTTCATGGTCTTTATTTTCTTTTGTTTCTGATGTCACATAAAACTTACATTAAACAACCTTATATGCTTTTCTTTTTGCAGTCTATTATTTTTTATAGGTGTCTCAAACATGAACCTAGCAATGGGTTCGAAGCCTTTTCTTGCCTTTGTCATGATGAGCCATTTATTTTTTAAACTGTCAAAGCATTTTTCTTTCTTCTAATACAATGAAGTGTATATTTATGCTCATGAAGGATATTATATTATAGTATGTTATGCAATTTATACTACTGGAAGTTTTGAGGCTACTATTAATAGCATAATGACATGTTCTCTTGCCCTTTCTTTTCCCTTTTTAGGAAATGACCTTCAAAAAGTCATTATTATGTGTTTATGTATGATGTGTAGAGAGGCAAGCGTATCACAGAGGTCAGGGAGAAACATTCAGGAGTTAGTTCTTTCCTTCTACTCTGTGTCCTGGAGATTGAACTTAGGTCATCAGACTTATGAGACAAGTACTTCCACCTGCTAAGCTATCTCACCAGCCCTCTTGTCCTTTATTTTTTGAAAAATGTTAAAGTGGAACAGTAGCATTATTTCTTTAATAATTTGACAAAATTTGTAATAAAACTACATATTCTCCGAATTTTCTTCCTGGGGAGATTGAAAATTGCAACTGCATTGTCTGCCCATGCACAATGCATCAATTAAGAAATTGTGCCCGTTTTATTTGTTTTACATTAGTTGACATAGTTTTTGATGATATATTTTTAGTAATGTGCAAATAATCATAGAAATTTACATGCATTACTTACTGTAGTTAATTTGTGTATTTGTTCTTGGTAAATCTAAGTAGAGATTCATTAACTTCTTTGATGTTTTAAATGTAATTTTCTGTCAGGGGTTACTGTCTTGGGTCTTCTTGAAGACCACAAGCAATCTTAATTGCTCAGTCATCTCTACAGCCCTCCACTATAACTTCTTTACTAAATGTAACATTTATAAAGCCATAAAAGACATTCTCCCTAATTACCTTAATTTTAAACTAAAGCAAGACTATTTGAAAAGAAACAGACTATAATTTTTATAACATATTAAACAAGTATTTAGAAATGGATTATTCTTTGCTATTATGTTTGTGAAATTATAGTTAAACAAAAGTAGTCAATGGTACTCTCAAGGCGTTGTACATGTATTTCCTAGATTATGTTACATCGACATGTACGTTATGCTACTAACAGAAAGGAATGAGACGGAGACACTGAAATTCTTTTATTAATTTATTTAAATTATATCCCAATCGTAGTCCCTCCCTTGTCTTCTCTGGGTCTCACCTTCCCTCCCTCTCCCTCCTTCTCCCTCTCTCTCCCTTTCTCCTCCTCCTCAGGAAGAGGAAGCCCTCCTCCCTTACCCACTGACTCCAGACTATCAAGCCTTTTCAGGACTGCCTGCATCCTTCTCTTCTGTAGCCTGGCAAAGATGCCTTCCCCAGGGAAAGTGATTGAAGAGCAGGCAACAGAGTTCATGTCAGAGACAGTCCCTGGTCCCCTTCCTAAGTGACCTACACTAAGGTACCTATGGGCTACATCTGAGCAGGGGTCTTGGGTCCACTCCTGCATGGTCCTTGGTTAGTGCATCAGACTCAGTAGGTACCCCAGAGTCCAGATTTGTTGGCTTAGTTGGTCTTGTGGAGCTCCTGTCCTCTCTGGGTCCTTCTACCCCCCCACCCCCACTCCTCCATTAGACTCCCAACACTTTGCCCAAAGTTTGACTGAGTCTCAGCATCTGTTTTGATCCTCTGATGGGTAGAGTTTTTCAGAGAACACCCATGAAAGGCTACCATCCTATTCCCTCTCTTCAACCACTTCTGGTGTCTATTCTATTTTCCCTTCTGATTGAAAATTACGCTTCTTCCTCACGGTCCTACTTGTTACATTTCTTTGGGTCTGTAGATTATAGTATGGTTATCCTATATTGTATAGCTATAATATCTGTTTATAAGTGGGTATATATCATGCATGTCTTTCTGGGTCAGGATGATTTTTTCCAGATCCATTCATTTGCCTGCAAATTTTTAGATGTCCTTGTTTCTAGTAGCTTAATAGTATTCCATTGCATAAATGTAGCACAATTTCTTTATCCATTCTTCGGTTGAGGGACATCTGGGCTGTTTCCAGTCTCTGGCTATTTCAAATAAAGCCGATATGTCTTTTCTCCTCTGAGTAACAGTACATCTTAAGAAACATCACCAAGAGATAACACCTGATTAGGTCACACTCTGCCCCATAATACCAAGTGAGCTCCCAAAGATGCTTAGTGCTTTAGGGGGGAAATAGAAATGAAAGACAGGAAATTATTCTTGATTGAGTCTTAAAAGAAAGAAATAAAACTACTCTGATAAGAGGCCACACAGAAACTGCAAGAAAAGTATTGTATTTAAAGAATGGCTTATTTAATTATATGATAGAAAAATTCATCTTATCTGCAGGTAAACACTAAGTAATGTAAAGATAATTAGCAAATATCTTATAACTTAGGTAGCATAAATAGGTATGTTTTGTGTTAATTAGAGTAATCATAAATTTCCATTATTCTTAATGTTGCTTAAAGAACAGCTGCATTCATATTTAATTAAAAAATGACAGAATTTAGGGGTTTAATAACTCTCCCCTTAATTTGTGATTTCCAGCAACTGATACCTGAAAACATAACATGGGGATTTCTATAAATAATTTATAAATTTCCATGTGCATATATGTCTTAGTAGCATGATGAAATATTCTGTTGTCTCCATAACCATGTACCATGGTAGGAAACCATCCTTGGTTTACTATGTAAACATCAAATAGGCTGCCTTCCTCCTAAAATTTAAAGGAGATCTAAGCAATCTCTGTACAGTTTTCTTTTTTTCAAATAGCCATCATATAACTTAATAACAACCCCAAACCAAAGATCAATTATAGTGGAACTTTACATATAACAAAGAGAAGTTATATAGTACTTTCTTTATAAATATAGAAATGTGAAAACGTAGAAGTTCAGAAAATTTTAACACAGACATCTGATTAGGTTTTTAATTACAGCATGTTCTTGTAATAGCGCTATTTCTTTTTAATTTTAATTTTAATTTTTTTAATTATAGCTTATTCACTTTGTATCCCAGATGTGGCCCCCTCCCTCATTTCCTTCCAATCCCACCCTCCATCCCTCATCTCCTCCCATGCACTTCCCCAAGTCCACTGATAGGGGAGGTCCTTCCCCCCTTCCATTTGATCATAGCCTATAGGTCTCATCAGGACTGGCTGCATTGCCTTCCTCTGTGGCCTGGTTATGCTGCTGCCCCCTCAAGAGGAGGTTATCAAAGAGCCAGCCACTGAGTTCATGTCAGAGACAATCTGTGTTCCCCTTACTAGAGAACACACTTAGAGACTGAGCTGCCATGGGCTACATCTATGCAGAGGTTCTAAGTTATCTCCATGCATGGACCTGGGTTATAGTATCAATCTCAGAAAAGACTCCTGTGCCCAGGTTTCATGGTTCTGTTACTCTCCTTGTAGAGCTCCCTTCCCCTCCAGGTCTTTCTATCTCCCCCTTCTTTCATAAGATTCCCTGCACTCTGCCCAAAGTTTGGTTATGAGCTTCAGCATCTGCTTTGATAACCTGCTGGGTATAGTCTTTCCGAGGCCTTCTGTGACAGGCTCCTGTCCTGTTTCCTGTTTTCTCCCTCTTCTGATGTCCACCCCATTTGCCTTTCTGAGTGAGGACTGATCATCTTACCCAGGTTCCTCCTTTTTGCTTAGCTTCTTTAGGTGGACAGATTTTAGTTTATCCTATATTATAGGTCTAGTATCTACTTTTAAGTGAATATATACCCTGTGTGTCTTTCAGCTTCTGGGATACCTCATTGAGGATGATCTTTCATTATTTTCACTTTCTTACTGATCCCAATTTGTAATTGAAATGTTATCAAGGTTATCAATGCATAGAGGAAAGATAGAAATGTTAGATAGTATTTATAGATAAAGTTTTTGTAGTGAAAGTTTTGGTTTCTTATGTTTTTTTAATTTTTTATTAATTACACTTTATTCATTTTGTATCCCCCCATAAGCCCCTCCCTCCTCCCCTCCCGATCCCACCCTCCCTCCCCTTTCTGCATGCATGCCACTCCCCAAGTCCACTGATAGGGGAGGTTCTCCTCTCCTTTCTGATCTTAGTCTATCAGTTCTCATCAAAAGTTGCTGCATTGTCCTCTACCATGGCCTAGTAAGGCTGCTCCCCCCTCAGGGGGAGGTGGTCAAAGAGCAGGCCAATCAGATTATGTCAGAGGCAGTCCCTCTTCCCATTACTATGTAACCCACTTGGACACTGAACTGCCCTGGGCTACATC
>NW_026596149.1:13840304-13919535 GCF_907164565.1 Psammomys obesus | reverse complement strand
AGTTGGCCATCAGGCTCAGCATCTGCTTTGACAGTCTATACTGCAGAGGCTTTCAGAGGTCCTCTGTGGCAGGTTCCAAGGTTGTTTCCTGTTTTCTTCTGGCTTTCAGAGGCCCTCTGTAGCAGGTTCCGAGGTTGTTTCCTATTTTCTTTTTCATCTGATGTCCATCCTCTTTGCCTTTCAGGATGGGGATTGAACATTTTAGTTAGGGTCCTCTCTTTTGCTTAGTTTGTTTAAATGTCCAGATTTTAGTGGGTTTATTCTGTGTTGTATGTTTATATGAGTGAGTATATACCATGCGTGTCTTTTTGCTTCTGGGACAACTCACTCAGGATGATCCTTTCCAGGTCCCACCATTTACCTGCAAATTTCATGATTTCCTTATTTTTCATTGCTGAGTAATACTCCATTGTATAGATGTACCACAGTTTCTGCATCCATTATTCATTTGAGGGGCATCTGGGTTGTTTCCAGCTTCTGGCTATTACAAATAAAGCTGCTACAAACATGGTTGAGCAAATGTCCTTTTTGTGTACTTGTGCCTCTTTTGGGTATATGCCTAAGAGTGGTATGGCTGGATCTTGAGGAAGCGCTATTCCTAGTTGTCTGAGAAAGTGCCAGATTGATTTCCAGAGTGGTTGTATCAGTTTACATTCCCACCAGCAGTGGAGAAGGGTTCCCCTTTCTCCACAACCTCTCCAGCATGTGTTGTTCCTTGAATTTTTCATCTTGGCCATTCTGATGGGTGTAAGGTGAAATCTCAGGGTTGTTTTGATTTGCATTTCCCTAATGGATAATAAGGTTGAGCATTTCTTTAAGTGCTTCTCTGCCATTCTATATTCCTCTACAGAGAATTATCTCTTTAGCTCTGTTCCCCATTTTTTAAGTGGATTACTTGGTTTATTGCTTTTCAGCTTGTTTAGTTCTTTATATATATTGGATATGAGTCCTCTGTCAGATAAAGGGTTGGTGATGATTCTTTCCCAATCTGTAGGCAGTCGCTTTGTTTTGACGGCGGTGTCCTTTGCTTTACAGAAGCTTTTCAATTTCATGAGGTCCCATTTATTGATTGTTGCTCTTAGAGCCTGTGCTGTTGGTGTTCTGTTCAGGAAATTTTCTCCTGTACCAATGAGTTCTAGGGTATTCCCCACTTTTTTTTCTAGCCGATTTAATGTGTCTGGTTTTATGTTGAGGTCTTTGATCCACTTGGACTTCAGATTTGTGCAGGGTGATAAGTATGGATCTATTTTCATTTTTCTACATGTAGACATCCAGTTGGACCAGCACCATTTGTTGAAGATGCTATCTTTTTTCCATTGTATGGTTTTGGCATCTTTGTCAAAAATCAGGTGTCCGTAAGTGTGTGGGTTTATTTCTGGGTCTTCTGTTCGATTCCATTGATCCACCATTCTGTTTCTATGCCAGGACCATGCAGTTTTTATAACAGTTGCTCTATAGTACAGCTTGAGATCAGGGATGGAGATACCTCCAGAAGATCTTTTATTGTAGAGGATTGTTTTAGCAATTCTCGGATGCTTCTTAAGAATGTGAGTTGCTGTCTTGTTCCCTGTTTTCTCCTTCTTCTGATCTCTATCCTCTTTGCTGTTCAAATGGGGATTGAGCATCTTAGCCAGAGTCTTCCTTCTTGATTAGTTTCTTTAGGTGTATAGATTTTAGTATGATTATCCTTTATTATATATCCAATATATCCACTTATGAGTCAGTATATGCCCTGTGTGTCTTTCTGCCTCTGGGATAGCTCACTTAGGATGATATTTTCCAGTTCCCACCATTTACCTGAAAATCTCATGATTTCCTTTTTTTTTTTTTTTATTGCTGAGTAATATTCCATTGTGTAGATGTACCACAATTTCTGTATCCATTTCTCAGTTGAGGAACATCTGGGCTGTTTCCAGCTTCTGGCTATTACAAATAAAGCTGCTACAAACATGGCTGAGCAGATGCTCTTGTTGTGTACTTGAGCCTCTTTTGGATATATGCCTAGGAGTGGTATAGCTGTATTTTAAGGAAATGTTATTCCTAACAGAGGGCTTCTGAAATGCTCTGCCCCACAGGGTATCAAAGCAGATGCTGAGAATTATGGCCAACTTTTGGGCAGAGTGCAGGGAATCTTATGAAAGAAGCGGGAAATAGTAAGACCTGGAGAAGACTGGAGTTCCACAAGGAGAGTAACAGAAACAAAATATCTGGGCACAGGGGTCTTTTCTGAGACTGTTACTACAACCAAGGACTATTCATGGAGTTAACCTCGAACCCCTGCCAGATGTAGCCCATGGCAGTTCAGTGTCCAAATGGATTCTATAGTAATGGGAACAGGGACTGCCTCTGACATGAACTGATTGGCCTGCTATTTGATCACCTCTACCTGAGGGGGGAGCAGCCTTGCCAGGCCACAGAGGAAGACAATGCAGCCACTGCTGATGAGAATTGATTGACTAGGATCAGAAGGAAGGAGAGAAAGACCTCCCCTATCAGTGGACTGGTGGGAGGGAGGAATGGATGGAGAAGAGGGAGGGAGAGTGGGATTAGGAGGGGAAAACAAAGAGAGCTACAGGGGAGGATACAAAGTGAATAAATTGTAAATAATAAAAATTTAAAAGATATAATAAAAATTAAAAAAAAAAGTGTTTAGGAAAAAAAAAGAATGTGAGCTGCCTGTGCAGCCAGTCCTGATGAGACCTGATAGGCTAGGGTCAGATAGAAGAGGAGGAAGACTATGGGAGGGGCATAGGGGAAGAACAGGGAGAGAGGGTGAGACTGGGAGGAGATGAGGGATGGGGCCACAGCCTGGATACAAATTGAATAATAAATAAATTTGTAACAAATAATAAATAAATTAAAAAATAATGTGAGTTACTCACACTGCAGTATGAACTAGGTACTCCAGAATTTATTTATGCACCCATCACTCACTTAAAGTTACAATTTTGGAGATGTCTCTCTTTCCTTCATCTGGGCATTGAGAAAAAAGAATGGAATCCAAGGTATGTGTCTACCGTAGTTCTCAGAGGAAACCAATTTTGAAGACACATAAATATGATAGGCTACAAGAAAACGGTGGCGATGACTGCAGTTAAAATGCCTATGAGTCTGTGGTCACGTGGCTTTGTTTTCCTCAGTTGCTTATTAGCCTACCTAGCAACAAACCTCTGGAAGTCTAGAGACAATAAGAAATACACATACACACTCCTACATTCCATATCTGACAAAATTAATGCATAAACACTCACCCAAACACTTTTTACCCACTGACATAGCAATCTAAGGTCAGGAAGCAATGAATTTGTTCCTCCCTGAACTATCAGAGAGGAACAGTTTCAAAGACATTATAGATTCAACATATGTACATGCATTTATGCATGCGCATTAAATGCTTGGCAGCCCTTCAAGTGTTCTCTTCAATATCTAATAGACTGATTTAAGAAGGGAGTGTAAGGGAAAGGATTGTAGAAATATTGCAGTGGTCCCTCTGTTCAAGTTTTAATTGTTTCTACTCTTGAGAATCCTTGAGATTAAACTTCTTCCATAATTATCTGATGTAAATATTCACTATTTATACAAAAAAAATCTGTCTCAGATTGAGCTTTTATTCTGTGGGCTTCATATCCTTCTTTAGATAAATTATCAAGGAAGGCATGATAGGAGATTCACACTAGTTTGGAAGGAAGAAAACCAGTCTTTTCAGATCATGAGACTCTTCAGAGAGTAAAACAACATAATAGAAAAAACACAGTATTTCCTTTGGCATGGGCAGTCATGCCATAATCATAAAGCTAACATAATAAAAAAATAGTTTTGGAGGTTGCAGCATTAGCCACCAATCATGACCATCTGAATTCTGTCATGGAAAACCCCATTTTGGTGTGAAAGAACTCACTTCTGCAAATTATCCTCTGACTTCCACGTGAAAACTGTGGCATGATGACACTATGATCAATAAAAGAAGCAAAGTTTCAAGTTAAAAATTATGCAACTGGGAGGTTTGGAAAATTTAGTGAGACAAAGAATATTTCAAGCTCAATAATAATAATAATAATAATAATAATAATAATAATAATAATAATATAGGGTTTATGGCACTGAAAGTGAAGTATAATTGTAAACATTTGACAGGCTTTTCATTGAACATTCTGCATTGAAGAATGAAAAGGAAATTGCCAATGGGAGTTTGTTTATTATGGTTGAAATCTGAACCATCTCCCAAAGGCATAGCTATTAAAGGCTTTGAGGCCAGGTGATGGGACTTGGGGAAGAATCTGGCCTAAAAGGAGTCTGACATCATCATTGATTGTGTTATGTGATTGTGGGACCCAGGAGATGAGGGTCATGCCATTGCGGATCCAGAATGAGTTTATCTCGACTCTTCTGCTTGTGCTGGATTTCTGCTTCACACATTTTATGAGGCGAATAGTTTCTTCTCCAATGTTCTCCTGCCACGAGATTGCCACATGCCACAGGATTAAAAAACATGGATCCAGACAACCGTGAAATGAGTGAAATATCTAAAACCATCAGCAAAAATCTATCTTTCTTTCCTTTATTTACTTATCTCAAGGATTTTGTCACAAGAAAAAAACAAAACAAAACCCCCAAAATGAGTGACACAATAGCTTTTCTCTAGTATCCTTAGATTTTTAAACCTTTCCCCTTGAAATTCTGGGTCATTATTGAAGAGTATTAGGTGTGATATTTAAGCTCTAGCATCTTATGGCAGGAGATTTTCCACCATGGAAACCTGGTCAGTGGCATGCTGTCATCCCTGTCTGTTTTACGTTCAAATCGTAAAAAGAGTTTCCTTTCCTCTTTAAATGAAAACAGAAAAATTATGATTATCAATTTGTTTTAATATCTGGTCAGAACAGGAAAACATATTTGTATTAAAGAATTATGGAAAAATTTTGAAATTTTAATTAATTCAGTCCATTGTACTTTTTTATCCTGGAGAAATGGTAGACAGTGCTGGAGTGTGTGTTCTATGGGGTACCCATTGGAATTCTGCCAACATTTGCAGTTGTATCACTCACAGTGTGAATTCTCAATTTCAGGAATAAATTACATCTCTTTAAAAAGAACGTAAAATAGTAAATTATGGATTAAATCTACCTCAACAGTGTTTTTTATGAGAAATCAAAGAGCTTTGTAGCTTTAAAAATACAGAAAGAAATTTTTCTTTTACCACACCTGTTACTGAAGCTCTTCCAGTGCCCCAGACTTACAACCTTCTTTAGTTGAAGGTCTTTCCTGACCATAAATTAAACTTGAACTGACAAAAGTAATACTGAATTGTAGCTTGTACTCCATTGAGTAAGCATTTCTTATTAGGTGTGAAATTTTCAACATTAAACTCATAACAAAGTGAGCTGCTGCCTAACAATTCATTTGTGACTAAACATGACCAAGTGGTAGATATCAGTTTTATCAGGGGCTGTTTCACACTTGAGTTTTGTAAGATTATTTTATTCCTCTCTAGACCACTCAGTCTCTCCATACATAACTAAGTAAAAGGAAAGTATTATTCAGTTCTCAGACATACAAGTGTCTCTGAATATGTGCACCTGTCTTTTATCTCTGTCTCTCTGTATCTGTCTATGTGACTCTCTCTCTCTCTACACACACACACACACACACACACACACACACACACTTCACTTTAATCATTTATTCCATGGTTGAAATATGTCGTCAAAGACAAATTGCTTATTGTGTTTTTCTTTACCCAACTGTGCAATCACTTTTTATTCACCTTCAGACTTGCATCTTTGAGGTGTTTCTACGCATTTATGTGTGCCTATGTGTATATATATTCATATATATTCGTGTGTGTGTATGTATGGGTGTTATGTGCACTATGGTCCTACCTAACACAGTGAGGGCCTGTGTACACTCGAAAATCATTTCCTGTAATATTCACTTGATTATCTACTTAAGTTCCTAGTGATAAAAATTTATCTATTTACTCCTCTTATATTTTAAAATTTTATGCATGAATACTATAGGAAATCATTTCCACCCATCTTGTGAAGTTTCCCCCACCCATGCTGGCAAGTCATCTAGTGTTGTCATTTTCATTTAGATGACCATATTATTTATTATTATTTCCATCTATGACGTGCCGCTGGAGACTTCTTTCTTTGTACAATTCTTTTTGTGATTTTTACACATGTACATAAAGTGTTTTAATTTTTAATCACTGTAAAGTTGATTAACCATTGATCCCCTCCTCTCCAATATGTCCTTGAGTCCCCCCAGCCTCCATTCAAACTTCTTGGGATCTTTTTAAATATACACTGAGTCCATTTAATACCACCTCAATGTGCATGGGTGTAGGACAATCTACTGGACAATGAGTAGTTTCTAGAGCCACAAAACCCCAAAGAATACTGAATTTCTGTTCTAATAGGTGGTAAAATTGTGAAAGTGAAATTAAAGGGACTTAGGAAAGGGAATCAGTAAGAGTTGCTCTTGTCTGTATAGATCAGTGGTGTTCTAAGAAAAAAAAAAAAACTCCTTTTGGCTATGTTTCAGTTGAGAAGAAAAAGTTAAATCTAAAAAAGAAAAGCAGGAATTTCTACTTCTGCCTCAGGCAGAGGAAAGTGTATTGCTCCCATCCTGAAAAATGAAAAAAAAAAAAAAAAAAAGGATAAACTATAAAGTCATACTTTCAGAGGCTGAGGTCACAATGCCACAGGAGCAGTATAGAATCTAAGCAATAACAGTGATGAATTTTTCCTTTAAAAGAAATGAAATTGCATGGGCAAAGAGCTCACAGGAAGTAAGCTATGAGAAGAAGGCAGTAGAGACATGAGGGCTAATGAAAATGTATTGGTTAGTATAGGTTAGCATAAGAAAGAACTCTTGGGAGACCCACCCCAAAGAGGAATCTATATTGCCAGGTCTTTTGCCATAAAGCCTTTCTGGGTACTCCTGAAAAAAAAAAGAAGGCTCAGATAAACATTCCCTCACTGGTGAAAGTATCAGAAAGGCTTCTAAATTTACTTGTTCACTAATATCATTCTCTTAAAAGGGATATGGACCCTCCTGAAGAGGCTTAATCCTCCTTTAGAAGGGCAAACAGACTAGACATCGGAAGTAAGAGGAGACAGGGAACAGGACAGGAGCCTTCCACAGAGGGCCTCTGAAAGACTCCAGCTACCAAGATGTCAAAGCTGATGTAGAGACTCATAGCCAAACTCTGGGCAGAATGCAGGGAATGTTATGGAAGAAGGGGGAGATAGAAAGACCTGGAGAGGACAGGAGCTCCTTAAGAAAACCAACAGAGCAAACGAATCTGGGCCCAGGGGGACCTGTAGATGCTGATGCTCCAACCAAGAACCATGCATGGAGAAGACCTAGGTCCCCTTACTCCCCTGCCCAGATTTAGCCCATAGGCAGCTCAGTCTCTATGTGGGTCTTCTAGTAAGGGGAGCGGGGGCAGTGAACTAAGATGGCTGCTCTTTGTCACTCCCCCTGCTGAGGTGGCCTTACTAAGCCACAGAGGAAGAAGATCCTGGCACTCCTGATGAGACCTGATAGGTCAGGTCAGATAGTAGGAGAGGAAGACCTCCCCTATCAGTGGTCTAGGGGAGAGACATAACTGGGAAGATGGAAGGAATGTGGGACCAGGGGAAGATGAGGAAGGGGGCTACAGTCAAAATATAAATTGAATAAATTATAATTAATAATAATAATGAAAAAAGAGAAGGGACATAAATGTTAACCCAATCCCATGAGGCTTACAGAGACCGAGACACCAACTAAGGAGCATGCACAGTGCAGACCTAGGCCCCCTGCAAGTGCGTGGCTAATGGGCATCTTTGTCTTCATATGGGGCACCTGGCAAGTGGAGGTGGGAGGGTTGTTTCTTTTTTTTATAATTTTATTTTTTTCTTATCAGTTACATTTTATTAACTCTGTATCCCAGCCGTGTCCCGCTCCCTCATTCCCTTCCAACCCCTCCCTCCCTCCCTCATCTCCACCGTGCCCCTTTCCAAGTCCACTGATAGGGGGGAACTCCCCCCCCCCATTCATCTGATCCTGTTTTATCAGGTATCTTCAGGACTGGCTGCAAAGCCCTCCTCTGTGGCCTAACAGGACTGCTCCTCCCTTGGGGGGTGGGGAGGTTAAAGAGCCAGTCATGGAGTTCCTGTTAGAAATAGTCCTTGTTCCCCTCACTATGGGAAACCAATTGGTTACTGAGCTACCACAGGTTACATCTGAGCAGAGGTTCTAGGTTATATCCATACATGGTCCTTGGTTGAATAACAGTCTCTGAGCAGACCCTGTGCCCAGATATATTTGGTCCTTGTGAAGCTCCTATCCTTTCCCCATCATACTAACTCCCCTTCTTTCATATGATTCCCTGTACTCTGCCAAAGGTTTGGTATCTTTGTATCTGCTTTGAAAACACTGCTAATTAGAGTCTTTCAGATGCACTCAGTAGACTCCTGTCATACAGTCAATGCACATCCCATCTGTCTTGCTAAATGAGGATTGATCATCTTACCCCATGTCTGCTCTCTTGATAATCTTTTTTAGGTGTATAGATTTCATTATGTTTGTCATATCTTATAGGTCTATATAAGTGAGTATATACCATGTTTGTCTTTCTCCTTCTGAGATATTTCACTCAGAATGATCTTTTCTAGATCCCACCATTTGCCTGCAAATTTCATGATTTCCTCTTTTTGATTGCTGAGTAGTATTCCATTGTGTAAAAATACCACAATTTCTGTACCCATTCCTCCGTTGATAGACATCTGGGTTGTTTCCAGGAAAAGAATCTTCACTAACCCTTTATCTGACAGAGGACTAATATCCAGTATATACAAAGAACTAAAGAAGCTGAAAAGCAGCAAACCAAGTAATCCAATTAAAAAATGGGGAACAGAGTTAAACAGAGAATTCTCGACAGAGGAATATCGAATGGCAGAGAAACACTTAAAGAAATGCTCAACCTCATTAGCCATCAGGGAAATGCAAATCAAAACGACCCTGAGATTTCACCTTACACCCATCAGAATGGCCAAGATGGAGCAGTCTGTTAGGCCACAGAGGAGGACTTTGCAGCCAGCCCTGAAGATACCTGATAAAACAGGATCAGATGAAAGGGGAGGAGGTCCTCCCCTATCAGTGGACTTGGAAAGGGGCAGGGAGGAGACCAGGGAGGGAGTGTGGGGTTGGGGAGGGAATGAGGGAGCGGGATACAGCTGGAACACAGAGTTAACAAAATGTAACTAAAAAGAAAAAAATAATAAAAAAATAATAAAAAAAAGAAAAACTCAAGGGACAACACATGCTGGAGAGGTTGTGGAGAAAGGGGAACCCTCCCCCACTGCTGGTGGGAATATAAACTGGTACAACCACTCTGGAAATCAATCGGGCGCTTTCTCAGACAACTAGGAATAGTGTTTCCTCAAGACCCAGCTATACCACTGGTAGGTATATACCCAAAGTTTGCTCAAGTACACAAAAGGGATATTTGCTCAACCATGTTTATAGCAGCTTTATTTGTAATAGCCAGAACCTGGGAGGGTTGTTTCTAACATGAACTTTAGTGCCTGCTTTTGACTTGCTTTTCCCTGGCAGTGGGGCCTTGCCTGGCCTCAGGTAATGAGGATATGCCCAGTCCTGAAGTGACTTGATATGCTGGGGAGGATTGATGGGGGGGGGTGTAGAGGACTCTCTTTTCCTGGAGGGAAAAGGAGAAGGGAAGGGGGAAGTCCAGGAAGGGAGGGACTGAGAGGATAGGAGGAAGGGGGCACCGTTGGGATGTAAAGAAAATAAACTGAATAAAAAAAAAGAGAAATGACATAAATGTTAGTCTTCAGGTCATAAGAGCAATCTTTCCATGTATATAGAGATTTGATGGAATAAGAAAATCTTCTGACATTGAAAATGGTTCAAATGAAGGACAAAACGGAGCATTGAGACCAGATCATTCTTTGAGTATTTTTACAGATTGCTTACTATTCAGTAAGAATCAGGAAACAACTAGCCTGGACTAAAAGATGCAGAAAATATGACTGTGCAGAAAGAGCTTTGCTTCAAGATTTGACTAAAATAAGCCAACCTAATACTAAGGTTGACACTATAACCACATAGTCTCCACCATGACATTCACTGCCAAAGATTCTGAGTAATACACAGCAGCGATCTGATGGAAGAGGAGGGAAAGGAGGGAAAGAGACTTCACTGTAGTGCACAAGTCAGAAACCTTCCAGAAGAAATAAACACTGCAAAAGACCTCAAACCTTGCTTCCTACAGACCCCAAGTCTTTGTTAAGATAATTTTTTTTCTTTTCTCAATCATTCTCTACCTTATGTTTTCCTTTTAATAATTTATTTTTATTCACTTTACATACTGATTGTAGCCCCATCCCTCCTCTCCTCGCAGTCCCGCCTTCCCTTCTCCACATCTATTCCTCAGAAGAGGGGATCTAGCTTTCTTATCCACCCAAGTTCATCAAGCTTCATCAGGACTGAAGCCTGTCCTCTTCCCCTGTGGCCTAGCAAAACAGTCCCACCAGTGGGGAGTGATTAAAAAGCCAGCATAGCATGTCTGATACAGTCCCCAATTTCGTTACTAGAGGATCCACATGCGGCATAAGCTGACCATCTGCTACATCATGGTAGGGGCCTAGGTCCAGTTCATGCATGGTCCTTGGTTGATGCTTTTATCTCAGCAAGAACCTCTGGACCGTGGTTAGTTGGCTCTTTTAATCTTCTTATGTAGCTCCTGTCACTTGCAGGTCCTTTTCTCTCTCCTCTTACTTTTGCACAATACTCCCTACTCATACCCCAGTGTTTGGCTGTGAGACTCAGCATGTGGTTTGATGAGCTTCTGGGTAGAGTTTCTCAGAGGACAATTCTGACAGGCTCCAGTTTGCAAGCTTAGCAGAGTATTGTTCTTGTTCATAGTGTCAGGGGTTGGCACTCTCCCATAGGGTGGAACATTGGGCCAGGCATTGGTTGGGCATTTCCTCAATCTCTGCTCTACCTGCTATATCTTTATCCTTGCCCATCTTGTATGTAAGTAAGGTAAATTTGGGGTTGAAGTTTTTGTGGGTGGGTTGGTGTTCCCCTCCCCTCCCTCTACTAGAAGACTAGTTTAGTTAGTGGGTATCCTCTTTAGTCTCCATGGCGTCATCTACTAGAAGTCTCTGCTCTAGGGCCCCCATATCCTCCCAGGATCCTACCCTGACTTAAGTCTCCAGCTTGTCATAGAAATATCTCTATCATCAGTTTCTCTCTTCTCTACAAGCCTTCTGTCCTCTTCCAGGTCTGATTTCCTCCCCGCTTTATCTCTACACCCCCCTTTCTACCTTGTTCCCTCTCTTAAATCACTACCTTTGTCTGCTCTTTTCCTCTTTCAAGAGAGATTCATATCTCCTCCCTTAGATCCTCCTTATTGCTACAATAGTTTGGAACCAGCTCAATTCTATATCAGTATGACTTTTTAAATTCTCCCTAAACTACTGCTAAGAACAGCTTTTATTTGGATATGTAATCATTAATTAACTTAGGACTCATCTGCTTGATTTCTCATTTAAATGAGTGCCTCTGTGTTCCCATTACAACTGAGTTTGTGACATTCATTATCTCCCATACTACTAGTGCTTGTCACTTTCCTCATAGCCATGATAAAATACTCAACAAAACAAACCTAAGGAAGGAAAAGATAATTAGGTGAAGTATTTCAAGATATAGTTCTGAAATACTGAAGGAGCATGAGGCAGCTGCTCACATTGGCTCTGCTGTCAGGAAGCACGATGATAGATGCTGGCATTTCCGTAGCTTTCCCTTTTTTATTCAGTCTAGGACAGCCAATAGTCCTACCCTTATTCGGGGTTCGTCTTTCCACCTCATTTATGCCACAAATACATGCTCTAGGATATGTCACACAGTGATTCAATATCCCACCAACCTGACAACAAGGATTGGTTATCACTTACTTTAAGGACTTCTGCAATCGTCAGCACCACAGTCAGACCTCTTCTTCTAATTTTTTCTAATTCCCAAAATTTATAAAAGGATCAAGTCTAAACATTGCACTGATAATCAGAACTTATGAAAATAACAGCTTAAACAGCACAGGAGGTCATCTGAGAAGTACATTCTTTCACTTCTCTGAATCCCTTATTAATATTCTCACAACATGGCTACTATCCTCCAAATATGCTTAGTAATGCCAGGTCATGTAAGTAAATTAAATTGACTAAAACATTTCTCAGATGGCTCTAGTGAACTAAGCAAGACTGTGTATGCATGCACGTAACGTGTGAATGTGAGTATGTATGTTTTATTTTTCTAGCTAACCTGGGTTACTACAGAAGATATGACATCACTATATAGGACATGTCTTGTCATGTCTCCCATTCTCTAATGCTCTCTCAAACATAACATTCATTATCTATGTGAGGAATGACATACTACACTACACAATTTAGTGAGTAAGATCTCCCAAGTATCCTAATGGTCTACCCCAGGCTTGAGAGGTTGTCATGGAGACAGCGGTTAAAATATATTACACCTCCATTTTTGGCTTAAAACATCATGGAAAAACTTCTTATTTTATTTTATTTTAATTTTTTTATTACTTACAGTTTATTCACTTTGTATCTCCTCCCTTGTCCCTGTCCTCTCCCAATCCTACCCTCCCTCTCTCTTCTCCATCATACCACTCCCTCAGTCCACTGATAGGGGAGGTCCTCTTCCCCTTCCATCTGACCCTAGTCTATCAGGTCTCATCAAGACTAGGTGCATTGTCTTCCTCTGTGGCCTGATAAAGCTCTCCACCACCTCAGGGACAGTGGTCAAAGAGTCAGCCACTGAGTTCATGGAACAGTCCCTGTTTCCATTACTAGGGAACCCACTTGGATACTGAGCTTCCATGGGCCACATCTGTGCAGGGATTCTAGGTTATCTCCATGCATGGTCCTTGGTTGGGGTATCAGTCTCAGAAAAGACCCTTGTGCCCAGAATTTTTGCTTCTGCTGCTCTCCTTGTGGACCTCCTGTCCCCTCCAAGTCTTTCACCTCTCCTGAAACTTCTTAATAGAGAAGTTCTCCACTGCTTCCTGAATCCTGAAACCACCTGTCATGAGGCCAGTCTCCTCTGTAAACTTGTGATTTCTGTAAGGGTTTGGGGATTGGAGATGTGACAAGAAGTGTCTCCCAACAATGTTTTTGCATGTGTGTCATTATGAAAAAAAGATAGTTGCTGTTACTTTCAATTTAACTCCCAGATTTTGAGTATATTTTGTAATGTATACATTGTAGGTATTATAAACACATTACATACAGAGAATATATTCTGCAAATATGTAACATGATGTATTACATAATCATTATATTACAAAACATATTACATAATGAAAACCATATAATATAGTGTATCATATATATGATATATAAATATGTATAAAGATTTTGAAAAAAAAAACATTCCATGCTTTTCCTATTTTCTATGCATATTTGAGCCTAAAGAAGCATTATTTCCAAGGTCTGTTCCAGAAATGTGTCTAACATAAGTAACTCCATCAACTATATATATATATATATATATATATATATATATATATATATACACAATATATATATACATCTCTATAACACATGAACCTTACAAAATGTGACATAATTTTAATGTTTAAATTTTTATTTCAGACTACCAATGACAGACATTCATTTTTTATTTTGCTTTTAAAGCAATATACTAATATATGTACACAAATAGGCAATGCATATGAATTCACATGTATACAAGTGTATTTTTTTCATTTAACTATTAGGAATGAAATTCTTGGGTTCAAAATGTATGAATCTGCTTTTCTTAAATAGTATTGGAACTGTATACACAGAGATTCAACCATTTAAACTCTATTGCTATATTCAGAATGACTAAGCATACAAGTCTTCACAACAAAAGATTGACTAAACTTTATATACATTTTTTCTCATGTGCCTGGGTTATAAAATTTTATGTTCATCTTCTTCTATGTTAAAATCAAGCATATTGTTATACACTTAGCATATCATGCAAAACTTCAGATACATTACATAGTGAATGTGTTGAAAGCTATGTGAAAACAAATCTAAATCCATATACTAATAAGACAAGGTGCATTTAGAAGTCCACCTTCCTGAGAGTTTTAAAATAATTACCATTATAACATTGTCAAGTCCAAATGTAATTGAAAAAAACAAAACAAAACAAAAAAAAACCTCCCTTCACTTCCGATATAATTCTACAACCTTGGGATACATGTTCACAAATATTTCAGGGCTTGCTTTAAATGAAGCCATAAAAGCCAGAGTAAGTGGTTGTCGGCTGTCCCTGCTGCATTGCATAGATGCTCTTTAAAGGAGGAGAGCAGTAGATTTTACATTAGCCTTTGGATAGTCCAAGCCTCATTTCAGTAATTTCAGAATTGTGAAGAACCTGAGTATGGCTTGACTGTTCCTTGAGTGAAGATGTCCATTAAAAAGCCTGAGGTCTCTGTGTATGTATACATTTCTTATGCTCTTTCTCTTTATCTTGTGTGTTTGTTTTATTCTTGTTTGTATTTTCCACTTGTCTGTTTGTTTCTTTAAGAGAGGCAAAAGTGAGGCATGAGAATGGAAGGGCAGGGAGTTGGAGAGGACCTGGAAGGAGCTAAGGAAAACATGAAAACCAGGCTTGGGCTTGATGCACTAAATCGGGAAGGCTTGATAATCTTAAGAAGCAAATTTACTTGTTTCTTCTATGAACAGAAGGAAATGGAGAAATCCACACTTATCTTCATTTTACCTCAGACTCCTGTGTTAGAAGGTTGATTGTGTTTCCGTGTTAACTAAGGGAACTGAACGTGATTAAGGGTGATGTAGTGTCAGGTCAGAGTCTGGAGGGGCAGGAGAATGGGAAGAGGCTGAAATAATGACCTGTTGTGATGCAGCAACTCAACTCTTCTGTAGACATGGTTTCTTTTTTCCTCAGGTTTAGGAGTTAGTTCAGATCATTATGGGGGGATAAAACACAAAGGTATGGTTACCATAGCAACCAACATACCACATTACATTAATATTTTTCTCTTGAGAAAAAAAAAAGAAATCTCATTTTTAAAAACAACTGTCATGAGCCAAATGTATCTTATTATGAACTTAGCCAAATTTTAAACTATGTTTTTTGGAAGAAAATAGTAGATTTTCAACACATACACATATTTTTAAATGGTGAGGGACCAAGCACAAATTGCAGACATTTTATATTACAAAGTCTCGAATCATCTGAGAGCTTTAGAGTATCAGGGCCCTCATTATGCGGCCTCTCTTAGCATGCGATAATTTCCTGTATTTAAGTTTATACTGAGGAAGAGTAGACAGATGATGATCGCTCAACAAAGCAGCATGATCACAATGCTGGGCCACATCTCACAGCAGATGACTGATTTACCTGACGGTCTTTAGAGCCCATGACATTTAATTATGGCTTGAATTCTTATTTACTTTCTCAGTGTCTCCATGCTGCCAAAATTAGGCCTCTTGTTATTATTATTAGAGGAGCGTCTCATTTATCAAAACTTAGATCAAGAAACCTAGTCGCTTTTCAATCATCTGAAAGCTTGAAAAGATAGCAGTTACCTAAATTTGTGGACATCCCACTTCACCCCAGCAACACCATATATTTCATGTTGACTTCCATTACTCTGAGAATATTTTTCAAAGCGTCATAGGATCATGGCAAATATCAGGAGAGAGGAGTAGTAAAAAGAATACACAAGAGGTGGAATCCTTCAGTGTGGAGAATGTCAAAGAAAGCAGCCACTGGAAAAGGAGAATCAGTGGTAATATAGAAAAACAAAGGCAAAACTGTTATTCAGGAATCCGTGTAAGTGTGGTTTCTTCAAAAAGAAGTGACTAGGGTGTCCAATGCTACATCATGGGGCTAATCATCTCCCATTGACGTTGGCACAAAGATATCATGGACAGTCGATGAGAAAAGTCCCACCACGGTAGCTTGAGAGAAAAAGAAAAAATTAATTGTGCAGAATTTATATATACATCGTTAAGTTTTTCAGAAAATGGAATAAAAATGATGTGTCAAAGCTGATAGATTCGGGAGAGGGCCTTTTCTTGTTCAGATGATACACATAAAAGCATGTCTTTATGCTATAGGAAATATTGAAGGGACAGATTCTAGCTATGGATAGAGTGATTGGTTTCAGAGACATGATGGAAAATCCATTTACAATAAAATGCTAAAAGGCCAAGAAAACGAATGCTAGGAGTGGGTAGACATGGTGATGGAAGTCTGTGGTGATTTTTCTTCATTCGTTTTGATTTCTTTCCTCTTGAAATAGGAAATTTTATTATCATCTAATGAGACCACTGAAAGAAAGGACTTGAAGTTTTGAATAGCAGGGGGTGGTAATGGGTTAGGAAAATGTAGCATAGTTTCTAGGCAGCCTTAAAAACATAGCTGAGATGCTTGTCAGCAATTTAAAAATGTATGGTGGAGTGTGTGTTCTCAGTGGAGGGAGATGAAGACCTTACAAAGTTGTGTGTAACAAAGGCCTTGAATTTTCTATATTAGTAAAATGAAACCAGGGAAGGAAAAGGAAGAAAATGAGAATGGGGCAGTGCTCATAAAGATAAACTGTGGAATGCAGGGTGATATTAAATGATCTGAAAGGCACTAAAAGAACAAAGGTCAGTGAAAAGTCTGTATGTTCAGTAAGATGAAATTCTTGGTGGATAAAACATTACCATTTGGGAGCTGGAGAGAATCAACAGAAAAGGAAAGAAGGAAAAGTAATAGAAAAGGAAATATTGATGACAAAGAAACTCATAAGACAGTTCCAGTAGATGGTACAGGCAAGAAAGAGGGATAAAGAAACGCACACTAAACACAGGAGAAAGTGCAAGAAGCTCAGCCCCCTAGGCCAACCTGCTTCGTTTGCCCAACTCTATCCTAGAAGGGGCAGAGGCAGAGCAAGGCAGGACAGCACTGTCCCACTGCAACACATTAAGACTAGAAAATAAATAAAAGGAAAAAAGTGAAGGAAAGGGGACTGTGTAAGGTGCAGAACCTATCTGCTGTCCATCATGCAGGCACAGATGTAGGGCCTGTGTCTGTTGTCCCTCAAGAGAATATGGGTGCTAGACCGACCTCGATCGGGCCACCCTTGTTTGTGTACCACACAAATTATTCCCAGCTACAACATTTTAACTCACTATCTGCCTCCCAGCTCTGCCACTATGGAAGGGTAGTCTGGAGGCTACATCTCAGAGTATAATCTGTGATAGTCACTAACATGATATCACTGGAACTGATACACAGTTCCAGAGTGAACTGTGCTTACACAGATCTTTGCTTCTTTGTTGCTATCTCATCAAGGTCCTTCCTTCCTTCCTTCCTTCCTTCCTTCCTTCCTTCCTTCCTTCCCTTCTGTCTTTCTTTCTTGTCTTTTTGTTTAGTTAATTAAAATAATGGTTTTCCCTTCCTAAACTCTTCCCCATTTCTGCAACCACCCAAATACATAACCTTTCATTTTCTCTTCCAATAGAATACAAGTGGGTGACAATAATAATAATAATAATAATAATAATAATAATAATAATAAATAAAAACAAATGGATAAATAAACCAGAATAGGACAAAAAACAAACAAACAGGGAGTCAAGTCAAAACCCCAAGAAAAGCATGAAGACAGATACACACACATTTTTACAAATAGAAATTCCATAAAAACACAAAACCAGAAACCATAGTGTATATGTAAAGGACCTGTAAAGTTTTTTTTTTTTTTTTAAGTCTTGACAAAGCATTATGAGACAAAGAACATTCATTTGCTGCTGTGCATGTGTCTGGCTTTAAGCAAGGTTAGTATACCCAGTGAGACTCTGTTGAAGAAGGCTAATTTTTCATTTGCTTCTGAGTTAAGGATGGGGGTTGTGTTCATGTTCAGAAGCTTATTTAAATTAACTATAAATTAGAATGATGCTACAGTAATTAAATAGAGCAAACACAAAAAATTGTGTCATTGATATATGCTTTCTTTGAACTAAAATTTTGTCTATTATTTAAGTTCTTCTTAATATCTTCTTTTTCCCCAAAGCTCCTCTTCCCCTCTCCCCTTTATTCCTCTCCCTTTTCCTCTTCTATGCTCCTTTCTCACCTTTCCTGTCCTCTCCTGCCTTTTCCTCCCTTCCTTTTTTCTCTCCTCTTCTGTTTAATTTATGTACGGCCCCCTCTAAAATTGTTATTTGCAGGAAATATTAGCTTTTATTTGTTGATTTCCTTTGTGCATTCTCGGTTGATGCCCAATGCCTAACTCTTTATTCCTCTGTATAATGAAAGCAAGATATGATGCTCAGAATGCTTTAAATACTGAGAACTTTGGAAATCCATTAATATATCTCCCATCATGTATAAAAATAAGGTCTCTTTATTTGTTATGGATTGAATATGAACTGTCCCTTGTGGCCCCACTGAGGTTGATATGGACAACTACTTGAGAGACTCTGGAGCTTTTTCTAGGTAGCACACAGCGTATGAAGATCATGACTGAGCTCCTGATTCCCACAGCTCTCTTTTCAGGCCTGCTCTGATGTACCAAGCTGGGCTGTCTCACTCCCATCATGACTGTGCCTTCCCTACCAAGGTGGAGTAAAACCTCTGAAATCATCAGTGACATAAACCTTTTCTTTCTTTTGTTCTGTTGGCTGTATTGACAGAGGTGCAAATGTAAGGATGAAAATACTAAGTCTATTTATATCCTTGCTTTGTTTCTTAATGTGGTTTGTTGGCTCAATCTGGTTTGACTTCCTGTCTTTGCTGTTAATGTTGGGTTCACTGGCTATGATGGAAGTGAGATCTTATTATTCAGCTGTCTTTACCCACTCATCTTTATTTTTCTGTGTTTAAAGAGTTTTTGAAAAGTAGGCCTTATATTAAATGAACACAGTGAAGATCTCTCTTGCTCTTCAAGACAGCCTCACCATGCCTATTAAATGTAATAACATGAATCATAACCAACACTGTTAATGTCTATAATCATAAGCAATATAACACACTGTTTCAATATGTTCATCTTTAATTTCAATGTCTCACTTCACAGCATTATAGTTTCATTATCACTGGAGTTTTTATTTGTGTTTTGTTTAAAGGAAATTTATGTAATTCAATTATTTCTTCAAGAGAACATTCTTCAGGCAATTATTTGCAGTCAAATCTTTGGTATTATTTTAATTCAAATATAAGAAATGGGAATTAAAACTCATGCATAAATATGAGAGTGTCTAGATTTCTCCTGTATAAACCAATCAGAGAAAGTAAAACATCATTTCCTTTACTTTCAGGAGGATTTTAAAAAATTGAGCCAGTATTCATTATTCTCCCTTTGTTTTGTGGTTGAATTCATTAAAATTGTTTTTAAAAAGGCTCCTGAATTTGGACTGTATATTGATTCTAGTATTAATATTTATTAACTAATAATTTAGCATTAATAATTATTTTTGCATTAATTCTACGAAGAGGGCCTGAGGGTTCCCCAGCTGCCGCTCCTGTCTAGTCCCTCTGCTCTAAAATGCTTCGCTGCATTCTTCCACAGCACAGAGGCTGAACAGTTTCAGAAAGTGGCCTGTGTCAGTCCTCTAGCAGTGATTTGGAAGGAAGGAAATGTATATTGAGTTGTAAAATAGCTCAAAATTTAGGGGATTCAACAATTGAATTAATCACAGTTGTTCTGTGAGGAAGTGTGAGGGATGAGTTAAAGGCAATATAATGTTTCAGTTTAATAAAACATGCCTTCAAAAACACCTAATAATCAAGGTCAAATGGGCTTTTAAAGACCAAACTCCTCATCCCAAAAGTCAATCAGAATTAAATTCTTAACTCTTAAGTTTACCAGACTGGAGATATTGGGATATGACTTAAATGGGGGATGGGAGACAGTTATGTTCACTTTTATGGCTTTAATAAATTTGTTACAATATATACAACCACATAGGTTAGGTATACTGTAAGGGACGAAGAGTTGAGGGGGGGGTCTCTCAGAGAAGGAAAGACAAGGGGCGAGATAGAGCAGATGAATTAAATGGAGTAGTGGTAGAAGAGAGTGGTAAGTAAATAATATCGGAAAGGACCATTTGAGGTGTATAAACTTCTTGAAATATTTACATATATGAAAGAAATCTATTGTGTAAATGTACCACACTTTCTGTATCCATTCCTCCATTGAGAGACATCTAGGTTGTTTCCAGATTCTGGCTATTACAAATAAAGCTTCTGTGAATATAGTTGATCAAATGACCTTATTGAATGGTGGGGCTTCTTTTGGGTACAGGCCCAGGAGTAGGGTAGTTGGATCTTGAGGTAGCACTATTCCTAAGATTTCCAAAGAAGTTGTACAAGGTTACATTCCCACCAGCAGCGGAGGAGCATTTCCCTATCTCCACGACCTCTCCAACACACATCATCTTTTGAGTTTTTGATCTTAGTCATTTTGAGGGGTGTGAGGTGAAATCTCAGGGTTGTTTTTATTTGCATTTCTCTAATGACTAAGGATGTTGAGCATTTCTTTAAGTGTTTCTCTGACATTCCATATTCCTCTGTTGAGAATTCTCTGTTTAGCTCTGTACCCCACGTTTTAATTGGATTACTTGGTTTGTTAGTGTTTAACTTCTTCAGTTTGAAAGAGATACTGAGACTCATAGCCAAACTTTGCACAGAGTGCCAGAATCCTCATGGAAGGAAAGGGAGATAGAAATACCTGTAATGGACAGGAACTCCACGAGGAGAATAACAGAGCCAAAAATCCTGGGCCAAGTGGGGCCTGCAGAGACCAATACTCCAAGTAAGAACCAAGAATGGAAAGGACCTAGACCCCCTATTCAAAGGAAGCCCATTGGCTGCTCAGTTTCCAAATGGGTGCTCTAGTAGAGGGGTACAGGGGCTATTTCTGACATGAACTCAGTGACTGTCTCTTTGATCACCTCCCCTTGAGGGGGATGCAGCCTTGCCAGGACACAGCGGAAGATGATGAAGCCAGCCCTGATGAGACCTGATAAACTAGGGTTACATAGAAGGGGAGGAGGTCCTCCTCTATCAGGGGACTTGGAAAAGGGCATAAGGAGAATAGAGGGAGGGTGGGTGGGACTGGGATGAAATGAGTAAGGGGACTGCAGTGGGGATAAAAAGTGAATAAATTGTAATAAATAAATAAATATATGAAATTAAAAATAAGAAATAAAGAAATCTAAATGAAGTCAACAAATAAAGGAAGAGAAAGTGTCTCAACTAGAAATTCCTAGCCAACAAGTGAAACTTCCAGTACCAGTAATGAGTTACATCTGGTCGAGTCACTGGCCAAAGGGGCTTCATGGAAACCTCCAAATATATAAAGGCATGACCAGTGTTATTGGCTGCTATTCATAAACTGAAGACAACACCAACATCTCATTGAACATAGAAAAGTTAAGCTAAAACCTAAGTAAAGTCTTTATCCTCAATGATTAGTATTCAACTTATTGGAAGGTTATCTGCATACTAACAGAGGAGAAAGCTAAACACCAACCTAGCTACAAACCCTTATCATCATTCTGCTATACCCAAAGAACAATGACTCACTTAGCCACTATCAGAGAAGCTTCCTTTTGTCACAGGTAGAGACTAACACAAACCTCTATAACAGGAAAACAGAGAGAGAGAGGAGAGAGATTTTCAAATGCTCATTCAAAAATAGGATGTCTTCATCAAATGCCTCCTTTTAGGGCTTGAACTATACAAAGAAGAATGTAGAAAGATTATGAGAGGCAGAAGAGATGGACAACAAGGAAACAACGTTTTCTAGACACAATAAGTCTGATGAACACATGAACTCACCAGTCTGTGGTAGCATGCAAGGAGTCTGAGCAGGTTTAAGCAAAACAGGTTCCCAGTAGACACAGGCTTTCACCCCTACCCAAGAGACTACCTGCAATTGGCACCCATTTGTAAAGGAATAATTACTTTTCTCTAATAGAGTTTCCCTGAGTATATTAAGCAAACTTGAGGGTAAACCCCATGTTCAGTTGTAAATGGTCAACACAAACAAAATCCATGGTATTTGTGAAAACTTTTTGTTTCATATTGCTTTCTTCAAGTAGTTGTTTTTTTTTTTTTTTAATCTTTTGTATGTATGTTGTTTCTGATTTTGGTTTTTTATGGCACGTGTGTGTGTTTTAAAAAATTCTCGTGTGTTTACTTGCCAGTTGTTTGTTTTCAACAGACAGACACACACAAACACACACACACAAAGAGAGAGACAGACTGAGAGAGAGAGAGAGAGAGAGAAGATGGATAGGTGGAGAGGTTGGTTTGAGAAGATATGAGAGGAGTTAGGGAAGGAGAAACCTTGATCAGAGTATACTGTGTGAAAACATTTTTTCAGTAATTACAAAAAGGTTGTGAGAAGTTGGCAAATCACACATTAGTTTCAGAGAGACTAATAAAAATATAAGGGAGTATTTGCTGAAGATGTGAGAGGGCTGCCTGTAATAAAAAAAAATCATAGTGTCTTAAAACGAGAAAGTTTTTCATTTAAAAATTAATAGTACACAAAGTAGTTAATTCTTATTTCAAGGAAAGGGTTCTGAAAAAATAGTGAAAGCACATAATTTACATAATCTGCATTACAAACCATAGAAGAGTGGACTGGGGAAGGGCATGGGAGAAGAGGGGGAAGGGAAGAATTGGGAGGGGACTAGGGACTAAGGGGCTATAGCTGGGATACGAAATGAATAAATTGTAATTAATAAAAAATAAATTAATTTTAAAAATACAATAAGTTTAAGTGCCAGTGATGTGGTCTCTTAATGGGCTTCTCAGCCCTGGTGCCCCTTTGAAGCTGAACCCATGTATAGATCCATTGCAGAGGCATGCTAAGGTTTATGTCTCAGTAGATATACTTCTGTAGGTTGAATGTCAAGCACATATGTATTTTTGATGGATTTTGTCATCCAAAGGTAGCACAAGCAATTCATAAAAGACATGCATAGTTATTGCATTATTGACAAATCAATTCTTCCAAGTTAAGAGTTTAGATGAAGGAGTGAACATTGATTTTCAATATACATTTATTAAGACAGCATGAAAATATGCACAGATGTCACACAGAGCGAATGGGAAAAGGGTGGATAAATGTGATGAAGAGACTAGGAAGCACTGACCCCAAATGACATTTGAAGTCTATGGGACATAAATAGAAAGGCTGGTCTACATGCCCTGCAATAGAGAGCTGTAATGTTGAATTCATTATTCCATGTGTCTTCAGCTCTCCCAGAAACATTATCTGTAATTACAAGAGAAAGAATGGCTCACATTATGAAAATCCAGTCTCTGGCAAATGGTCCCCTTGTATGATCCAACCTGGTCCATTCTGAGGAAGGATCTATGCCAGAACAGGGAGAGATTTTGTGGTTTCAATCAGTGCTTTGTTCTCTTGTCTGTTATGTAATGGAGAATGCTGTGCCTAATTTCAAATTCATCAATAAGACTCAAGAATTAATATGAATGTAACATTTCTGTTGGATATTACTACCCTAGGTTTGTGAAAATTTTGATTTAAGAAAAAACTCATATAATTCCTGTTCACATTTATTCATGTCCCTTCCTTTTGTATGAGGAGTCAAAAATTTCCCAATCCCACCTGTTACTAACAAGCACACACAAAAAAACAAAAACAAAAACAAAAAACAGGTCTGTGTTTTCAAGGCTTATAGTAGTACAATAATTCAACTGCCCATATAAGCCAATAGAGCCACAAACCCCAGGAAGTTTCTAAATTACCCTTTTCCAATGTGAATTTACTCTCTCTCTCTCTCTCTCTCTCTCTCTCTCACACACACACACACACACACACACACACACACACACACACACACCAAACTAGGAGTTATTTAACTGAATATCAGAACTGTAAAATTATTATGCCTACTGACATTTCCCACGTTAGCTTTTACTACTGACTGTCTCTTCTAGTTGACTCTCCAATGTTACATATTCATCATAACTCAAAAATATGCCTGTCTACATGTTTACCCGAAGACAAATATTCCAGCATAAAATGATTCCAAAAACAAAAGACAAAATCTTGTTAACATTCACATCATGCAGTTTTAGGCTGTACCTTGTGGTGTGGTAGAAACAGACTTCACTGGACCCTCCTGTTCCAGTGGGAAGGTCATGCATGGAACAGGGGGAAAAGGGAGAGAATGCAGGGAAAATTAAGGAGCATTTGAGGGGTAGTATGAAAACCTAATTCTGTAGAAGCTTCCTATAATACATACATTTATGAAGGAAATCTAAGTTAAATCACCAAATAATGGGGGAAGACAGAGACCCAACTGGATACCTCTTACCAACAAATGAAACGTCCAGTAAAGAGAATGGGTGACATTTAATTGAGTTGTTAGCCAACGAAGTCTTAAGAAATGCCCAAACAGCCCAGGCTGTTTGTTGTCAAGATTACAGGCTGCTCTCCAGAAAGTGCAGCCAAGCACCCATTGCTGAAGACACCTATATAACTCACTAAATGTGGAAAAATTGAGTCAGTGCCTACCCTCAGCCTTCACTTCTGAGTGCTATTGTCATTGGTACATGAAGGTATTCTGCATGCTACCCAAGGAGAAAGATATATGCCAAATCAGCCACTGAATGCCTATCAGTGCCCTTCGATGTACAGTCATGTCCTTCCTCAAGAGATGTTGGTGCCATGGCGGCACAGAGTTTGTGGGAATAACCAATCATGATCTGATTGGATTTAAAGTTCACTCTGTAAGATAAAAGCCAGACTTGATGCTGTTTGGGGGACCAAGAACCTGAGACTAGATAGCAGAAAGACCTAGGTAAAACCAAATGTTAATGTTTAAAAAATAAAAAAGGAGAGAGAGAGAGAAAAGTAGCAATGAAATTGCTCGTAGTGACATTCTTCTATATTCACAGCACTTGGAGTCACCAGAGAAGCTCCTCATGCAGCAAATGGGAACAAATACAGATACAGCCAGACAATATGCAGAGTGAGACATCCTGGAACATCCATCCCTAAACGAGATGTCTCCATTAAGTCTCTCTCGTCAGGGCTCAGAGAACCCTGAAGAAGAGGAGGCAGAATGAATGGAAGAGAATTGGGGAATGACTAAGTCAAAGCTCTCTAAATCAACAGGATCAGCATCCATACATGAACCAAGAGATACTAAGTCAACAGGCTCAGGGTTTGCAAGGATGAGAATTAAAGCGCTGAAAGAACGAAGAAAATAATTATTTTCTGCCCACTAGAATTGAGTTGAAAATTATACTGATATCAGTGGATATATAATAGTAGTTCACCTGGAAAGAGCTATCCTGTACTCATGTAACCATTTGATGCAGGTACTCAGATTTCTCCCTCAGTTCACACTTAGATACTATTTTCTAATCTCAAATATGCTTCTGACATCTTTTCTTAAATAAACCCAATTTCTTGCATTTGTATTACTACTCTACACTCTTCTTGAAAGAAAATGTGACCTGAACTCCAGATTTGTACTGTCTTTTGAATTTTCTTTTTGGATGCAGTGTTTTCCTGTAGATCCTATGTAAAAATTAAAAAATGATAATTAACAGAAAATATCAGGTGTGGTGTTGCACGCCCAGTACTTAAGGAGGCAGAGGAAGAGGCAGCAGATCAGTGTGAGTATATATATATATTTCTTTATTATTATTATTTATTGCAATTTATTCACTTTGTATCCTGGCTGTAGTCCCCTCCCTCATCTTCTTCCTCTTCCTCTCCGATGTCCTTCCCCTAATCTACTGAGAAGGGTAGGTCCTCTTCCCCTACTATCTGACCCTAGACTATCAGGTCTCATCAGGACTGTTTGGATCCTCATTCTTTGTGGCCTAGTAAGGCCACCTTCTCAGGTGAAGGGGATAAAAGAGCAGGCAACTGAGTTCATCCCACTTACTGCCTCTGTTCCCCTTACTAGGGAGTGCACATAGAGACTGAGCTGCCGATGGGGCACATCTGAGCAGGGGTCTAGGTCCTCTCCATGCATGGTCCTTGGTTGATTTATCAGTCTCTGAAGACCCTCCTAAACCCAGATTTTTGGCTCTGTTGATGTCCTTGTAGAGCTCCTTTTCCCTCCAGATCTTTCTATCCCCCTCCTCTTCCATAAGATTCCTTGCATTCTGCCTAAAGTTTGGCTATGAGTCTCAGCATCTGCTTTGATACTCTAATGGGTCGAATCTTTTAGAAGTCCTTTGTGGAAGGTTCCTGTTCTGTTCCCTGTCTTCTCCTACTTCGATGTCTATCCTGGTTGCCCTTCTGAATGAGGATTAAGCCTCTTCCCTAGGATCTTCCTTGCTGTTTGGCTTCCTTAGGACTGTAGATTTTAGTATGTTTATCCTATATTATAAACTAATATTCACCAGAATTTAGAAACAACTTAGATGTCCTTCAGCTGAAGAAGATACAGAAATTGTGGAACATTTACACAATGGAATATTACTCACCAGTTAAAAACAAGGAAATCATGAAATTTGCAGGTGAATGATGGAACTAGAAAAGATCTTCCTGAGTGAGGTAACCCAGAACCAGAGACACACATGGTATCTGACGTGAGGCCATCCTAGTCTACATAATGAGTCCAGGACAGCTGAAATTACACAAAGAAACCATTTCTTGAGAAACCAAGAGAGAGAGAGAGAGAGAGAGAGAGAGAGAAGAAGAAGAAGGAGGAAGAGGAGGAGGAAGAGGAGGAAAGAAAAGAAAATTAAAGACTAAATAAAGACTAAAAGACAGAATTTGATTCTGTCGTATGACTCTTCCTAGACAGATAATAGGCATCTGTTCAGTCTAGAAGAGGTACTGAGGACAGACTAAATACCGTATTCCATTCAGATCTAAGGTAAAGAAATAATGCATTTATTAAGGTTATTAATCAATGCAGGCATGACTGAAAGCAAGAGTCAGTGAAATCCCTGACCTTCCCAGCTAATAACTGAATAAAAACTGCACTATTGATTTCAACTTGTCGCCAGCCACACTAAAATTTCCTCCTTTCTATGCAGTGGTTTACTGCTTGTGTCACACTGGGATGGTGGGGAGAGTAACTTGTGAGTCATGTACGTTTCTGAGCTTCATGAGCCTTGCATGTTTTGCGAGCCTCCTAAACCTAATTAAGTTTAATGAGCCTACTAAATATTAGAGTGATACCTCCCTCCACCCAAGAGGAATGTTTCTACTTGGAAAAACTAGCTATCAAAAAGTTTTATACATAGACAGAATTACAAGGCAAACAGGTGCTTAATCAATTTCCACATTTTCATCCATAGTGATGATTACTCTGAGATGTCAACTTTAGTAGACTGAGGGATGTTTAGAAACTGGTGGAGGATTATTCTTGGGTGATTCTGTGAGGTTGTCAGAAAAGTTTCTGTGAAGTTTTTGTAAACGAAAAACCTGACTAGAATACCCTTCTTTAGTATGGGTGCCAGTAGTTAATTGAGTAAAGAGTGGATTGAAAAGGAGATTAGGAACATATATTTTCTGTGCCTTCCTATTGTAACAAATTGAGTTTCTTCTAATGCAGCCCTTGATGCTACACTCTGTGATTTGCATAGCAGCCATCCAAGAGGTATTAGGCATTTTCCTGGAGGCTGGGTTGTCTGCATCACTGATTCAGAAACTCTGATTTCCTTGACTAAGCAATGCTATCAGGCTTATTTGGCTCTATCGCATTCAGGGACTGTATTAATCAATTCCCCCCCTCTGATCACAAGATCTACATGTCTTAAAATATCCCTGCTCTCTCAACTCTCTCTATTTGTTCTGTTCTCTGAAGAATCTGGACTAATACATCATACAGGTCAAGATTCCCATGTTCCTTACTCTTCTATATTTACTTGATCTTTACATACAGTTTAGATAGCTAGCTAGATAGATAGATAAGGGACTTTTTGCTTGGAAATAGACTAGACATTGCCTGCTGGGCATGGTGGCCAACATCTTTAATCCCAGCACTTGGGAAGCAGAAGCAGGCAGATTTCTATGAGTTCAAGGCCAGCCTGTTCTTCAAAGCAAGTTTCAGGACATCCAGGGCTATACTTAAGAGAAACCCAGTCTCAAAAATACCAAAAGAAAAGAAAATTTAGCCTAGCCCATTTCATGAGATATATACTGTTTGATGTACTATGGCTTCAGAACAAATTTTTTGAACCCATGAATGAATATAGACTATGTAGAAGTATCTTTTTTAATTTTTATTAATTACACTTTATTCACTTTGTATCCCCCCATAAACTCCTCCCTCCTGTCCTCCCAATGCTACCTTCCCTCCCCATTCTCCACTCATGCCCCTCCCTGAGTCTGCTGATAGGGGAGGTCTTCCTCTCCTTCCTTCTGATCCTTGTCTATCAGATCTCATCAGGAGTGGCTGCATTGTCTTCCTCTGTGGCCTGGTAAGTCTGTTCCCCCTTCAGGGGGAGGTGATCAAAGAGCAGGCCAATCAGTTCATGTCAGGGGTAGTCCCTGTTCACATTACTATGGAACCCACTTGGACACTAAACTGCCATGGGCTACCTCTGTGCAGGGGTTCTAAGTTATCTCCATGCCTGGACAATAAGACTGCAGACTGTAATTCCTGAATAGCAAAGAGTACATGAAATTATGGAAAACCAGGCTTCAGCATTGATAGAAATATGCACACAGGCTTTGGTTGGCCTCTTTAGGGGCTTTGTCTTAATCCTAGGATCACTGGAATGATATTAAAGGGATTTGAAGCATGTGATTTTGAAAAGATTATTTTGGCTGCTGCACGTAGAATGAGTGGGCCACATGGCAGACAACATTTTGGAAAAAAATTCTAAGTACGCAATAGAAGCATAGTTGAACTTAAAAAAGAAATAAAATATGGACTATGCATTGAGATAACCTAAGATCCCTGCACAGATGTAGCCCATGGCAGTTCAGTATCCAAGTGGGTTCCATTGTAATAAGAACAGGGACTGTCTCTGACATGAACTGATTGGCCTGCTCTTTAATTACCTCCCCCTGAGGGGGAAGCAGCATTACCAGGCCACAGAAGGAGACAATGCAGCCACTCCTGATGAGACCTAATTGACTAGGATCAGAAGGAATGAAAAGAAGTCCTCCCCTTTCAGTGGAATTGGGGAGGGGCATGCATGCAGAGGGTGGAGGAAGGGAGGGATTGGGACTGGAGGAGAGAGAGAACCACAGGGGGGATACAAAGTGAATAAAGTGTAATCAATAAAAAAAAGAAGAAATAAAAGCCCCAGGTGCAAAAAGTGACAAGGCACATAAAACATCAGGATGTAAGACTTCGAGTGAGGAGGCAACTTCCTAGAGAGATTTGTGTTCCATGTAACCTAGAACCAGAGTTTAGTGGGAGGCATTCTCAGGTCTTTGCAAGAGATGGCTTTCAAAGTAGTACTGCACAAGAAAAAAAAAAAAAAGTCACTGAACCACAATATAGTGTTCTAAGTGGGAGAAAATAAAGATTTTTTTTTAATTTTATTTTTCTCATTAGTTATATTTGGTTAATTCTGTATCCCAGCTGTATCCCTCATTCCCTCCTCAAACCCACCCTCCCTCCTTCATCTCCTCCCTGCCCCTTTCCAAGTCCTCTGATAGGGGAGGACCTCCTCCCCTTTCATATGACTCTGTTTTGTCAGGTATTTTCAGGACTGGCTGCAAAGTCCTCCTCTGTGGCCTAAGGAGTACTGCTCCTCCCTTGGGAGGTGGAGAGGTCAAAGAGCCAGTCATTGAGTTCCTGTTAGAAATAGTCCTTGTTCCCCTTACTATGGGAAACCAATTGATTGCTGAGCTATCACAGGTCACATCCGAGCAGAGATTCTAGGTTTTATCCTCTCATGGTCTTTGGTTGAGTGTCCATCTCAGAAAAGACCCTGTGCCCAGTTATGTTTGGTCCTTGTGGAGCTCCTATCTTTTCCACATCAAACTCCCCTTCTTTCATATGATTCCCTGCACTCTGCCGAGGGTTTGGTTATGAGTCTTAGTATCTACTTTGGAACACTGCTAGGTAAAGTCTTTCAGATGCTTTCTGCGGTAGACTCCTGTCATACATTCAATGCATATCCCATTTGTCTTTCTAAATGAGGATTGATCATCATACCCCATGTCCACTTTCTTGATTATCTTCTTTAGGTGTATAGATTTCATTATGTTTATCATATCTTTTAGGTCTATATAAGCGAGTATATTCTGTGTTTGTCTTTCTCCTTCTAGGATACTTCACTCAAAATGATCTTTTCTAGATCCCACCATTTGTCTGCAAATTTCATGATTTCCTCCTTTTTGATTGCTGAGTAGTATACCATTGTGAAAAAATACCACTATTTCTGTACCCATTCCTCCATTGATGGACATCTGGGTTGTTTCCAGGTTCTGGCTATTACAAATAAAGCTGCTACAAACATGGTTGAGCAAATGTCCTTATTGTGTACTTGAGCAAATTTTGGGTATATGCCTAGCAGTGGTATAGCTGGGTCTTGAGGAAGCACTATTCCTAGTTGTCTGAGAAAGCGCCAGATTGACTTCCAAAGTGGTTGTACCAGTTTACAGTCCCACCAGCAATGGAGGAGGGTTCCCTTTTTCCACAACATCTCCAGCATGTGTTGTCACTTGAGTTTTTCATCTTGGCCATTCTGATGAGTGTAAGGTGAAATCTCAGGGTCGTTTTGATTTGCATTTCCATGATGGCTAACAAAGTTGAGCATTTCTTTAAGTGTTTCTCTGCCATTCTCTATTCCTCTACAGAGAATTCTCTCTTTAGTTCTGTTTCCCATTTTTTAATTGGATTACTTGGTTTGCTGCTTTTCAGCTTCTTTAGTTCTTTATAGATACTGGATATTAGCCCTCTGTCAGATAAATGGTTGGTGAAGATTCTTTTCCAATCTGTAGGCAGTCATTTTCTTTTGATGACGGTGTCCTTTGCTTTACAAAAGCTTTTCAGTTTCATGAGGTCCCATTTATTGATTGTTGCTCTTAAAGCCTGTGCTGTTGTAGTTCTGTTCAGGAAGTTGTCTCCTGTGCCAATGAGTTCTAGGCTGTTCCCCACTTTTTCTTCTAAAAGATTTAGCGTATCGGTTTTATGTTGAGGTCTTTGATCCACTTAGACTTTAGTTTTGTGCAGGGTGATAAATGTGGATCTATTTTCATTTTTCTGCATGTAGACATCCAATTAGACCAGCACCATCTGTTGAAGATGCTATCTTTTGTCCATTGAATGGTTTTGGCTGCTTTGTCAAAAATCGAGTACTCATAGGTATATGGGTTTATTTCTGGGTCTTCTATTCGGTTCCATTGATCCTCGTTTCTATTTCTATGCCAATACCATGCAGTTTTTATTACTATTGCTCTGTAATACAGCTTGAGATCAGGGATGGAGATACCTCCAGATGATCTGTTGTTGTACAGGGTTGTTTTGGAGATACTGGTTTTTTTGTTTCTCTATATGAAGCTGAGAATCTTTTTTTCAAGAATTGAGTTGGTATTTTGATGGGAATTGGATTGAATCTGTAGATTACTTTTGGCAGGATGGCCATTTTCACAGTGTTAATCCTACCAATCCATGAGCATGGGAGATCTTTCCATTTTCTGAGATCTTCTTCAATTTCTTTCTTCCGAGACTTGAAATTTTTCTCAAACAGGTCTTTCAATTGCTTGGTTAATGTCACCCCAAGGTACTTTATGTTATTAGTGGCTATTGTGAAGGGTGTTGTTTACCTAATTTCTTTCTCAGCCCTTTTGTCTTTTGGGTACAGGAGGGCTTCTGATTTTTTTGAGTTGATTTTGTATCCTGCTACTTTGCTGAAGATGTTTATCAGCTGACCAGCAAGTGAGTTGACTAGATCACTTAGGTATATAGAGCAGATCTGGGAGTATGGGGATGCTCTGCTGTTAGTATTTGTGATTACGAGCAAACCTATTATGAGTGTGAAGTTTAATTTCCTGCCATGCAAATGGACCTGGAATTCTTCTTTTTTTATTTTTATTTTTATTTTTATTTTTAGTTACAATTTGTTAACTCTGTGTCCCAGCTGTATCCCGCTCCCTCATTCCCTCCCCAACCCCACACTCCCTCCCTGGTCTCCTCCCTGCCCCTTTCCAAGTCCACTGATAGGGGAGGACCTCCTCCCCTTTCATCTGACCCTGTTTTATCAGGTATCTTCAGGGCTGGCTGCAAAGTCCTCCTCTGTGGCCTAACAGGACTGCTCCTCCCCTGGGGGGAGGGGAGGACAAAGAGCCTGCCCTTGAGATCCTGTTAAAAATAGTCCTTTTTCCCCTTGCTTTGGAAAACTACTTGGTTACTGAGCTACCACGGGTCACATCCGAGCAGAAGTTCTAGGTTATATCCATAGATGGTCCTTGGTTGAGTGTCAGTCTCAGAAAAGGCCCTGTGCCCAGATATATTTGGTACTTGTGGGACCTGGAATTCTTAAACATGCAAAGGAGCTTCAACTTGTTACCTATATGTAACACCTCATAAAATGGAGGAAACTATTCCAAGTTATTTTTACAGATATTCTAACCTTTGTGATATTTAAATAAAACTAATACCCTTTTATATTCAAACACAGCCCTGAAATGTAAAGAAAAAAACCCATAATTTAGCCATTCTGTAAAAGAAAAGTAGATATTTAATACATTTTATACAGCATAAACACAGATACAAACACACACACAGGAGGAAGTGAAACAAGGTAAATAGTTATACTTTAATTTTCAAAGAAATAAAATCTTATAATTAATATACAAATGAGGCACAAAATATTGTCATCAAAGAAAACATTACAATTGTAAATAACTACCATTCTACCATTCTACCAACTACCATTCCAATAAAAGATCATTCAATCCTAATTATTCAAAATATCAAAAATCAAAAGTAAGTTCATCCTGAACAAGTTACCCAAAGGACAGCATATGTAATTAAGTAAGTATCGATGATTTTAACAGAAGAATTATGAGACATAACATTTAGTTTCAAATTAAAGCCTTAAAGTATAGAATAATATTATCACAAATTTATAAAAATGAATGAGCAAACCTTGTTTGATTGTGGAAGTTCTAAAACAAACTGTTAAAAAATGATTTAGGCAAATAATTATTCTACATCAGAAATATCTGAAAAATATACAGAAATGAATGATCTAAGCCTACAATGTACCTTTGAAGTCCATCATTAGATATAGTATATTCTATCATGTATGCTCAAAATATTTTAGAAAATAGACTATGTAGTAAGCATTAAATCAATCCCCAGTATACTAAAAATTAGCCTTCCTCAAATTTATTTGAAAAATCTATGTGCAAAGAACAATAAAGACATGCATAGATTGCAAAAACCTGACTATTGTTTCTTAAGTTGTATGAAGGGGAATGATGTTATGCCATTTTATCATAAGATCTGTTCCTGTAAGCAGACAGATTTAACATTGCTAGTTTGAAAATATAAAATGAATTGGGCAATATGGGAGATGCCATTTCTTTTAAAACTTATGTAATAATGTAAAAGTACTGAATAAAGAACATTTTAGAAATCTGTTTTATGTGATCTTTACAAATGTATACATTTACCTGAGGGACTGATATGAGGTCCTCTGAAAAATTGTGTTGCTTTTAAAGAAGGAAATACAACAATAACAAAAAGGAAAAAGAGGGAGTTCACAATCTATTATGTAGGTCAGAAATCAGTATTAATTGGTTTCAGAGGGGTTTCTGCTAAAATGCAGAATCAATTCTGTATAGAAAATAAAGATATTTGCTGTTTCCATGTAAACTAGGTCAGCCAATTTCCTCTAGTATGGATGTAGAAATGGGGCAAGGAAGGTGACTCCAGAGGAGACATGTCTTTAACCAGTTGAAGAGGAAATGTAAAATTACATATATAAAAGTAAGCTATTAAGGATACATCTTGATGGACACAATCTATAATAATATTAATGGGTTTTGCATTTGAACTTAATCTCAACGTGAACATTTTTGCTACTAAAATCTGGCTCCTGGGGAAGGCAACAAACTTGAATATACTCAAATCATTTCACCAGCACATAAAGACAGCTCTAAGCTAGATGTTCAAATAAACAGTAATTAGATATGTACATAGATGAAACATTTCAGGAGCAAAATATATAATAATTCTGTCAAAAATTTTGCTGGCTTGCTATGATTTAATTAGACTTTAGTTTTCCCAGAGTTTATATTTTCTCTATGTGTGTATGTGTATGTATGTGTCTGTAGGGTATGGAATAAACTAGAGAAGTGGTTCTTCATTTACAAATCCTGGCTGCTCTTCCAGAGGACCAGGGTTTGGATTCCAGCACCCACATGGCAAGTTAAAACCAGTGTAACTCTGGGTCAAGGATCTGAAAATTTCTGGGCTCCGAGGGTACTTACTGTATGAATAAAGTACACTTAAATATGTATAAGCCAAATACTCAAAAGTAAAATAAAAATTACATCTTTAAAATATACAGGCATATTTTTCATAGTTCTTGTTATTTACCCACGTTTTATGTAGGGAAAGCGAAAGTATTTGTTGTGAGACTCTTCTACATTAATTGCTTGACAGGTAAATCCCTCATGCAGAGTACCAAGAACAATATTAATTGTTTATCATCTGTGAGGACCATTCATGTGCCTGAGAACAAAGGTACTTTTTATTCTGTTATGATGATGAACTGGGTCTGGAATAAAAACTCATTTTATCTATTGTGAGGGCAAAACTCATAAAACAGGCATACCCTTCTACACCCAGACCTAAGCAACTGTGTGAATCTGAGATAAGCACCAGTCTGCTGACCCTCTTCCTGCCCTGTGCCACAGAGTCTGTGATAAGTGAACACAGCAAGACCTTTGTCCTGCAAGCTTTTTCATGTCATCTCTAGCCAGAAAATGGTAGGGAGTGCACTTTTTTCTTTTTTTATTAGTTTTCATGATTTATTACAGTTTATTCACTTTGTATCCTGGCTATGGCTCCCTTCCTCATCTCCTCCCAATAACGCCCTCCCTTTTTTTTTCTCCTCCTATACCCCTCTCCTTGTCCACTGATAGGGGAGGTCCTCTTCCCCTTCCCTCTGACCCTAGCCTATCAGGTCTCATTAGGACTGGCTGCATTGTCTTCCTCTGTGACCTGGCAAGGCTGCACTCCCCAAAGGAGGTGATCAGAGAGCCTGCCACTGAGTTCATGCCAGAGAAAGTCCCTGTTCCTCTTACTAGGGCACCCACTTGGAGACTGAGTATATAGGCTACATCTGAGGAGGGGGGTTAGGTCCTCTCCATACATGCTCCTTTGTTGGGGTATCAATCTCTGCAGGATTTCCAGGGCCAAGAATTTTTTTTTTGGCTCTTTTGATCTCCTTTTGGAGCTCCTGTCCTTTTCAGGTCTTTCTATCTCCACCTTCTTTCATAAAATTCCATGCATTCTGCCCAAAGTTTGTCTATGAGTCTCAGCCTCTGCTTTGATACCTTGGTCAGTGGAAGACACACACAGTATATACTCACTCATAAGTGGTTACTATATATATATAATATAGGATAAACATACTAAAATCTATAGTCCTAAAAAAGCTAAACAACAAGGAAGACACTAGGGAAGATGCTCAATCCTCATTAAGAGAAGGAATGGATACAGAAATTGTGGTATTTTTACACAATGGAATACTACTCAGCAATCAAAAAGGAGGAAATCATGAAATTTGCAGGCAAGTGGTGGGATCTAGAAAAGATCATTCTGAGTGAAGTATCCCAGAAGGAGAAAGACAAACTTGGTATATACTCGCTTATATAGACCTACAAGATATGATTAACATAATGAAATCTACACACCTAAAGAAGATAATCAAGAAAGTAGACACAGGTGAAGGTGATTAATCCTCATTTAGAAAGACAAATGGGATGTGCATTGAACGTATGACAGGAGTCTACCACAAAAGGCATCTGAAAGACTCTACCTAGCAGTGTATCAAAGCAGACACTAAGACTCATAACCAAACCCTCGGCAGAGTGCAGGGAATCATATGAAAGAAGGGAAGTTAGTATGATATGGAAAGGATAGGAGCTCTACAAGGACCAAATATATCCGGGCACAGGGTCTTTTCTGAGACTGACACTCACCCAAGGACCATCTATGGATATAACCTAGAACTTCTGCTCGGATGTGGCCCGTGGTAGCTCAGTAACCAAGTATTTCTCCAAAGTTAGGGGAACACGGACTATTTCTAACAGGATCTCAAGGGCAGGCTGTTTGACCCCCGCCCCTCCAGGGGAGGAGCAGTCTGTTAGGCCACAGAGGAGGACTTTGCAGCCAGCTCTGAAGATACCTGATAAAACAGGGTCAAATGAAAGGGGAGGAGGTCCTCCCCTATCAGTGGACTTGAAAAGGGGCAGGGAGGAGACCAGGGAGGGAGTGTGGGGTTGGGGACGGAATGAGGGAGCAGGATACAGCTGGGACACAGAGTTAACAAAATGTAACTAAAAAGAAAAAAAGAAAAATAAAATTAAAAAAAAAAGAAGAAGGGTAAATGTGATAGACATTGGAAGCAGAAGAAGACAGGGAACTGGACATGAGTCCACCACAGATGGCCTCTGAAAGGAAATGCACTTTTTTTTTCTGAGAAATCTTAACTACCACATCACATTTTATTTTGTTATTTAGATGATCCCTTTACTACATTAACAGAATGGCCTATTTTCTTGCTCTGATGGAGTAATGCATTTTATATCCAAAGTATTCTTATTAGGTCACTGATACTATAATTTAATCTCTAGTATATATTTATGGTTCATTCATATATCCAAATAGTTTAATTGGAAGGTATATAAAAAAAAAGGAAATGCACTTTTTTAAAGACAGCTTTCACAAATGCAGTTTGCCAATAAGACGAAATTGTAACCTTTAGACGATGGAAGAGAGCAGTAATGACAATTATCAGAGAAGTGTTACAGCCAGAACAAATCTTGGTGGAGTGGGGTTCATGACCTGATGGTAAGCCCTTGGAAACCACTTGCTGTATATGAGAGCAGCACTCTACAGTGAGAGAGGAGGAAGTATCCTAAAGATGTAATAGAAGATTCAGTAAGTATTACCCAGTTTAAAACTTAGAAGAATCTGGAATGGAGATTTTAAAAAGGAATAAGTTGAGTGATATTAATTTCCTGTCCACTGTGACCATAAAGTTGAAGACTATACCCAAGCCTAGAATTAAAAAACAAAGTTCAAGTGTCGTTCTTTGTCATTAGCCAAATTGATTAATCTGATAAGTGTGCCCATATTTTTGAATAGTTATTTATTATCTCATTCTGGCTATTTTCAAAGGTTGCTACATTCATCAATGCCTATGACAAGAGAATAATTAATAATACAAAGAAAGGTAATGTTTCCTATTTCCAAATGTGAATTGATAAAATATTAGTCTAGTATTATCCATAAATTCAGTGATTTTTGGTTGATATGAGATAATTTTAAGCTAGCTTTCCCGGAAGGTAACAATAAAAAAAATGCAAATGTTTGAGTTGTGATAACAATTTTACTCTCAGGTAAATTTATATTTTGGGTGTCAGCTATTAACTGTACATTGATCGATTTCTATGTTAATACTCTGACCTTCCGAAGTTAAGAAGAAGAAATTGAAGTAGCAGATTAGAGTTTTCCTTTGATATAGATGCATTGTAAAACTGCTAGCAAATAAGAAAACACATGGGGAAATCAATATAGCTCTTCACTGTAGACTTGTCGGCCGTGTTCCACACAGTGCTAATTATGCTTGATCTGCCAATTACTCTTCTGACTTGCCATTGCTATTATTGCTTCTGTTATTTTTATCAGTATGTGCCAACATTGTGCATTATGGAGATTTAACAGAAAACATAATAGAATGCTTCTAACAGCATGTTTCAACTCCAGAGCATAGTGTATACATGGAGGAAAATGTCAGTTCTGAGTTCACCTGAGTGAGGATGTTGATGCAGAACTTCAGCTCATCTTTAGAACATTTTTCTTTAAAGAGGGCAATGATTAAGGAAGTATCTGTGGCTCCATCTTGACTTAATACTAGAGTAAAACCACTTGAACAACGGAAATCAGAGTGAACCTGGTAAATGCAATCAATTACTGAAAAATTGGGAAAGAAAAACAAACCAAACCAAACAAACAACTACAATGCCTGCAGATACCAGCCTCCTTTGAGAGGCTCCACCTAGCATCAGATAGAAACAGATGCTGAGTATACACCATGCTTGTCTTTCTGAGTCTAGGTTACCTCACCCAGAATGATCTTTGCCAGATTCATCCAATTACCTGCAATGATGTCTTACATGATGTCTTTGTTTTTAATAGCTGAATAGTATTCTATTTTGTTGTTGTACCACAGTTTCTTTATCCATTCTTTGAGGGACATCTGCATTGTTTCCAGTTTCCGGCTGTTACTAATAAAGCTTATATTAACATAGTTGACCAAATATCTCTGTTGTATGGTAGAACATCCTTGAGTTGTATGCCCAGGAGTGTTATAGCTGGGTCTTGAGGTGGTGCTGCTCCCAATTTCCTGACAAAGTGCCAGATTGCATCCTAAAGTGACTGTACAAGTTTGCATTCCCACCAGCAGTAGAGGAGGCTCCCCTTTCTCCACACCCTCTCCCGCATGTGCTGTCACTGGAGGTTTTTATCTTAACCATTCTGATAGGTATAAGATTGAATCTCAGAGTTGTTTTGATGTGCATTTCCATGATGAGTAATGATGTTGTGTATTTCTTTAAGTGTTGGGATAACCATACTACAATCCACAGACCTAAAGAAACTAAGTAACAAGGAGCACCCTAGGGAGCATGCTTAATTCTCATGCAGAAGGGCAAGGAGTATAGACACTGGAAGCAGTTGAAGACAGAACACAGGACTGGAGCCTACCATAGATATCCTCCGAAAGACTCCACTGACTAGATAGACACAGATATTGAGAATCAAAACCAAACTTTGGGCGGAGTGCTGGTAGTCTTATGGAAGAGTAGAAGGATAGAAGAACCTGTAGGAGATAGGAAGATTCTTCTTCCACAAGAAGACCAAGAGCCAATAAATCTGACCCCAGGGGCCCTGAGGTAACTGATGCCCCAACCAAAGACTATGTACAGAGAGGAACTAGGCTCCCTACTCAGATGTAGCCAATAGGCAGCTCAGTCTAAAAGTAGGTTCCCTAGTATGAGGAGCAGGGGCTGCCTCTGACATGGTATGTGTTACCTGCTCCTTGGTAATATTTCCACTTGGCACAGTCATCTTGCCAGGCCACAGAGGAAGATGATTCAGCAAGTTCTGATGAGACTTGATAGGCTGAAGTCAGTTAATAAGGGAGGTATGTTCCCCCTTTCCTAGGCCTAGGGAAGAAGGATAGGAAAGGAAAAGGGAAAGAGTGTGGTAATGAGATGAGATGAGGGAGAGGGGTACAATGGGATGTGAAGTGAATAAATTAAAAAAAAAACTTAAAAATAAAATTAAAATGATAAGAATGAAAAGGAAGCAGATGCTGAGACTCACAGCCTAACATTGGGTAGAGCTCATGGAATCATGTGAAAGAATGATTGAAGGATAAAAGGACCAGAGTGGGTAGGAGTGCCACAAGATGATAAAGAGAGCCAACTAACCAAGACACAGGGGAGGATTATGGAGCACCAGCCAAGGACCATGCATGGACTTATCCTAGATCCCTTACACACATGTAGACAATTGGTAGCTAGGACGACATGTGGATCCCCTAGAAAGCAGAGTGGGGCTGTCTCTGACATGGAGTCTGTTGCCTGCTTTTCAATCACTTCCCTGGTGGAGCTGTCTCGCCAAGCCATAGGAGAGGAAGAATCCCTCAATCCTGATGCAACTTGATGTGCTGGGAAAGGTAGGCATGTGTGTGTGTTTGTGTGCAATCCTCTTTTTTGAAGGGGAGGAGAGGGAGGATATGGTGAAGAGGGAAGAAAGGTGGTACTGGGAGGAGAGGAGGGAGGGGGCTATGATTAGGATGTAAAGTGAATAAATTAATTAACTAATGAATTAGAAAGAAAGAAGCAGGCCAAGAAAGCCAAGGGGAGCTGCCATTAAGCAGCACTTCTCATGGGCTCTGCATCAGGTTCTGGGCTTAAGTTTCTATTCTGACTTCCCTCAATGATGGGCTATTTAGTTGGAAGTGTAAAATAAACTATTAATGGACTAGGGGAGGGACAGAGAAATAGAAGAGGGAGGGAGTATAGGAATGGGAGAAGACAAGGGAGGAGCCCACAGCTGAGATATAGATAGAAAAAAATTGTACTAAATGATGATGATAATAATAATAATAAAGAAAATAAACCAAGTTTATTTCCTCTCAAGTTATCTTTGGTCGTGGTGTTTTGTGTCAGTGATATAAGTCTCTCTGTGACTTTACTTGAAAGATGATGTAGGTAGAAGGTTGTGTGGTAGCTGGAAGGGACTATCACTATGCTAGTGAGCATGCTACTAAGGTGACGGCTCCTTAATCACTGAATTAGTACTCACAAAACCCTTCACCTAGGTCCTTCGGGTTTCCAACAATTTGCTCTTTGAAATATTCAAAAGCTAGGTACAAAGTTTCTCCTTTCTTGGGGTTTTGCCTCTTACTTCTGTACCACTTCCTCTTTCATCCCTATGCACTGAATTTCTCCAAAACAAGGGGCCCCTCTGTTTTTCAGTTATATTATTACTTTCAAGAATCTGTAAAGTTGCACAATAACAGTATGATGGTATATTTTGCATATTATGTGTAGCATGCGTATTTATGAAAAGCACAATACATATCATGATATTTAATGTATTATCTGCCCATCCACTTATACTTACAGTGGTTCAGGCACTGAGGATACATGGGAAGCAGATCATCACCTAAAACTTTGTAACTAAGAAGAGAAAAAATTGGCAGGCGAATTTATAAGAATGTAGCAGTAGTAATTTCACTAAGAATATAGAATGTGATAATATGGTGAATGAAATATGGAATTGCTTTCTTTTAACGGTTTTTATATTTAAGCCAGTACTTAAAATGAATTTTTAAAGTGTCAACTACATGCAATGTGAAGATACAGCTGGTATTCAAGTTCTAATGCATGAATATCATGAAAGAAATCTGAGTATAAAAGAAAATCTTAAGAGATTAAAAGACAATACATGTGTGCATACTGTTCTATTTATAATTATGCATATTAACTTGCGCTTCTGCCCATGGTGTATGTTGTAAAACTTAGCATTCTTGATAGTTTCATTTCTAAGACTACATCTATCTCTGCTGGTTTGTTTAACCTGTTCATGTCGCTACTTGTTTCGCCCATCTGTTTGTTTAATCATCACTTCTCCAGAATCACTTCCCATTTGCTATCAAGATTATGCTTAAATGGTCTCTCCAAATACTTGAGTTTAGTGAGCTTCATTTGTTAGTTTCTTGACATGTTCAGATTTGACAAGAATGACTTCAGTTTTCTTCCCAGCTCTGTGTGATACAAGTTGAAGTCCGGTAAAATCAGGTTTTAGTTACTTTTTGTTGCCCTTGTCAAAACAGCTCAAAAGAGGAAGGGTTTACTTTAGGTCACAGTTCAGGGGTTTAGAACATCAGAGTAGGGAGTCCGCATGGTAGCTGGTTCAGGCAGCTGGTAGCACTGCATCCACAGGAAGCAGAGAGAAATTATTGATGATGCTGTTAGTTTTCTCTCTTTGTGCAGTATAGGGCCCAAGCCTAGGGAATGGTGCTGCCCACTCTTATGATAAGACACACCACATCAATTAACCTAATCAAAATAATCCCTCACAAGCAAAGGTCAATGCTGCACTAATCTAGATGAGGCCTGCAAGGCATTGAAGACGCTTATCTCCTAGGTGATTCTTCATACTGTCAAGGTGAGAATCAATATTAATCTTAACAGTCCTACTTTGAAATGTGAATTTCAGTGCTACAGATAATTGCCTAAATTCTCTTTCAGAGATCTATTCTCAACCTTTCTCTTTACTGTGACCCTGCAGAAGATTTTGTGTTCCTGACCTGGACTTTTCTCTTATAGTTCATTGTTTTAGCTTCAGAGCTTTGAATATTTTTATATTTTCCTCTCATTTTCGGTTTTTCATTGCTTTCTGGCACTTGAATATGAGAGTCTATTTGGGTTGTGGTTTTTTTTTTTTTTTTTTTTTTTTTTGATACAACATTCAGTCTCTATGTTGGACATGTCAGTGTATTGGATAAAAAATTAAGAGGAAAAAGTGTTGGGATACACAATCTCTATTTAAGTGGGACCAAAATATGAGCCATCAATCTGTATAACTTCTAAAACCAAATAAACTATGTAGTGGTTTATATGTTCTGGAAATTAAATATTTTATTATCCCATAATACTTAATGTAATTATTGAATAAAGCTGTAAGTGAACTGAAGTAACTAATCTAAAATTAAGGTTGGTAGTTTTTTTCCTCAAAAATTATATTACTATATTTTTATATAGTCTAATTGTACCAAAAATTATCACTTCAATCAAGAAAATTTAATTACTCATGTTCCTTCACCCCTTCATACAAAGCAAAAGTAATATTAAATATTTCAGTATTCATAAATCTATAAATCAGACTTTTTAACTTGTATATTTGAAAGAATTTATTTAAGGCCTGGCTTATATCAATCTCCCCCTCTTTTAATGAACTTTAATTGTCAACTAGCCATTGCCTAGTTTTAATTGTGCGATTGTCTCTATCAGATCAGACTGTGGTTTTATCTTTAGAGATTATCTTGATTGTCAATCAATGAAGGAAGGCCCATACCACTGTGGGTGGTAATATTTCCTGGGCATGTGGTCCCAAGTTGAATAAGAAAGATAGAGACGCATGATCGTTCCAGCAAGCCAGCAGGAAATATTCAATTGTGGTTTCTCTCTTAAGTTATTTTTAATATCATTTTATTTTAATTGTGTGTATGTAGGTATGTGTCCGGATATCGGTCTATATGTGAGTGTATGGCTGTGTCTATCTGTGTTTGTATTTGTATTCATGTTTGTGTCGTGTGTAAGTATTTACAGGCTAGTGAAAGGTATGCAAAGAAACCAGAAAACAACATCAGACTTTCTTGTGCAATAGTAACAAGCAATTGTGAACAGTACAAATTAGGGGCTGGGACCTGGAGTCTGTTCCACTGTAAAAGTGGTATGTGCTTATGGTGGTTTGAATAGAAATGGTCCCCAATAGGATCATATATTTGGAAGATTGCTCATTAGATAATGATGCTACTTGAAAAGGATTAGGGGGGATGGTCTTGTTGGAAGAGGTGTGGCCTTGTAGGTGGAAGTGAGTCACTGGAGTTGGGTTTGGGGGTTTTAAAGCTCAATCATGATCCAATCTCTCTCTCTTCCTGTGGATCTAGATGTAGAACTCTCAGCTAATTCTCCAGCATCAAATCTTCTTACTCATTGTCATGTTTCTTGTCATGATTATAATGGACTAAACCTCTAATCCTGTAAGCAAGATCCAATAAGAGTTTTCCTTTATAAGAGTTGCAGTAGTCATGCTGCCTCTTCACAACAACAGAACATTGATTAAGACAGTACCCTTAAGAAATGACCTATCTCTCCAGTCTTTGCGTTACCATCATACTTGACTTATTGCTCTGACCTCCCTCAATGGTGGACTGGTACACAGGATTGTCAGCCAAATAAATATTTTTCTTCCATAAGTTACTTGTGGCCATGCTGTTTTATCAAACAACAGAAATTAAGTTAGAACAGTCCTTGAAAAAGTTTTTCTTTGTATTATTATTCATTATTTCTGCACATAGTTGTCTTAAACAGGGTGTTGAAGAGGTGAGCCTTCTACTAATTGGACATTTTATTATGAAACTGATTATTACTCTTATTTCTGAAACCTAGACTATACCTATAAGCATTTCTTTTAGCTTCATATTTCTTGTCTGTAATAGTCACTACAAGATCATGTTTTCTAGCTATTATCTTCAAGCTTTTCAAATATTCTCAGTCAAGATCCTGAAACCAAAGGACCAGGCCTTCACAGTTGTTCTCAACTTAAGCCTCAATGGAAAGGGCACTTCTATTATTCTCAGAAGTACTGAATTGTTTTAAGCTATTGGCACTCTTGAATGAGACAAAGCCAGTTACTTTTAGTGTCTACAAAGAGAGCTAGACATTTTACATGGTGTGACAATGCAGTCTGAGGCTACATTACTTGATAGCACAGCAAAGAGCTGTGTGCATTCACTGAGCTGGTTGGCTATTTAGTCCCATTTATTCAATATAGGACTCATCATATGAAAAGTCAATGCAGCTATATTGGAACCAGCAGTGGTTTCTTTCTAAGTCATGCCAGCAAACTAAAAATATTAATAATGCACATGCTTTAAAAAACAAAACAAACACCAAAAAACAAACAAATAAACAAAAAACATGGATACTTATCTTAATCCCAGTCTCCTGTGCCAATGAGTTCAAAGGTATTCCCCTTTTTTTTCTAACTGATTTAATGTGTCTGGTTTTATGTTGAGGTCTTTGATCCACTTGGACTTTAGTTTTGTGCAGGGTGATGAGTATGGATCTATTTGCATTTTTTCTATATGTAGTTATCCAGTTAGACTAGCACCATTTGTTGAAGATACTATCTTTTTTCCATTGTATGGTTTTGGCATCTTTGTCAAAGATCAGGTGTCCATAAGTGTGTGGGTTTATTTCTGGGTCTTTAATTCTGTTCTACTGATCCACCATTTTATTTCTATGCCAGTACCATGCAGTTTTTATTACTGTTGCTCTATAGTACAGCTTAAGATCAGGGATGGAGATACCTCCAGAAGATCTTTTATAGTAGAAGATTGTTTCAACAATTCTAGGTTTCTTGTTTTTCCATATGAAGTTGAGAATTTTTCTTTCAAAGTCTGTAAAGAATTGTGTTGGTAATTTGATGGGAATTGCATTGACTGTGTAGATTGCTTTTGGTAAGATGGCCATTTTTACCATGTTAATCCTGCCAAGCCATGAGCATGGGAGATCTTTCCATCTTCTGATATCTTCTAATTCTTTCTTCAGAGACTTGAAATTTTTTTCATACAAGTCTTTGACTTGCTTGGTTAGGGTTACACCAAGGTATTTTATGTATTTGTGGCTATTGTGAAGGGTGTTGTTTCCCTAATTTCTATCTCAGCTCTTTTGTCTTTTGTATACAGGAAAGCTACTGATTTTTTTTTTTTTGAGTTGATTTTGTATCCGGACACTTTGCTGAAGGTGTTTATCAGCTCTAAGAGTTCCCTGGTAGAATTTTTGGGGTCACTCAAATATACTATCATATCATCTGCAAATAGTGATAATTTGACTTCTTCCTTTCCAATTTGTGTCCCATTGATTTTCTTCAACTATCTTATTGCTCTAGCAAGCACTTAAAGAACTATGTTGAAGAGATATGGAGAGAACGGGCTGCCTTGTCTTGTCCCTGATTTCAGTGGGATTTCCTTAAGTTTCTCTCCGTTTAGTTTGATGTTGGCTATAGGCCTGCTCTATATTGCTTTTACTATGTTTAGATATGTGCCTTGTATCCCTGATCTCTCTAAGACTTTAAACATGAATGGATGTTGGATTTTGTCAAATGCTTTTTCAGCATCTAGGGAGATTTTCATGTGGTTTTTCTCCTTCAGTTTGTTTATATGGTGGATCACATTGATGGATTTCCATATATTGAGCCACCCTTGCATGCCTGGGATGAAGCCTACTTGGTCATGGTGGATGATGCCTTTTATGTGCTCTTGGATTCAGTTTGCAAGTATTTTATTGAGTATTTTTGCATCAATGTTCATAAGAGAGATAGGTCTAAACAGAGAATTCTCTGTAGAGGAATATAGAATGGCAGAGAAACACTTAAAGAAATGCTCAATGTCATTAGTCAGCAGGGAAATGCAAATCAAAACAACCCTGAGATTTCACCTTACACCCAATAGAATGGCCAAGATGAAAAACTCGAGTGACAACACATGCTGGAGAGGTTGTGGAGAAAGGGGAACCCTCCTCCACTGCTGGTGGGAATGTAAACTGGTACAACCACTCTGGAAATCAATCTGGCACTTTCTCAGACAACTTGGAATAGCGCTTTCTCAAGATCCAGCCATACCACTCCTAGGCATATATACAAAAGAGGCTCAAGTACACTATAAGGACATTTGTTCAACCATGTTTGCAGCCACTTTATTTGTAATAGCCAAAAGCTGGAAACAGCCCAGATGCCCCTCAACTGAAGAATGGGTACAGAAATTGTGGTACATCTACAAAATGGAATATTACTCAGGAATTAAAAATAAGGAAATTATGAAATTTGCAGGTAAATGGTGAGACCTGGAAAGGATCATCCTGAATGAGCTGTCCCAGAAGCAGAAGGAGAAGAACACTTCATACTCATCAAATGGAAAATCCACTAAGACATCTCAAATCTGAGTATCTATGCCAAATATAAGGGCACCTTCATTCATAAAAGAAGCATTACTAAAGCTTACATCACACATTGAACCCCAGACAAAAGTGGGAGACTTCATCACCACATTCTCACCAATGTACAGATCATGAAGACAGAGACTATATGGGGAAATAAAGGAACTAACAGATGTTGTAAAAAAAAAATGTACCTAACAGATATCTACAGAACATTTCACCCAAACACATGAGAATGTACGTTCTAAGTACCTCATGGAACCTTCTCCAAAATTACCCATATACCAGTTCACAAACAAGCATCAGCAGATACAAGAGGATTAAAATAACCCTCTACATCTTATTAGACCACCATGGATTAAAGCTGGAACTCATCAACAACAGAAATAAAAGAAATGCTATAAACTCATGGACACTGACTAACTCCCTACTCAACAACAAGTAGTTCAAAGATGAAATAAAGAATGAAATTAAATACTTTCTAGTATTCAAAGAAAATGAAAGAACAACATATCCAAACTTATGGGACACAATGGAAGTAGTACTAAGAGGAAATTCATAACACTAATTGATGCCTTCATTAAGGAATTGGAGAGATCCCATACTAGTAACTAAGCAGCACACCTGAAATCTCTAGAACAGAAGGAACCAGACACATCAAAGAGAAGTAGACAACAGGAAATAATCAAACTCAAGGCTGAAAAAAATCAACTGGAAACAAAAAGAAAGATACAAAGAATCAATGAAACCAAGAGCTGGTTCTTTGAGAAAGTCAACAAAATAGACAAACCCTTACCCAAACTCACTAAAAGGCAGAGGGAGAGTATCCAAACTAATAAAAACAGAAATGAAAAGGGTGACATAACAACAGACACTAAGGAATTCCAAAAAATCATTAGCTCTTACTTGAAAGGCTTATAGTCCACAAAATTGGAATACTAAAGAAAATGAAAGATGTTCTGGATAGATTTCACATGCCAAAGATGAATCAATACCAGGTAAACAGTTTAAACAGTCCCATAACTCTTAAAGAAATAAAAGCATTCATCAAACGTCTCCCAACCAAAAAAAAAAAAAAAAAGCCCATATCCAGATAGTTTTAGAGCGGAATTCTACCAGATATTCAAAGAAGAGCTTATGCCAATACTTCTCAAACTATTCCACAAAACAGAAACTGAGCTAACATTACCAAATTTATTTTAGAAAGCCACAGTCACCTTGATACCTGAATCACACAAAAACTCAGCAAAAAAAGAGAACTTCAGACAAATTTCAATCATGAACATTGACACAAAAGTACTCAATAAAACACTCCCAAACCAAACCCAAGAACACATCAAATACCTCATCCACCATGATCAAGTGGTTTCATCCCAGGATGCAGTGATGGTTCAAAGTAATGAAAATCCATCAATGTACTTCACCATATAAACAAATTTGAAGAAAAAAAATCATATGATCATCTTATTTAAATGCAGGAAATGCTTTTGACAAAATCCAATATCTCTTCAAATGAAAGTCTTGGAGAAACCAGGGATACAAAACCCCTATTTAGAATAAAAAATAATATTCTACCCCTGTGTAGAATAAAGGCTACATACAGCAAGCCAATTGCCAACATCAAATTAAATGGAGAAAAAGTCAAAGCAATTGCACTAATATCAGGGTCAAGCCAAGGCTGCCCACTTGCTCCATACCTGTTCAATATATTCACTCAAACAGGCATGGAGAACTAAAAGAAAACTAAAGGAGATCAAGGGCATACAAATCAGGAAGAAGTAAGTCAAACTATTGTTCTTTGCAGATGATATGATAGCATACATAAGCAACCCAAACTAGTTTTACCAGAGAACTCCTACAGCTGGTAAACATCTTCAGCCAAGTGCCTAGTTACAGGATTAATTAAAAAAAAATCAGTAGCGCTCCTTACACAAATGAAATCTGCCTGAGATAGAAATTAGGGAAACTACACCTTTCACAATAGCCACAAATCATATAAAGTATCTTGGTGTAACTCAAACCAAACAAGTGAAAGACCTGTATGACAAGAACTTCAAGTCTCTAAAAAATAAAAATGAAGAAGATATGAATCTGAGATTCCATCTCATATCTCACAGAATGGCTAAGATAAAAATCTCAAGGGACACCGCATGCTGGCAAGGGTGTCAAGAAAGGCGACGTCTTCTCCATTGCTGTTGGAAATATAAACTTATACAACCACTTTGGAAATCAATCTGGTGTTTTTTCAGAAATATGAGAATAGTACTACTGCAAGAGCCAGCTATACCACTCCTGGGAATATACCCAAAAGATGCTCCACCATGCAATAAGGACTTTTGCTCAGCTAAGTTCATAGCACCTTTGCTAGTAATAGCCAGAATCTGGAAACAACCTAGATGCCCCTCAACTGAAGAATGGATGAAGAAATTGTGGCACATTTACATAATAGAATACTCCCCAAAACAAAGAAATCATGAAACTTGCAGGTAAATGGATGGAACTAGCAAAGATCATCCTGAGTGAAGTAACCCAGACCCAGAAAGACTCATATGATATCCACTCACATATTTGTGGATTTTAGCTATATAGTACAAGATACGCATACTACAAGGCACATACCCAAAGAAGATAAAGAGGACCCAAGTGAGGTTACATAAATCTCAATCAGAAAGGGGCATAGAATAGACGGAGGTAATAGCCGAAGAGTGGGGACAAGGTAGGAGAGGGGTGCAAAGTGTTAAAAGGGTGGAGATCAGACCTGAGGAGAGCAAAGGCAATAAGACAGAAGACCTGTTGAGAAAAGAGAAACTGAGTGTGAGGACAGCTCTGTGACAAGCTGGAGACCTAAGTCAGGATAGACTCCTGGATGGATATGAAGAGTATCCAAGCAGAGAGTTCCAGTAGCAGAGACCATACAGACTGAAAAGGACATCTCTAAGTAGAATAGTCTTCTAGTAAAGGTCAGGGAACACCAATCCACCCACAAAAACTTTTACCTAAAATTTACCCTGCCTAAGAGATGTGCATGAATGAACATAGAGCATATAGAACAGAGATTGAGGGGATGCCTAACCAATGCCTGGCCCAAACAAAGACACACCCTACCAGAGAGTGCCAACCTCTGACACTATGAATGATACTCTGCTAATCCTGTAGACAGTAGCCTGTCAGAGTTGTCCTTTGAGAGGCTCTACACAGAAATGCCTCAAAACAGATGCTGAGACTCACATCCAAACATTTTTCGATGCCTAGGGAGTCTTGGGAATAGTGGGAGGAAATAGAAAAGGACTGAGCAGTAACAGAAGCTTCACAAGAGAAACAGTAGAACCAATTCACCAGGGACCAGAAGCTGAGACTGAAGCATCAACCAAGATTTGTGCATGAAATGAACCTAGGATCCCTACAAAGACATAGCAGATGGGCATCTTAGGTTTCAAATGGGTCCTCTTGTAAAGGAAGTGGGGACTGCATCAGACATGAACTCACTTGCTAGCTTTTTGATCACCTTTCCCTGGCAGGACTAACTTGACAGGCCGCAGGAAAGAATGACAAGTTCAATCCCCTTGAAACTCTATGAGCTGAAGTGGATGGGACAAAGGGCTCCCCTTTTCTGAGGAAAAAGAAAGAGGGAAAGTAGAGGGTGGGTCTAGTAGGGAAGGAGGGAAGGGGCTACAAGAAGGTAAAGTGAATGAAATAAATAAGTGAGGAAAATTGAAAAAAAAAAAGATAAGTGAAAATTATCCCATTTTTTTGTAACATAATAGTACTTGGTTATTAAACTAAGTTTTATGAATTAAAATGATGAGGTTACTTTTCCTTTTTGAGAAATCCATTAATAGCTCTATGGGAATTTTCTTGTAAGTGATGAATCACTTTGTCTTTGATACTTTGAAAATTCTCTTTGATTTTGCCTTTTGACTATTTCATTAGAATGCTCTTCAGAGCATTCTTGTTTACTGATCTTTGAGTATCATATATTTGTCTGTCTATGTCATCACTAAAGTCTTAAAAGAAATTTAGTTATTGCTTTCTTCTTCATCTCCATCTTTGTCTTCCTCTTCTAACCTTCCTTCTCCTCCTTTTCATAATCATTCTATTCCTCTTTCTCATTTTTAAAAGCTGTGCTAGAGATTGAACAAAAAGCTAAGCAAATGCTCAGTCAGTGAACTTTGTATTCTAACTTAAATTCTAGGAGTAGATAATGACACCAGATACATCTATCAAATGATTAAAGAACAGATATTATTAACAGTGGAAATGTTTTTATTTGTGGTCATTTCTAACTCATTCTATGAAATAAACATAACTAACTTCTAAATTAGAAAAAATATTTCAGAAAAAAAAACAATCACTGTTATAAATACATTTTCTTTAATAAGGAAAAGTCCCTGTTGAGGGAAGAAGAAATGATGTGGAACTCATAACTTATGAGTTATGAAAAGGTTCAAGAAACCCATACAACTTATGAGATTCAGTAAGCTCCTGAAACTTACAAGATGCATAATCTCTCTCTTTAAGTAGTAACAGCTGATAGAGATAAGAAAACCTATAGGTTGAAGTGCCTATGAATTCAGCTTTTACAATTTTTCACCTGTGTAGAAGAAAACTTTTCAGTAATGTAGCTACCTTTGAGTCACTTGAACTTCTGCAAATACTGCCTCATTAAATTTGTTTGGTTGGTTTTTGTTGTTTGTGTGTTTGTTGTTAAGTAACCCCAATATGTTTACTTCTGTGAATCAGACTTTGGTTAAATAATTTTCTTGATCTGCTCTCTGTGTTATAGGTGGAGAGAACAGATATTTTTTATGTCTTCCAAGGAAATATCATAGAATATAATTTCCTCCCAAACAAATACCAACAAAAACAAGAACAGGTGAAATAGAAAACATATATATGCCACATTGGATGGATGATGAGACATACAACTAAGGCTGATGTATCTGAACATCTATGAGTGTAATCATAACTTGGCTATTTTTTCTATGAGGAAAAAATGTGATATATCTTCTTGTTGAAGTGACAGTTACATGTATCCTGAGGTGGGTGACAAGACATGTGACTAAAGCTAAGCTTTCTGAAAAAATTATAGTATTATTAGAGGTAATCTCACACAGAGGCTATCTTTCTCTGTATGGTATGAGACAATTTATCTCTTTGAATAATGAGATTTTTATTGAATGGTTGTTAGACTAGAGAATATATTGCAATTTCTGAGTATGAGACATATAGAACAGGTATGTAAGCAGGTATTAATGATCATTGGATGTTATTTGGTGTGAATAACCGAGGCGTAGCTGTCTGTCCAAAATACACTTGTCCATATAAGTGGATGTTTTCAATGGGAAAAGACTCTTGTTAAAAAGGAAAAAAAAATGGTCATGATGCCAGGGTTGTATTGTCTGATAGCTTGTTGCAACTGGCAGGATACAAGGCGAAGCAAATTAAATAGACCTGTACTAAAAACCCCTTAATGGATTCTACAGACAAGGAATGCAAGAGAAAAATTGCAAAGCAAAAAAAGAAGAAAGGTGTCCAAAAGTGATTGAAGATACCCTTGTGGTCCTCGTGTTAACACAGACAACTCTTGAATGCATGATTGACTATTCAGATAGTTGTAACAACGATCCAACTCAGAGAACTGTAAGAACAAGGTATCTGAATGCTTATATTTGGAGAGTCTTTTCAATATGGGAGAAAATGCTTCTTAAGCCCTGCTTATGAAACTATAGGCCGTGGAGATGGATAGAATATATCTGTCATGAAAACAAAGAAACTAAGTCATAGGTCCTTCTTTTACACAAATGCTGCAGCATCTGAGAGAATAATCAGTCCATGGCATGATGATTCATTAGCTGTTACAGACAACTGGTTATCACCAGCTGAGAGGACCATAAATATCAGACTAGTGGACAATAGAAGGAACATGGACATTACTGAGATAAATGAACACAAAGAGAGGAGTGGTTTGTTCCCTTTTCACTGGACCAAAAAAGACTGTATTTTAGGGAGATTTCTGAAAAGATAAAAATTAGTTCTGTAGGTACTTTGAAATTGTATAGGTCTTTATTAGATTTGTTGGGCCCCATGGTGAGCTATCATCTTTAAGACTTAAAGATGTTTTGATGTGTCTAAGTGGCTTAGATTAGCATGTGGTTGAGTCATAAAATGCCAAAACTCTCAAGAGAAGATTACTTAATGTAATTTTCTATGAGCCATCCAGCCCCCTCATTCTGGGGTCACTGTATCTTACCACTGATAGCCACTGTGGAGAGAAAAATGGGGTTTCCTTTCCATGTCAACATACCTAAAGTTGTTCTCTTGATGAAACAACTAATCAAGTGATGAGATCTCGCTGTGGTGTATTGAGCATAGCAAACGTTTCATTTAATCGTTTGCTTAGTCACTGAACATCACCCTGACACTTGCTTAGAATAGTTAGAAACGAGCCTTCAAGTTCCTAGCCATTCTCTGTAAAAAAATAAAAATAAAAATAAAAACCTACTTTACAGAGTGCTAACTTGTAGGTATCTTACAGATTTGGGATACTAGCTAAAATAAATTTAAAAAAGAAAAAAAAAACTGTTAAAGAGTATGAACACAGTTACCTGGCCTGAGTAAAAATGGGCAATTCCAGGAACACTAATATTATTACATATACATTCTCAAACCAGGGTTTCACTTGCCTCCTATGAGTTACTGGCCAGACATATCCCTAAGTCTCACAAATACTTAGGCTATTGTGACTGCCACTGAATGAATGTAAGGCTAGATAGTAAAACTATTTTAACATACCATATATCTTGGCGCAGAGCATGGACAAAACAAGCTGGGACTGAGCTGCAAGCTCTTTCCCTGCTGTGGCTGGCTTTCCTAATGCTGAGTATTACAATATGGGCTGCTAAGATTTCTTTTTCTTTCTTTCTTTCTTTCTTTCTTTCTTTCTTTCTTTCTTTCTTTCTTTCTTTTTTTCTTCCTTTCTTTCTTTTATATTTATTTTTAATTTTTTTAGTCCATCTATGTACATAAGCTGCTACAGTCCCAGTGTATCAGGCAAATTGTGCCATGCTTGAACAACAGTTACATGCTTGCTGTGGGTGCAACCACACTGTTTTTGCACGGATTTATGGCCAGCTATACAGGAGGAAACTTTCATCTGGTACTGTGAGCCAATGCAGAAATGTTTAGGTCAGTAGGTGGATGAGTGTTTAGACTTTGATGGCTTTAGCAGATGCTATTTTACTAAATAACTATGATGTTGCTTGTCAAATTGTACTATAAATATTTGTATTTACACTCATAAATCAATGATGTTACCTTGTTCTTTGAGTCACTAAGAGAATTATGGATTTCTTGTAATAGATACAAAGATTTGTATATACTCAACCTGAAAATGAGTGACAGTTGTGACATAGCACTATAATGTTTAGCCATAAGCAGAAAGTAATAGTTAAAAATCTATATTTTCCTTTCTAAGCTTAGGACCATATATAAAAATTGGTAAGAGTAAGGTAAGAAGTAAAACAAGAGATAATGTATTTTATACCTATTTCCTTTAAACATCCTCTCCTGGACCAACAAGAGAAGCTATTATAACTCATAAGAGTCAGGAAGCTTTAAGAACACTAAGATTTACAAAATCCCTTTTCAAAATACCAAAACAGTTGGAATTGCTACTGAGAAGAGACTCTAATATCATGTGAGCTGAACTCCAAAAAGAAAAAAAAAAAAAGAATTAGATAGGAAGCTTTTATATGTCATTACCCAATGCTGAGGTTGTCATTTTGCTGAGTCAAATACATAGCCCAATAGACAAATCTTAACCAAAACTCTGGTAATTAACACCAATAAGTTCTCTAGCTCACTATATACACTTAGATAAAAATCACATCAATGGTGTGGTATTCATGTCTCATGTGTGGTAAATAGACATTTGTTCATGTCTCCACAGGAAAACTTCAACAATTACTGACAAAAATCCCTAATGAGTACAATTGTGGAAAGGATGTTTAGGGGTAACTAACTATATCTTCTGAATGGATTTGAGGTCCACTACATGACTGAGATATATGTCTGTTACTATTGAACTGATCAAAACCTTTTTATAGGAAGGTCACAAGTTCTGTGTGGGGAACCTTCTGTTGATGGTTTGACAAGTAAACATCCATTAAATTGCCTTCTTACACACACAGATTCATGAATTTTTTAATGTTAGTCTAAGAATCCCCTTTTGGCAATGGGTGACTGTTAAATTTGAAACCCTAATCTGTCAAAGTGCTAAGAATAATGACTACTGTGTGCTTGGCCCAAAATATGATATCTATGTCACCCACTACATGGCCCTGGAGACATCTACGAAGGTAGAATGGAAGGCTGTGGTTCCTGGAGGATGACTAGTTTACAACTGATATCTGTCTTCTAGGTAGGACTTGAAAATTGCAATAATGAACACTAGCAGCTGTAGCCACCTACATAGGGCCCAAGAAGGGACAGGTGAGGAGGAAGTAATGAGGGAAAGGAGGAAGGAAGGAATGAACTAACAAATGTAGGAACGAAGGAAGAAATGAAGAAAGGAACAAAGTAAAGAAGGAAAGAAGAAGAAAGGAAAGATAGACAGATGAATGAAAGGAGGAAGTGATGGATGGAAGGAGGACAGGAGAGATATAATAAAAGCTAATAGAGTTCTATTTTAGAAGGATAACTCATTGTAATTAAGATTGAATTTCTTCCTAAAAAAAACGTTGGTTTAGTATCTGAAAATAAATATATTTTAAATTCTAGCAAACTGATGAAGAAAACTGATGGCCTCAATGGATAAAAGTAAAAAGTGTTTGCCAAAAGTGAATACCAGTTAGTGATTTTAAAAGAAGGCTTGCAGTAAGTTAGAACTTCCAAGGAATTCTCAATATAAAAATGAACATCTGTCCAAGAACTAAACTGACAATACACTAACTTGTAGGTTGTATGTTGCAGAAAGGAAGGTTTTATTTTTTCCTTTTTATTAAACATAGATTATTCTCTCAAATATATCCCTCACTCCCTGTACTCTTCCAAGTTCATTCCCATTGGGATCCACAACCTTTCTGACTATCATTAGAAAAGAACAGTCTCCTAAGAGACAGCAATAAAATAAAATAAGAAAACAAAAACTAACACATCAAAATTGGATAAGGCAAACCAACAAAAAAAGGCACAATAATCAGGGGGACACTCAGGAGTTCCATAAAAATACTCAACTGAAAGCCATAATATTTTCTCAGAGGACCAGGTGCCAGCCAATGCAGTCCCTGTACTTGATGCTTCAGTCTCTGTGAGTTTACATGACCTTTGATTAGCTGATTTAGAGATCTTGTTTTCCTGATGTCCTCTATTCCCTCTGGCTCCGCAATCCTTGTGACTTCTCTAAGAAGAGGGATTTGATGGAAACATCTTATTTAGAGCCATGTGTTCCAAGTTCTCTCTTTGCATAATGTCTGGCTGTATGTCTTTATATTTATTCCCATTTGCTGCAGGAGGAAGCCTCATTGGTGATAGCTGAATAAGGCTATGATATATGAATAAAGCAGAATATTATTAGGAGCAACTTTATTATTATTTTTTTAATAGCTGTATTTGGTTTTATCCTAGGTTTATGGGTTATCTAGTCTCTGGTTCTTGGTCATCAAAGAAGTGTCAGGTATACAAGTGCCGTCTCTTGGAGTGAGCATTTAGTCAAATCGGACATCAGTTGGTTAATCCCATAAGGGCTATGCCAATCATTGCTCTAGCTTATATCGGATGCAGGACAGAGTGTTGATCAAATGTTTTGTGGTTGCACTAGTGTTTATGTTTTTATTTTGGTAGACTCTGGAGTACTTTTCTGTGTCATAAACTCTAGAACATGAGAATGAAGGTTGTTCTATGTAGGCACTGACTCAACCTCTCCATGTTCAAAGAGGTGAGTGAAAAAGTTGTCCTTAGCAATGAAGCCTCACTGCCAGTTTATAGAGAACAACTGATTGTCTATGAAGCAGGTTAGGTAGCGTGAGAATTTCTATGCTGCCCTTTTGGCCAACACTTCAGCTGGATAAAACTCAATCCCATGACTGGAAGGTTCGCTTGGTGACAAGAGATGGTGTGCTGGAGTTCTGTCTCCTGCATTGTTTGGAGACTGCACTGGGATCGCCTTCATATATCACAGGACATTCTCACAGCACTGGGTTTTCATACCCTTCTCAAAACCCTGCGATTCTTTCTCTCCCTCATTCTCTTCCTCAGTCCTGTCTTCTTTTCCCCTTCTCACCTGATCCTCACATTCAGTCTCCCAACTCTTCTACAGTCCACCCATAAAATCTATATTATTTCCCCCTCCCGTGGAGATCCTGTGTCCACCACACCTAGTCCCTTCCTCTATGCCTATCTTCTATGGGTCTATGGATTGTAACTTGGTTATCATTTAGCTCATGTCTAATATTTAGATATAAGCACAGATAGGAAGATTTTAACCACCTTATGATATACCAAATACTACCTATGTTTAATTTCAGGAATTCTACAAGTTTCCTTTTCTGTATTCAAGTTCATTTTTTTTCTCTCTGACCTATTTGGAAAATTTACTAGTCTATGACACAAATTACTATTCTGAGCAAGACCTGGTGGTGTACACCTCCAGCATTCTGAAGGTCCTAGCAGGAACATTGTGTTTTTGAGACCATCCTGAGTTACAAAATTAGTTATGCTCTTACCTTTGCAAAACTAAAGCAACTAATGGGTCCAATATTAAATTTTTTCACTAATTCAATATATCATCATCATTATGTACTAAATCTTCATATACTTTCAGATTATTGTTGGGAATTATTTTTTTGAGACAGGGTTTTGGTGTGTGCCCTTGACTGTTCTGGTCTCTCTTTGTAGACTAGGCTGACCTCACACTCAGAGAGATCCACCTGCCTCTGCGTCCAAATTCTGGGATTTACAGGTGTGTGTCACCACACCCAGCTGTTGACAATTCTTTTTAGCTACATAGAAATTCCTACCTATACTTGAATTCAATTATTTTCAGGTTTTGGTTTTTAGTGCACTTTTGTAATTGGTCATATCAGATTCTTGCCTTGGTATTTTTGCTGTTTATTTATAATAAATCTAAATTTAAAATGTGGATTTTTAAATTACGTTCTGATTTTACTAAAAATTTAAGACCAACAGATTATGTACTTTCATTCATATATCAATGTGTTAACTGAGCACATCATTCTTTGCCAGTATATTTCATATTATCTCAGAAATGTATCTCAGAAATGAAGGCAAATTTCTTCTGATTCAAGACACAGCCATTACACATATGGGTCAACATGAACCAAAGAAGTTAAGTAAAAATTCAAGAAAATGTCTTTCAAATTAGACAGCAGATTTTCCAATCTCCTGTAGTTTTTGTGTTTGAAGCAATCCAAATAGTTATGACACTGGGGATGAATAAGCCCTCAGCTGTGTCTCTACAGAGTGGTGTATCTCAGATTAAAAATTACTTGCTTCTTCAGTAATCCGTATCCAACTAGTTTTTTTCCATAAAACATTTCTGATTCACAATTACCTCAAAGAACATGCACAGATAGTTATTTTCACTGTTGCATTTTAATAATACATTGTTATTTAGACAATTAAATGAGTCATTTTTATTCCCTAACAAATAGGCTTGATTGAACAGGGATTTGGGGTCATCAACCCCATAATAGGTTTGTATTATCTTCATAATATCCTCACCATGAACTTGAATTTTAGAATCTCTTTCATCAAGGGAACAAACTGCTCTGTTTTTAATGATTAAAAATTACTAAACTTGTTTAGAATACTAAAATAATAAAGTGATTATTTTTTTCCTCTCTTGCAGTACTTCTCATAACTCCCAGTAGATATTACTAAGTCATGGGAAACTGTAGAAGAATATGAAAAGAAAATTTAATAAGAAATTGTATAGTCGGTGTTTCCATACAATACTTAAATACAAAAAAAATCACTCTACAAAGCACACTACATAATGAATACTCACTTTAAAAAAATAATAACCAGGTGTAGCAGTGTCTGCCTGTCATCCCAGCACTTGGAAACCTGAGGCCAGATGTTCCTGAATGCTAGAGCAGTCTGTGTTACACATTGAAGACCATTATTATTAAATGTGAACTTTTGACAGGAAGATGTCTTTTCTGAAGAGAGAATCTGCTTAGGTTCCTTATTTACATTTTAATTGTGGTCCTCTTAGTTTTATCAATTCTTAGTATATTTGGGTTAAGTAATGTAATTGGTCATTTGCAAGTCTTTTTTAAAACTATAATTTGACTCATTATCTATTGGCATTGCTTGTGTCAGAGCATACATTTTCAGATGTAATAATTTTGTTTCAAAGATTTTTGGATCTCTTGTATATGTATAAAAATAATCATTGTTATGTTCCATCTCATCAAGATTTTCTTCTATGCTGTATTCTGGGAATTTTATATTTTAAAATCCTACATTTAGATTTAAAATCTTTGTTGAGTTAATTTTCTAGAAATGTATAATGTTTGCTTCTGAAATGTTTTTGTTTTGTTTTTTGGTTTTTACTATGTATATATTTGTCTCAGTATCTTTTGTTATACAGACAGCATTTAAGAAATTGTAGCTTTATTATGCTTAAGTTCTTAGAGGAACGATACTTCTGTAAATGTTTGGAAGAATGCCTGCTTTTTCAACATTTAAATCTTCTGTCCCATATTAATTTGCTAGTAGTTTTCAAAACTCTGCACCATACTGGTGAGTGTCTATTAATGATCAGCCTCTGACATGAAAAAAGACTGATAAATTACCAAAAACAGAATTCTTCATGAGGGTTTTCATAGGCAAATTAGGTAAAATACGTCTTGAAGAATGTAAATGCACAAAGACATGTCCTATCCCTCTCATTAACTTATGACTAGATCCTGGGCCAGGAGCAGTTTAGAAGGTTGAGGAAACATTGAGATGTGGGATGTCTTGCCAAAGAGAATCACTGAAATGTGTATCTGAGGCATCTAAGTCAACTCCAGGTTGAGTCTATGCTTTCTACTTCACGTCTGGTGTCATGTAACAAGCCTCACTATAAGACCCTGAAATCAGGGAAAGTCTTCCTCAGCCACCTGCTTTCTCTGCCATATAGTGGACAATATGCCCTGTACCACAAGCCACAGTACATTACTCCTTCTTTAATTGTTTCTGTTATTTATTTGGCCATGGTGACAAGAGAAATAACTAAAATACTTGTTATGTAATCCAAATTCAATAGGCTTTCAGATAAGGAAAGATTCTTACTGCTTGAATAATCGACTTATCTGGGCAACTACGATGCATGGGCTACAATGGTCACATGGGACAGACATGAAAACAACCCCTGATGGAGCAAACATGATGGAGAGAAACAACACAAAACCTTATATGAAAATGGGAAGATTTTCTATATGAAAGAATGCAGAGAAACTTAAAATCTGGGTTTATGTATGTTTCTGATGCTTCAGATTAATGTGTTTCCTACACCTAAAGTTAGAGCGCACCCTTTGCAAAGAATATTTTTTCTGTTTCTCTTATTTGACAATAACAGTACTTACTTTCAAGACAATGTAAGAAATGACAAGAGGCCCTGAATATTCTTAATTTTTTTCTCTATGATAATTTTGATGGTTAGAGAATCTCAGTGAGAAATTGCCTAGATAGATGCCTAGAGTATGTTTGCTCTTTACTGACTTGTTTACATTAATTGAAGTGAGACAATTCTCCCACTGTGGGTGGCACCAAATCCTTCAGGAAGAGATCCTGTATTGTATAAGTTTGAATACTGCAAGCTGAGTGCTGGTATGCATGCATCAATTTATCATGTTCTGCTTTCTCTGTGGATGTCATGTGATGGAACAGTTTAAATTCCTGCTGTCCTGACTTTTTTTGCAATGAGACCTGGAACCATGAGTTAAATAAATATCTTTTTCCTTAAGTTGATTTCCTTAAGGTCTTTTTATCACAGTAACATGAAACAAAACTAAGTTTTGGACATCTTGCATAACTATGATGTTATCCATACCGAATGAGAACCCGTGTTACATTAATAATAATAAAATCTACAAACATCCTTCAAATTTTGCCAAGATTGCATATACCAGTGATAGTGGAACTGTATGTGTATATAATTCTCTGTAATCATATTTCAAGAACATTAATGTTTCCATTTCCACAATAAAAATATAATAACATTCATCACTGTGAAATATCTTATGGTATTCTTTCACAAATATTCTTCCCATAAGGATACAGACTTATAAATGCAAACTTAGCATAAAAGTACCTGATGTAGGGGATCTGTTATGAGTTTATTTGGAGAGATATCTGTGGTGCTCAACTCCAAGAACTTAAAAACAAAGCAGACTTGATTTTCTTGCAAAAAGGTTTATTATGGCGCACTGTGTTACAGTAGTGATAAAGATGTACCATTTCTCTCCGGCTTTTGGGAAGAGTCCTGAAAGGCAAAGACAGGAAGTGCATGCAAGAGAAAACATGTCTAACTCACAGACAGAATCTAAAATTACAAATAAGACACCTTTAGAAACACACTCTCAGAGTGCAAAATTTCAGGGGTTAAAATCAGTAGAGAGGCAGGAAGGAAGACACAAAAACTTCAGGCTTTGACAAGACTAACAAAACCCAGATGTCCCTCAGCTGAGGAACGAACACAGAAATTGTGCTACACTTACACAGTGGAATACTAGTCATCTATTAAAAACAAGGAAGTCATGAAATTTGGGGCAAATGGTGGGAACTAGAAAAGATCATCCTGAATCAGGTGTCCCACAAGCAGAAAGACACACACGGTTTATGCTCACTTGTAAGTGGATTTTAGACATACAATACAGGATAAACATACTAAAATCTGCACACCTAAAGAAGCTAAACAAGAAGGTTGACCCCGGGTAAGATGATCAATCCTCATTTAAGCAAATGGGATGGATATCGTTATCTATAGAGGGAGGAAACATGAAACAAGACAGAAGCCTCCACCTCATTTAAGACAGGGTTTCTTACTGACTAAGAAGCTCAAGGATTTGGCTAGACTGACAGGCTTGATAGCACCTAAGACCCACATGGATCTGACTCTCAGCACTGGGTTTTTCTCTGCTCACTACCATACCTCACTCTTACGTAGATCTTGTGATTGAACTCAGATCCTTATGCTTACCTAGTATGAACTATTTTACTGAGCAAACTAATCCAGACCTATAACATACTTTTTTTTTGTATGTGTGAGAGATTTCAGTTTCACACCAAAAGTAATGTTCCTTCTAGAGTACAGTTTCTGTCCTCTCCAGGCCAATTAGCAACAAAACTTGGGAACAAAAATTTGGGTCACCACCACTAACAGCATTGTATTGTAATCAGTCCAGTACTGCAATATGTCAGGTGAATATCATAAGTTCCGTTCTGTAGACAGGTGGAGTCAGCCCAAGAAGTAGCACGCACTCAGCACCTTGTCTGGTAATCCACTGTTACTAAACAATGGACAAAGAAATGCTACAAACTGAATGCTGTGATCCTAAGTTTTCAGGTTTTAGAAATGATCATGAGATTATAGTAACTGGGCCAAAACATATGTGACAATTTGAAGCATTCTTCTACCTCTCTTTGTCTTTAGCACACCGAAAGTGGATCTAGTACTTATACAGGAGAGAGTAAGTGGGGTATAACGTATTTCTGACTGGCCATTTAAATGAGTCATTCAAAAGAAGTCTTCTGTAATGCGTCAGGCATGACTAAGAGCTTATGAAGTTCTTCCGAATGTCCTAACTTTTCTAAATATGTCATTTTATTTGCTGATGCTGCATACAGTCAGGTAACCAGAAAGTATTAATATTTTGTGAGGGGAGAAAGAAATTTTAAAATGGAAGGCTGAGATGGTGAATCATTGGGTGACTAATATAGGAGATATTACGTACTTTTTCCCCTTTAGATGGACAGTAATGGCAGGACAACCCATCTGCCTCTCTAATGGTAATCGCCTTTTTAAATCTAAAAGAAGCTGTTTATTTAAAATAAAAACAGTCATCCTAAGACCATAATAATAATCAGAGTGTGGGATGGCTGCATCTTCAACAAGAAGCAGAAAAAGATCTCTGTAACATTCATGAATGTACATGACATCTGTGCTTTTTGCAGATTTAAATTATAGAGTCAGACTTGGCTTCAAATTACAGCTCCAACACTAGGTACAATGTGGACTTAGAAAGTTAGATAACTATTCTAACTTGTTTTCCCATCAGTAATGTGATTCTGCTCTTGTGCCCCCTTCCGTGCAGTGGGGTGAAGGGTACCGCTGTGCCAATGCTAGTCCAGTTGCTGATACATAGGAGGCAGTCAACAACTTTCCCATCTTGCCAGTAAAGTGTTCACTGATTGTTAAGCTAACCATGTTATAGTCAGTGAAGGATGTGAGAGTACATAATCCTTTAAACATGTCTGCTTAATGGCCTCTTCGTGAGGACATATGAAACAGATGAATATGTTTTTCTTCCTGGATTTCATGAAAAGCAGAGAGCTGCCACGTTTCAGATTGTCATCTATCAGACCTGTACTTTATCATTGGATTTTGTACTACTCGTATTACTAGTTCCACTGCCTTAGGTAAAGCTCTAGAATTTTTTTGGAGAGTTTTCTTGACTACTTACCCCGACTACTTATGCTGAAACTGCCAATAATCTAGAATTTCTAATTGTTTCCTTGCAAGCTAACAACAAAACAGCCCTAGATACTCTTCCTGGACCCATTAACACCTGCACTGCTATTTAATGTTCATTAAGGTGAGATTGTTTTACAAAGCATGGCATTTTGTCTATATTTCTTCCTTGGTCTTGTTTGTCCTGTTCTAAATGTATGGGATTCAACTATGATAGAGTTAGACCACTAAGAGGCAGGCACTAAGCTCTTGGTGGTTTTAACTGCTCAAACAGAGGGAAATTTGAATCACTGAGCAGAACATTATACAAAATAAAAACAGTGTTGATGTGTGCATTGCCTGCTTGTTTTCCCTTCAGCAATGTAACGATCACTGGGAAGTGCTTTTCTTATGTTCTCGCTCTTTCTAGCATGGGAATAGAGATCTGACATCCTGGTCCACACATGGGTTTTACTAAGGTCAGCCTTAATATGTCTGCAGTCACACTGAAGATTGTATGATGCTCAATGATTAACGCTATTTCATTCTCAAACTATTCATAATTGCTAAGGAATCTTTTTTCATAATCTATTAATTAATTAGTTAACTAATTATGACATAGAGCCTGCACACTTGAGTCAAGGTTGACTTGGAACTAATGGCCATCAAACTGCCCCAGCCTCCTCACTGCTTGTGTTTTCTTCTTTGGGCATTGCCCAGTATGATGAATACTGCTTTGTGTTTCTTTGCTACATACTCCTTGCAGACGTTGGCTGTGCTTTAATTATACCACTCAGGATAGAAAGCATATTATTTGGCCTCACTTAATGCAAGAAGCCTGTGTGCATACAAGAAAAGCAAATGTGTGAGATTTGAAGGAATTTTAATAAAAAAATAAACATTAAGTCAAGTTTTTTTTTATGTTTGTCACCTCTACAAGTAAAAGCATAATAAAAAACACTCATTAGCCTCATGATTATTATATATATTTAGAGTAAGTTGAGTAATTAGACAATAGAAAGATGGAATATAAGAAGTACTTTATTTAGACAATTAGAAGGAAGGCATTCCTTACCTAAAATTTTTTCACATCCTTAAAGAGATTTTTGACCCTTTCTAATGACCATAAGCAACCACTATGCATTTTCTAGTGCTTCATGGTGTGAGTTCTACAGATACAAGGGGAGAAAACAACCTTAGTGTAACTTCAGTGTCACCATGTCAGTGGTTTCAAACAGACCAACATTTTTGACTTGAAAGAGACTGGACAAAAACAAGTGTGTGTCATTTGTGTTGACTGAGAGCATCACCATTGATAGCTCCATTTCTTTCCCTCCAAGTGAATTATTTTGGCTTCATTTCATTTTTCTTTATTTTCCACTGTACTTCTTCTCAAAATTAAGTCTTCATGGATCAGATGAAGGAAAAAATATGGAGACCTTCTTCACTAAGTCCCAATTCAGTAAGTCTTTAAAAAAATTAAATAATTATAATTTATTCACTTGTATCCCTGCTGTAGTCCCCTCCCTCATCTCCTATTCCCACCTACCATCCCCCTTTTCTTAGTCCCCTGATAAGGTAGGACCTCCACCCCTTCCATCTGACCCTAGCCTATCAGGTCTCACCAGGGCTGATGCATCATCTTCATTTGTGGCCTGAAAAGGCTGCAAACCCCTCACCACCATTCCCAAGGAGAAGTTATCAAAGAGCTGTCCACCGAGTTCATGTCAGAGACAGCCTCTGATACCCTTATTAGGGAACCTGCTTGGAAACTGAGCAACCTATGTCTCCCTCTGAGCAGGGGGTGTAGGTCCTCTTTTAGGACATTTATAATGTCAATCATAAACTCTAGAAAAGTCAAGTCCCGATACTTTCTTTTGACAACTATATCCTGCTCAATTTCTGTTTCCTTAGAATCACAAAATATTGTATAACACACATTTCATGTATCATAGCCAGTTTTCAAAGCCTGCAACATTAAATGCATGAACATCAAAGGCCAACATTTAACTAAAGTACCTACAAGGATTTCATTTCTCAAGAGAAACTTACTGTTATTGTAATAACAAGTGTGGTTATAGATGCAAAAGAATATATACTATAGCAATTATTACTTGAAATTTATTTGTAAAATTTATGCTGTTAAAATAGTAAGGCATATTATATTCTGCTTTTTTAGTTTGAGATTGCATTTTATTTTTATATTAATACAATCATTCTGTAGAGATACAAAATGTTCTATTAGCAAATAACCATAACTTTTTTATAGCCTAACATATACTTTTTTCAATGTAGTTTTAAGGCTTTATTTTCTGTGTAATGATGAATCAAATGAGTGACATCTTGTGGGATCCTGCACGATCTCATTTTAAGCAACAGGACATCCTGGATCCTTGTAAGTGAGGCTTCTTATCCTGGAGAGCTGCCCTGGGAATCATGAGAGTGGGAGAATTGACCCTTACCAGCTGGGCCTGGTTGCGGGAGTGGGGATCTGGGGGGGGGGGAGGTTGTTGTCAGCCTTGAGGGCATGGCTACAGAAGAGCCAGTGGGCTGAACAACTCATATATCTCTCAGGCCCAGATCCAGGGAATTGAGACACTACAATATATATCCCATCCATGAACTTCTGGATTACATAAAGGGCCAGACCCATAGATCCAAAACTACAGGACCTCCGTGACACAGGCCTACAACAGGATATCCAAGAGGCATCCCAGTGAGGTTCCAGTATTGATAGAGTAGAAGAAACCAGAGGCCTCAAACGAGACCAAGGAGTCATTGCAATGAAAATTTTCAAACAGAGAAGTGTGGACAAAAGGCTGTACTGTAGGACATGTTGTGACACACTACAGCTTTTACAATGATTCTTTTTTTTTTTCTTTTCTCTGTAAGGGGGAGGTTGCAAAGGTGAAGAGTGGGAATGAGGGCAGGGGGGATGAGGGGGATATATGATGTAAAGTTTACAAAGAACAAATGAGAAGGTTTTCTTTTTTTATGAGTGTATTTTTATTCCTTAGCAAGTAGAGACCAAGAGCATAAGACATACTATTCCTTAAAGCCGTTTGCTTTTAAGTGTATATTTTCCCCATAGATTAATGTATTCAACAGAAGGCTCATGTCTAGAATTTATTGTTATATGCTTATGTAATAAGAATCACCACATTCTTCTTATTTTAATGCAGAGAAAATTTAACCCAAAATGGATCAAGTTGTATTGAGCAGCATTCCCAAACATCACTAATTCTTTTTTTTTCTTTTTTTAAATTTTATTTTTTCTTATCAGTTACATTTTATTAACTCTGTATCCCAGCCTTGTCCTGATCCCTCATTCCCTCCGAATCCCACCTCCCCTCACTCATCTCCTCCCTGCCCCTTTTCAAGTCCACTGATGGGGGGACCTCCTCCCCATTCATATGACCCTGTTTTATCAGGTATCTTCAGGACTGGCTGCAAAGCTCTCCTCTGTGGCCTAACAGTACTGCTCCTCCCTTGGGAGGTGGGGAGGTCAAAGAGCCAGGCATTGAGTTCCTGTTAGAAATAGTCCTTGTTCCCCTTACTATGGGAAACCAATTGATTACTGAGCTATCACAGGTCACATCTGAGCAGAGGTTCCAGGTTTTAATCCTCTCATGGTCTTTGGTTGAGTGTCCATCTCAGAAAAGACCCTGTGCCCAGATATGTTTGGTCCTTGTGGAGCTCCTATCTTTTCCACATCAAACTCCCCTTCTTTCATATGATTCCCTGCACTCTGCCGAGGGTTTGGTTATGAGTCTTAGTATCTACTTTGGAACACTGCTAGGCAGAGTCTTTCAGATGCTTTCTGAGGTAGACTCCTGTCATACATTCAATGCATATCCCATTTGTCTTTCTAAATGAGGATTGATCATCATACCCCGTGTCCGCTTTCTTGATTAACTTCTTTAGGAGTATAGATTTCATTATGTTTAACACAACTTTTAGGTCTATATAAGCGAGTATATTCCATTTTTGTCTTTCTCCTTCTGGGATACTTCACTCAAAATGATCTTTTCTAGATCTCACCATTTGCCTGCAAATTTCATTATTTCCTCTTTTTTGATTGCTGAGTAGTATTCCATTGTGAAAAAATACCACAATTTCTGTACCCATTCCTCCATTGATGGACATCTGGGTTGTTTCCAGGTTCTGGCTATTACAAATAAAGCTGCTACAAACATGGTTGAGCAAATGTCCTTATTGTGTACTTGAGCAAATTTTGGGTATATGCCTAGCAGTGGTATAGCTGGGTCTTGAGGAAGCACTATTCCTAATTGTCTTAGGGCCAGATAGATTTCCAGAGTGGTTGTACCAGTTTACATTCCCACCAGCAGTGGAGGAGGGTTCCCCTTTCTCAACAACCTCTCCAGTATGTGTTGTCACTTGTGTTTTTCATCTTGGCCATTCTGATGAGTGTAAGGTGATATCTCAGGGTCATTTTGATTTGCATTTCCCTGATGGCTAATGAAGTTGAGCATTTCTTTAAGTGCTTCTCTGCCATTCGATATTCCTCTACAGAGAATTCTCTGTTTAGCTCTGTTCCCCATTTTTTAATTGGATTACTTGGGTTGCTGCTTTTCAGCTTCTTTAGTTCTTTGTATATACAGGATATTAGTCCTCTCTCAGATAAAGGGTTAGTGAAGATTCTTTCCCAATGTGTAGTCAGTCGTTTTGTTTTGGTGACGGTGTCCTTTGCTTTACAGAAGCTTTTCAGTTTCATGAGGTACCATTTATTGATTGTTGCTCTTAAAGCCTGTGCTGTTGGTGTTCTGTTCAGGAAGTTGTCTCCTGTGCCAATGAGTTCTAGGCTGTTCCCCACTTTTTCTTCTAACAGATTTAGAGTATCTGGTTTTATGTTGAGGTCTTTGATCCACTTGGACTTTAGTTTTGTGCAGGATGATAAATATGGATCTATTTTCATTTTTCTGCATGTAGACATCCAGTTGGACCAGCACCATTTGTTGAAGATGCTGTCTTTTTTCCATTGAATGGTTTTGGCTTCTTTGTCACAAATCAAGTATTCATAGGTGTGTGGGTTTATTTCTGGGTCTTCTATGTGGTTCCATTGATCCTCCTTTCTGTTTTTATGCCAATACCATGCAGTTTTTATTACTATTGCTCTGTAGTACAGCTTGAGATCGGGGATGGAGATACCTCCAGATGACCTGTTGTTGTACAGGATTGTTTTGGAGATTCTGGGTTTTTTGTTTCTCCATATAAAGCTGAGAATCTTTTTTTCAAGGTCTATAAAAAATTGAGTTGGTATTTTGATGGGGATTGCATTGAATCTGTAGATTGCTTTTGGCAGGATGGCCATTTTCACAATGTTAATCCTACCAATACATGTGCACGGGAGATCTTTCCATCTTCTGAGATCTTCTTCGATTTCTTTCTTCTGAGACTTGAAGTTTTTCTCAAACGGGTCTTTCAATTGCTTGGTTAGTGTCACCCCAAGGTACTTTATGTTATTAGTGGCTATTGTGAATGGTGTTGTTTCCCTAATTTCTTTCTCGGCCCTTTTGTCTTTGGTATAGAGGAGGGCTTCTGATTTTTTTTGAGTTGATTTTTTATCCTGCCACATTGCTGAAGGTGTTTATCAGCTGGAGGAGTTCTCTGGTTGAATTTTGGGGGTTGCTCATGTAAATATTAGGATGGCTACTCCAGCTTGTTTTCTGGAACCATTTGCTTGAAAAACATTTTTCCAGCCCTTTACTCCGAGGTAGTGTTTATCTTTGTTGCATAGGTGTGTTTCTTAGATGCAACAGAATGTTGGATCCTGTTTCCGCAACCATTCTGTTAGTCTGTGTCTTTTTATTGGGGAGTTGAGTCCGTTGATGTTGATAGATACTAGTGACCAAGAATTGTTGCTTACTTTTGATGTGGGGTTGGTGGTGTCACTGAGTTTCATTGCTTGTATTCTTTTGATTTTTTTTGTTGTATAGTTATCTATTTCCTCTGTTTCCTTCGATGTAGTTGTTTTCTTTGTTTTGGAGTTTCCCTTCTAGTAACTTCTGTAGAGCTGGGTTACTATGTAGATATTGTTTAAATTTGGTTTTGTCATGGAATATCTTGAATTCTCCGTCTATGTTGATTGAAAGTTTTGGTGGGTATAGTAGTCTGGGTTGGAATATGTGGTCCCTTAAGGACTGTATGATTTCTGTCCAGGCCCTTCAGGCTTTCATAGTTTCTGTTGAGAAATCTGGTGTGATTCTGATAGGTCTACCTTCATATGTTACTTGGCCCTTTTCCCTTGGTGCTTTTAGAATTTTTTCTTTGTTCTGTAGGTTCAGTGTTTTGACTATGATGTGACATGAAGAATTTCTTTTCTGGTCTAGTCTACTTGGTGTTCTGTAGGCCTCTTGTATGTTTATGGCCATCTCCTTCTTTAAGTTGAAAAGTTTTCTTCTATAATTTTCTTGAAAATATTTTCTGGACTCTACCTAGCAGTGTTTCAAAGCAGACACTAAGACTCATAACCAAACCCTCGGCAGAGTGCAGGGAATCATATGAAAGAAGGGAAGTTAGTATGATATGGAAAGGATAGGAGCTCTACAAGGACCAAATATATCTGGGCACAGGGTCTTTTCTGAGACTGACACTCAACCAAGGACCATCTATGGATATAACCTAGAACTTCTGCTCGGATGTGGCCTGTGGTAGCTCAGTAACCAAGTAGTTTTCCAAAGTAAGGGGAACACGGACTATTTCTAACAGGATCTCAAGGGCAGGCTGTTTGACACCCCCCCCCAGGGGAGGAGCAGTCTGTTAGGCCACAGAGGAGGACTTTGCAGCCAGCCCTGAAGATACCTGATAAAACAGGGTCAGATGAAAGGGGAGGAGGTCCTCCCCTATCAGTGGACTTGGAAAGGGGCAGGGAGGAGACCAGGGAGGGAGTGTGGGGTTGGGGAGGGAATGAGGGAGCGGGATACAGCTGGGACACAGAGTTAACAAAATGTAACTAAAAAGAAAAATAAAATATAAAAAAATAAAAAATAAAAATAAATAAACCCTTAAAAATTAACATAAAAAAAAAGAAAATATTTTCTGGTCCTTTGAGGCTGATGTCTTCTTTTTCTCCTATTCCTATTATTCTTAGATTTTGTCTTTTCATGGTGTCCTTGATTTCTTGGATGTTTTGTGTTTGGAACTTTTCTGATTTTATTTTTTCTTTGAGAGACGTATCAATTTCCACAAGTGTATCTTCAGCTCCTGAGATTCTTTCTTCTATCTCTTGTATTCTGTTGGTGATGCTTATCTTTGTAGTTCCCGATCTTTTCTCTATGTTCTCCAGCTCCTGGTTTTTCTCTATTTGTGTTTTCTTTATTGATTCTAATTCTGTTTTCATGTCTTGCACCATTTCCTTCATCTGTTTGAATGTGGAGTCCTGCTTTTCAATGACAGCTTCTATTTTTTTTTTTGTCCATTTCCTCTCTATGTATCACTAATTGTGCCTCTACTTCTTTGGGTATAATTGCCTGTATTTCTATGAGAGCTTTGTTTATTTCTTCTTTATTTGCCTTTATTTGTGTGGACATTTCTTTGAGAGCTTTGTGCATTTCTTCTTTGTTTGCCTCAATTTTCGTGGTCATTTCTCTGAGAGCTCGATTTGTTTCCTCTTGGTTAGTCTCAATTTCTTTGGCTATTTCTCTGAGGGCCTTGTTAATTTCATCTTTATGGGCCTCTGATAGCTGAAGAAACATAGTTTTGAGGTCGTTTTCTTGTATATCTAGTGAATGGAAGTGTCCATTGTTTTGTGGGGTTGCTGGTGAGGTCATTATGTCCTGATTTTTGTTGGGAGTGTTCTTACGTCTGCCTCTGTCCATCTGGTTATTTATAACCCTCACTGTTTGTTCCTTGAGTTTGTAGTTCGGGCTATGATCATCTCTTTCTGTTTTCTGGACTGTTTTTTAGGAAGATGAGAGAGGTTCACTGGTTTGGGAGTATGTGTTGTGGTTTCAGTTTTGCCTAAGTAAGGAATGTGATGCTGGCCCTATTTGCATGTGCTTTTAGCAGGTGCAGTGTGCATGCGTGGGTTCTCTGACTATTACAGTGGCCTGCAGTCCCCTATTATGCAGTTCTGTCTGAGATCCAGGGATTGTTTGCCTGGATTACTCTGGTGGACCCACAAGGCAGAGGCTTCAATGTTGGGGTCGCTATCCCAAGAATCCCTATGATGCCCACACTAGGGGTGTGGGTGGCAGGGATCTCATCTGGTTGCTTCTGTGGAGAGGCCCTGGGTCGGGGGCAAACTCTCCCTAAAAGGCTCACTCACTCTCTTGCAGGACCAGTTGGAATGCACAGGGGTTCCCCTTGCTCTCTACTCTCTGATTTGGTCCTGCTGCGGAAGTGCACGGGTAGGCTATCAGTCAGCTCTGTGACACTGTGGCCGCAGGACTCGGTGTCCACCTTTCCTGTGTGCTGCCTCTCTGTCCTTTCCTTCTGCCAGGAGGGGTTATGTTGACTGGTCCTGGGGTAGCGCAGGAAAGAGTTAGGTTGAGTGTTCTCAATCCCAGATCCTGGGCCCAGATCTCTCTGCCAGAAACAGCCTGGTGGAAGAAGAACCTATGTTTGCTGATCCCGAGAGAGTACCAGGTAGGGTTGAGTGTCCTTAGATCCAGAGGTTGGGTTTCTCTGCCAGGGGTCGCTGGGTGTGCTGGAGAAGGGGTGCTGTGTCCTGTGGCAGGCTGCCTCTATGTCCTTCCCCTCTGACCTTCCCCTCTGCTAGGGCAAGCTTATGGCTGTGCTCTCAGGGGAGTGCCAGTAGGGATTGGGACTTCTCAGTCCGATCCTGAGCTGGGGTTTCTCTGCCAGGGGTCTGGTTGGGGGGGGCGCAGGTGATAGGACTTGGTGCTAGACCTTATTGCGCTAGACCCAGGAGAGTCTCAGGACCAGGATGTGTTGAATGACCACAGTCCCAGATCCCGAGCTGAAGTTTGTTTGCTAGGAGCAGCTGGCAACACTGGGGTCCCGGCACTTGTGAAGCTGCTGTGCGCCTCTTTATCCTACTGCTCCACTGTGGCAGGGTTATGGCGGCGTTTGGGGGAGTGCCCTAAAGGATAGGGTTTTCTCAGCCCCGATCTCGGGTTGGGGTACAGACAATGTGGTCTGTGGCAGATTCTGCTGGACGCCTCCTGCCTCCTCCCAAGAGGGAGTAGGGATTTTGAGCTGGGCGCGCAGCTGCTCTCCGCGCTTGGCAGGAGCTCAGTTGTGCTGGCGGCAGGTACCCGAGGTTAGCGAGACCTTCCAGGGCAAGACTGGGTGACCCGTGACCAGTCTGGCAACTTTCCTTCCCCGTGGGGTTTTCTTGCGACTGGGACTCTCAGTCTCTGGCACCCATGTGCCTACCAATCAGCCTGGGAAAGTTATAGGGACACACAGGCTTGCGGCTCCAGCGCGGAGATCCAAAGCCCCCGTTACCTGGGATCTCTTCCCGGTTCTGGCTGTGCGGCCCGAGAGTGGACCCCAACGATTCCCAAGCTGTGGGAGCCTCCCCTCACCTGGGAATCATGATTGCTGTAGTTTTAGGGCCCAGAGTTCAGTCTCCTGGTTGCTGCATGGAGAGTGTTGTCCAACTTCTCAGACACAGTGTTCTCCCGGCGCCATCTTGGCCCCCCTCGGAGGGTGATTTCCCATTAATTCTTTTTTATTAGCTTTTAAAATCAGAATGCAAAGTAATAGTTTTTCCTGTGGTGTTTTCATATATAAATCGTTTCTGTTGGCTATCTCTACATGTATCCCTTCTTCTGGGTAAACTTTTACATTCTTCTATGCATACGCTTATTCCTGACCTTGCTTACAGTCCCTGTTTGCAGGCTCCTTTCTTTCCTTGAACCTATCCAGTTATTCTACTTTCTTATTAATTAATTAATTAATTAATTAATTAATTAATTAATTAATTAAATGTAGCTTTGCTACATTTGTTACAATTGAATTGAAGTCTCTTTTAGACTAATGATCTTTATATCTACCATGTTCAAGACAGTATATCTTGAGATCATGCACAGTAAGGATCATCCCTTCTGTTTCCCCAGACTCGGGAAAGGCCATGAAGTAGAGGTCTCCAAGAGTAGTACTGAAATACGTGTGTGAGTTTATAAGGGGTATCATTTTAACACTTGTCAATGCGGATGTGTGTAAATCACCTGTATTATTATTCTGTGTGACATTAAGGGAGTTTCTGAAGGTCAGGAGCTAGTAGGCTGTGCAGTCACACGATCTTGAAGGAGGCAGCTAATGTTCCACAATGTGCAAAAGAGAAAAGAATCACAAGCAATATATGATTAAAACCAGAGTGTCAAACACAGCATCAGAAAACAGCCACGTTAATGGGGAGAGTAGAACATGTAAAAAGCCGTTTTTGGATACGCAAGTTTTGGGAACACTTAAGTGACTTCTACCATTATTTAAATAGGCAAATAATAATCCTGATTTGTATAACGACTATGGCTAAGATTTATTTATCTCTGTCTTCTAAAAATTCCTGACAAGCATTTCATTTGTAACTTGCATTCTTTTCAAACATACATATTATGGATTAAGAAAATGTTAGTTATTTCCTGAGATACTTATAGCACAAGCATATAACTCATTCCAAAGAATGAAAGGGATTTAGAAAGACAGTTAATAAAGAAATAAGTCATGATGGAACAGAATGAATTGAAACTAATAAAACAGAAGACAATGTGCTCACACACAAATGATTCAAATGAGCAGGCATAATAAATTAAATAAGCACATTTTAGAGCAATTACACAAAATAATTTTAACAGAAGGTTGGAGAGGAAAAAAACAAGAATGAGGAACGTAAAATAAGTCCGTAGTAGTTTTCCCATTTGAACTTGGAAGAGTTAAGAAAAAAATTCACAACCTGTCAAATGGCTTGTAGTGTGAGTTTTGAATTCTTTAAAATATCTAGTTATACTGTATAACTATGTTTTTGTTTTAATCCCAGGTGTGGGGTAAGAGGCTGCTTCACTGAAGTTGAGTATGATTTGCTTGTGAACTACCAGGGAAGTGATCTTTGCCCCCTGAAGGTAAGTTAATTCTGGGAACTCTGGGGAGGGTATAAATGGGGAAGACCTGAGAGGGGCTATGGTAGCTGCTGCTCACCCTGTTGCTGCCCCAACCCATGCTGCTGGTTTGTCCATCTTGCTTCTGGTACATCCTGCTGCTGTGTTTGCTTTGCTGGATAGATGGATTGCTGGTTTGCTGGTTTGCTGGTTTGCTGGACTGCTGGATATTCTGACAATGAAGATTAGACCTACCTCAAGAAACTCTACCTTCCTAATCTGCAGGAAGGTCCAGGCCTCCCCTTCCTCTCTAATCTTTCTCTCCTACATAGAGTTGGAGGGTTGAAAGGCATTAGGGTGGAATTAGGTTAAAAGGAAAGTAGATAACTAAGAACCCAATAAAATAGAGATAAAAATGCAAACAGTGCCCTGCTATTAATTTAATTTGAATCCCAGAAGAGAGAGGACAGGATTCGGAGATGTTTATTTGGCACTCAGTGGTTGATTATATGCACTGAGGTATCTCAGAAGTGAAGAAGACCAGTAAAACATACTACCTTAAAAATTACATCATACATAATGATGATACAATGATATCATACATAAATTATCAGAAAGGCTTAATTGTGAAATTTTATGTCATCCAGATTTCATTTGTGTTTCCTTATATTTGTTTCTGGCTTAAAATTCAACCAGAATCCAGATTATATTTTATTGTCATGTGCCAGGACACATCATCTTTTGCTGAAACAGTTTCTGCAGATTTGTTTTCATGACATGACGTTTTTGAGTAATATTAATCAAGAACTTGCGCTGAGATTTTCTGATACTTTTTAGTTATAGCTACAGTGTGATTTTGAGTTTTAAGGGGAACAACACAAGGGTTAAGGGTAATTTTTATTGAATTATGATAGATACTTTCTCTAAGCACAAGGTATTACTGTTGAAATAGATTTTACTTTTCTGACTGAAAAAATTTATCATACTTATTATTACTATTATTACTTTTATTATTTTGTTGTATATATATATATATATATATATACATACATACATACATATGCACTGCCTTTTTATCCCCACTAAGTACAATTCAAACCAAATGAGTGAGTGTTCATGAACTCCTTCGGCAAGCACAGCACCTACAGTTAGAATTCTGATGTGTTTCGTGGGGAAATTCTGTCTTCTTCACTGATTTATTCATATTTATGTTAGCATTTAGTTATGTAAATTCATGTTGCAAGTTGGGTTAACATCACATGTTAATCCTGTGATTGTTTTTTTATTTATTGTGTAGGCAGGGGGGGTACATACCCGCCATGTTGTGACTGTGGGAGTCCAGGACAATTTATAGGCATTGATACTCCTTTCTATTATGTGGATCTGGGTATCAAACTCAGGCAGTCAGGCTTGGAGGCAAAGGCTTTATTGGTTAGGTGTCTCACTGGTTCTTTAATCAAACGCTGCACTTGTTGTTCAAATTATTTTACCTATAACCAGCTAGAATTCTGGGTTGATCTCTGTGTCACCCTGGAATCACCTCATTAATACTGGGTTCTTGTTATTTGTTGTGCACAATTAATTTTTTCTTTTTCTAAAATTTTCTGAAAGCCAGAAGAAAACAGAAAACAACCTAGGAACCTGCCACAGAGGGCCTCTGAAAGCCTCTGCCCTGCAGACTATCAAACCAGATGCTGAGCCGGATGGCCAACTGTCGGGCAGAGTGAATGGAATTTTATGTAAGAAGTGGGAAACAACAAGAGCTGGAGAGGACAAGAACTCCACAAGGAGAGCAACAGAACAAGAAAATTTGAACACAGGGAACTTCCCAGAGACTCATACTCCAACCAAGGACTATCCGTGGAGATAACCTAGAACCCCTGCACAGATGTAGCCCATGGCAGTTCAGTGTCCAAGTGGGTTACATAGTAATGGGAAGAGGGACTACCTCTGACATAATCTGATTGACCTGCTCTTTGATCACCTCCCCCTGAGGGGGGAGCAGCCTTACCTGGCCACAGAAGGTGACAATGCAGCCACTTCTGATGAGAACTATAGTCTAAGATCAGAAAGTAGGAGAGGAAGACCTCCCCTATCAGTGGACTTGGGGAGGAGCATGCATGCAGAAAGGGGAGAAAGGGTGGGATCGGGAGGGGAGGAGGGAGGAGCTTATGGGGGGTACAAAATGAATAAAGTGTAATTAATAATAATAATAAAATATTTAAAAAAATAAATAAAATGTTCTAGCCTCATATTGTAAGTTTCCTGCCCAAGCTATAGGATCAAGCACACATTCAAAGAGCCCTAATTCCTCCATACAGTGCTGTAATTCTATTTTCAGTTTGCATGAAATAAAGTTCACCACTTGCGTGTTTTTTTTTTTTTTGGTTTTTGTTTTTTTGTTTGTTTGTTTGTTTGTTTTTTGTCTACTGACTATGACAGTCACAGTGTCACTTCTCAACAATTACGTATTATATAGAATATGTTCACTTTTCTGAAATGCATCTGCTGTAATTTACCAACTAATTTCGATGATCTAGTCTTATAGTATCTACAGTTTACTATACTCTATACTTCAGTAATTTTCATGTAGGTTTCTCATATCTTTTCAGGAATTGATACTTAATTATATTTTAATCACTAAATATTATCCTATTGTATAGATATGCCTATAGTATATCCACATATCATTAATTTTGTGTAGACATCTTGGTGGCTTTTGGTTATAGGAATTATGAAAATGTATAATACGTATAACATATAAAATAAATATAAAAATAATATACAGCTTCTTGACATAAGGTATTTGAGTAAATAGGCAAACATTAACAAGATCTTCTAGTGAGGACAATTTTACTTTAAAACTTACAAAATTTTTGTTGATCTTAGAACCTTTACTGTTGGTGTTTTGTTCAGGAAGATGTCTCCTGTATCAAGGAGTTCAAGGCTGTTTCCTAATTTTTCTTTTACAAATTTAGTGTGTCTGGTTTGATGTTGAAGTCTTTGATCCATTTGGACTTTAGTTTTGTGAAGGATGATAAATATGGATCTGTTTGCATTTTTCTACATGTGGACATCCAATTATACCAGCACCATTTGTTAAAGAACCTATCTTTTTTCCATTGTATGGTTTTGATATCTTTGTAAAAAACCAAGTATCCATAGGTGTGTGGGTTTATTTCTGGGTCTTCTATTTAATTCCATTGATCCACTATTCTGTTTCAATGCCAATACCATGCACTTTTTATTACTAGAATCTGGAAACAAACTAGATATCCCTCAACTGAAGAATGGATACAGAAATTGTGGCACATTTACACAATGCAATACTACTCAGCAATTGAAAACAAGGAAATCATGAAATTTTCAGGTAAATTGTGAGAACTAGAAAAGATCATCCTGAGTGAGATATCACAGAAACAGAAAGACACACATGGTATATATTCACTTAAAGTGGATAATAGACATATAATATAGGATGAACATAATAAAATCCTAAAGAAGCTAAGCAAGAAGGAGGACCCTGGGTAAAATGATCAATCTTCATTCAGAAAGGCAAACAGGGTGGGGATGGACATCAGAAGAAGGAGAAAACAGGGAACAGGCCAGCAGCCTACCACAGAGGGCCTCTGAAAGACTCTACCCAGCAGAGTATCAAAGCAGATGCTGAGACCCATATCTAAACTTTGGACAGAGTGAAGGAAATCTTCTGAAAGAATGCAGAGATAAAATAAGACCTCGAAGGGTCTGGAGCTCTACAAAGAGAGGAACAGAACAAAAAAAAAAAATCTGTACCCAGGGGTCTTTTATGAGACTGATACTCCAACCAAGGATCGTTCATGAATATATCCTAGAACCCCTGCCCAGATGTAGCCCATGGCAGCTCAGTGTACAAGTGGGTTCCCTAGTAAGGGGAACAGGGGTTGTCTCTGACATGAACTATGTGGCTGGCTCTTTTATCACCTCCCACTTAGTGGAGAACAGCCTTACCAGGCCACAGATGAAGACAGTGCAGCCAATCCTAATGAGACCTGATAGGCTAGGTTCAGATGGAAGGAGAGGAAGACGTCCCTATGAGTGGACTTAGAGAGGGGCATGGGAGGAGATGAGGGAGGGAGAGTGGGATTGGGTGAGAGGGAGGGGGTCTACAACTGGAATACAAAGCAAATAAAATGTAATTAATGTAAAAAATAAAAACTTAATTAAAAAAGAAAAATAATAAAAATAAATAAATTTTTAAAACATTTAAAAAAACTTTCAAAAAGCCTGTATGGTTTTTATTCCATCCTGCAGTGAGTAGTGTTTTCTAATTTTCTGTAATCCTCTGCATTTATTTTACTTAATATTTGGGATTTTAGTTGTCCTAGTAGGTGGATGATAATATCTAATATTAATTGATAGATACCACATAATATTGAACAGTCTCTCGTATGGTTATTATCCTTCAGTTTATCTTCATTGCTGGGCTATCTCTTCACACCTCTTAATCAGTCTTTAAATGTATTACTCATTTTAATGTTGATATCTTAGATTACTGTATTTTAGAAACAATTTTTAACAGATATGCAAATTCTTTCTCCCTATTTGTGCCATTTTTTATTCTTTCAGCATCATCTTTCACACAGCAGAAATCTTCATTTTAAGGAAGAAGTACCTAGAAACTTTAATTTATGAATCATAATATCTTTAATACTGTGACCCCTTCTGAAGTCTCATAAATTGGAACATGTTTTCATAATTCTTCTTTGATGAAATATATTTTTTTCCTATGGAAATCAATGTCTGGCTTCTAACTCTTTGTTCTAAATATTTCTAAAATCTCAGAATGTTAATATTTCTAAACAAAATAAAATAAATATTTAATTTTCTAGTAAGTTTATAATAAAAGATATCTTTGAAATTCTGGCATATATAATTATATAAAGTAGTGATTTATAGCCACCATATTATGGATTTGAATTCAGATATTAAAATCTTATTTAGAAATGAGCCAATATATCAAGGAAAGAATATCTGTATTCAGGAAAAAAAAAA
>NW_026596149.1:13797187-13840294 GCF_907164565.1 Psammomys obesus | reverse complement strand
AAAAAAAAACCCACATGATAATCTACCTAGATGCTGAAAAAGCATTTGACAAAATCCAACATCCATTCATGTTTAAAGTATTGGAGAGATCAGGGATACAAGGCACATACCTAAACATAGTAAAGGCAATATATATCAGGCCTAAAGCCAACATCAAACTAAACGGAGAGAAACTTAAACAAACCCACTGAAATCAGGGACAAGACAAGGCTGCTCACTCTCTCCATATCTCTTCAACATAGTTCTGAAAGTCCTTCCTGGAGCAATAAGACAAATGAATGAGATCAAGGGGATACAAATTGCAAAGGAAGAAGTCAAACTATCACTATTTGCGGATGATATGATAGTATACATGAGTGACCCCAAAAACTCTACCAGGGAACTCCTACAGCTGATAAACACCTTCAGCAAAGTGGCCAGTTACAAAATTAACTCAAAAAAATCAGTAGCCCTCCTGTATACAAAAGATAAAAGGGCTGAGAAAGCAGTTGAGGGAACAACACCCTTCACAATAGACATAAATGATATGAAGTACCTTGGTCTAACCCTAACCAAGTAAGTCAAAGACTTTTATGAAAAAAATTTCAAGTCTCTGAAGAAACAATTAGTGGAAGATATGAGAAGATAGAAAGATCTCCCATGCTCATGGCTTGCCAGGATTAACCTAGTTAAAATGGCCATCTTACCAAAAGCAATCTACAGATTCAATGCAATTCCCATAAAATTACCAACACAATTCTTTACAGGCCTGGAAAGAAAAATTCTCAACTTCATATGGAGTAACATGGAACCCAGAATTGCTAAAACAATCCTCTACAATTAAAGATCTTCTGGAGGTATCTCCATCCCTGATCTCAAGCTGTACTATAGAGCAACAGTAATAAAAACTGCATGGCACTGGCATAGAAACAGAATGGTGGATCAATGGAACCAAACAGAAGCCCCAGAAATAAACCCACACACTTATGGACACCTGATCTTTGACAAAGATGCCAAAACCATACAATGGAAAAATACAGCATCTTCAACAAATGGTGCTGCTTTAACTGGATGTCTACATGTAGAAAAATGCAAGTAGATCCATACTTATCACTCTGCACAAAACTAAAGTCCAAGTGGATCAAAGACTTCATCATAAAACTGACACATTAAAAAGGTTAGAAGAAAACATTGGGAAGACCCTAGAACTCATTGGTACAGGAGATAACTTCCTGAATAGAACAACAACAACACAGGCTCTAAGAGCAACAATCAATAAATGGGACCTCATGAAACTGAAAAGCTTCTATAAAACAAGGGTAATGTCATCAAAACAGAACAAATGCCTATAGACTGAGAAAGAATCTTCACCAACGCTTTATCTGACAGAGGGCTAGCTAATAGCCAGTATATATAAAGAACTAAAGAAGCTGAAAAGCAGCAAATCAAGTAACCCAATTAAAAAATGAGGAACAGAACTAAACAGAAAATTCTCAGTAGAGGAATATTGAATGGCAGAGAAACACTTAAAGAAAAGGTCAAGGTCGTTAGTCACCAGGGAAATGCAAATCAAAATGATCCTGAGATTTCAACTTACACTCATCAGAATGGCCAAGATGAAAAACTCAAGTGACATTTGATAAAAACCCTGGTAGAGTTTTTGGGGTCACTCATGTATACTAACATATCATCCGCAAATAGTGATTTCTTTCAAATAGTTTGAGTTCTTCCTTTGCAATTTGTATCCCCTTGATCTTATTCATTTGTCTTATTGCTCCAGCAATAATGCTGGAGAGGCTGTGGAGAAAGGGGAACCCTCCTCCACTGCTGGTGGGAATGTAAACTTGTACAACCACTCTAGAAATCAATCTGGCACTTTCTCAGACAACTAAGAATAGCGCTTCCTCAAAACCCATCCATACCACTCCTGGTCATATATCCAAAAGAGGCTCAAGTACACAATAAGGACATTTGCTCAACCATGTTTGTAGCAGCTTTATTTGTAATAGGCAGAAGCTGGAAATAGCCCAGATGCCCCACAACTGAGGAATGGATGCAGAAATTATGATATATCTACACACTGGAATATTACTCAGCAATGAAAAATAAGGAAATCATGAAATTTGCAGGTAAATGGTGTGACCTGCAAAGGATCATCCTGAATGAGCTGTCCCAGAAGCAGAAAGACACACATGGTATATACTCACTCATATAGACATATAATATAGGATAAACCTACTACAATCTGTACATCTAAAGAAACTAATCAAGAGGGAGGACCCTGACTAAAATGCTCAATCCCCATCCAGAAAGGCAAAGAGGATGGACACCAGAAGAAGAAGAAGAAAAAAGGAAACAAGTTAGGAACCTGTTCACAGAGGGCCTCTGAAAGGCTCTGCCCTGCAGACTCTCAAAGCAGATGCTGAGACTTATGGCCAACTGTTGGGCAGAGTGCATGGAATCTTATGTAAGAAGTGGGAAATAGTAAGAGCTGGAGAGGACAGGAACCACACAAGGAGAGTAGCAGAACCAGAAAATTTGAACACAAGGATCTTCCCAGAGATTCATACTCCAACCAAGTACCATGCATGAATATAACCTAGAACCCCTGCACAGTGTAGACCATGGCAGTTTAGTGTCCAAGTAGGTTACATAGTAATGGGAAGAAGGACTGCCTCTGACATAATCTGATTGGCCTGCTCATTGTTCACCTCCCCCTGAGGGGGGAGCAGTAGGTACAAGGCCACAGAAGATGACAATGCAGCCACTCCTGATGAGATCTGACAGACTAAGATCAAAAGGAAAGAGAGGAGGACCTCCCCTATCAGTGGACTTGGGGTGGGGCATGCATGAAGAAGGGGAAGGGAGGGTGGGATCAGGAGGGGAAGAGGGAGAGACTTGTGGGCGGATACAAAGTGAATAAACTGTAATTAATAAAAGTTTAAAAAAGGCAGTAATGAATTTTTATGAAAATAAAACATGTTTTGGGCTTAGATACATTTGGTCTTTGTGGCGCACTTGTCCCCTTCAGGTCTTACTAACTCCCTCTTTCTGAGACTGATTTGCTAACCAAGGACCATGCATGGATATAACCTAGAACCCCTGCTAGGACATAGTTCATGAAAGCTCTGAATCCAAGTTTGTGCCATAGTAAGGGGAACAGCAACTGTCTCTGACATGAAATCAGTGGCTAGCTCTTTAACCTCTCCACCCCCTGTGGGAGGAACAACCTAGGTAGGCCACAGAAGAGGACATTCATCTAGTTCTGTAGAGACCTCATAGGCTAGGGTCAGATGGAAGGGGGGGAGTACCTCCCCTATCAGTAGACTTAGAGAGAGGAAGAGAGGACAAAATGGAGGAAGGGAGGAATTGGGAGGGAAAGAGTGAGTAGGCTACATCTGGGATACAAAGTAAATAAACTGTAATTAGTATAAAAAAATAAAAACAATTGAAAAAAGTAAATCTAAAAAAAACATATTGTGGGGACAGAAAGTAATATGTACTCATAGATCCCCTTGATTTTTGTCAGTTATTCTAAATTTAGATATTTAATTAAAAGAAGTAAAAATGTATGTCCTTGCATAGTGTTCATAGTGATTTTCTTTGTTATTTGTAACTAATGCTAGCAACCCTGAAAAAAGGATCATGATGTCCCTATGTTATCGTTGTTGGAAGGCTACCATCTCTGTACTTCCTTCAGGAGCAAGGCTCTCAATTCTACTTCTTAGCTCATTGCCTACTAAAGGCCCACAGCTGATCCAACACAGCAACATTCCCTGTTTTATGTAAAATACATCTGCCTACATATAAGATTACTCTACATTCAATAAGCAAGACTCCAGCTCTTTCTCATCTGGGAATACCCTAGGACTCCCACAGAGATCAACTGGAGTCTCTAATGTGAATGCCTGTCATGATGTATCTGTCCAATTCTTCATCTTATTCTTTCATGCTATGTTTGTAAGAGTATTCAGACAAATAACTTCCTACTTGCAGACTTATCTCAGACTTTCATGAAATACAAGTTTATTCATGGAAGTGGCATATGCAGAATTATGGAGTTTCATACAGTCTTGTCTCACAATATTAACTGTGCCATAGCTCAGTGGCTAGAAGCAATCTTATGATCTTACCCTAACAGCAACTTGGATGGGGAATATGAGAACAGATCCAACACTCACTGCATCATTTCCACCATACTTGTCCCGTATATACGGATAGCTTTAGTTTTATTGCATCCACACCATTTAGCAAAGTACCTAGGACTTGTTAATACTAAACATGTTTTGGTCATCAGTACATACAAAATTTCTAAGAATACATTGAGTGTTGTGTTGCATGAAACTTTTCCACCAAATATTTGTGAAGTTGCATAACAAAAATTTGAATTTTTTTAATTACATACTGTAGTGTAGCACTTTAGTCTAAAATATGTAGAAATGGAGCATTGAAATGTATTAAAATAGAAATCTTGAATTGCTTATTGTCAGGTAGATTGGTAAGTAAGAATAGGTGTCTGAATTTGTGAACAATTGTAATCTTGTTGGCTGTATACAATTGCCCAGGTTAGAGAATATTCAAGAACTGCTTGTTCAATCACATTGTTAAGTGAGGCTTGAGGTTGGTATTAGTACTGAAATGTGTTAACTATCCAAAAATGAAATGTAATTTGTCTTTATTAAAAATGATGAAGTGCCCTTAAGGATAGCTTCATCAGATACATAATATTGGTAGGGAAAAAAAGATTTATCTTCAGCATTCTCTGATTAACTACACTTGACTGTGATCCTTTTCTCACTTGGCATTTTGAGTACTTAAAACCAAAGCTAATTTGTGCTTGTTTGTGTATTGCTTGGTAGAGTGTCTTTAAAACCATGTGTGTATGTGTGCTTATACCCAAAAACTAATTATGAGCTTCTACAGCTTTATTTTCTTTTTCTCACTTTCATTTCAGTATTTCTGTTTCACAGAATATTCACTTAGATTTAGTTTGCCATTTTATGTGTCATGCTGTCTTCCATGTCACTGCCAGTCACTGGCAAATCTATCTCACTTACCTTAAGAAGCAGGTCCTGTTAGGCCACAGAGGAGAGTTTTGCAGCCAGTCCTGAAGATACCTGATAAAACAGGATCAGATGAATGGGGAGGAGGTTCCCCCTATCAGTGGACTTGGCAAGGGGCACGGTGGAGATGAGGGAGGGAGGGAGGGACTGGGAGGGAATGAGGGATCGGGACACGGCTCGGGTACAGAGTTAATAAAATGTAACTGATAAGAAAAAAATTAAAAATAAATAAAAATAATAATAAAAATAAAAAAAGAAGCAGGTACTGTTTCTAACTTTAAGACTAGAAAAGTGAGAAGCCAGCATGATGGGACAGTGGATAAAGAGATTTTCCACCTGAGCATGGGGATCTGAGTGTGATCTCTACAAATGACGAAAAGGTGGCATCCTGTATGGTTATTTGTCATCTCTAACTTGACCAAGTTAAAGTCATCAGAAAGAAGGGAGCTTCAATTGAGAAAAAAAAAATGCATCATCCATAAATTACATCTGTAAGCCATTTCCTTAATTAGTGGTCAGTGGTGGAAGGCTCAGGCCTGGGCTGGTAGTCCTGGGTTCTCTCAGGAAGCTGGTCAAGCAAGCAAAGAGCAGCAAGCCAGTAAGTAGTGTACCCCCATGGCCTCTGCATCAGTTCCTGCCACCAGGTTCCTGCCCTTGATAATGCTTTTGATAATGAACTCTTACATGGAATCATAAGCAAATTAAACTCTTTTTCCTTAAATTGCTTTGCTCATGGTCTTTTGTCACAGCAATAGTAACCCTTAGGCAAGTGGAAACAACAGACTCCAATAATGTGATCTTAACAGAACTTTTATCATACACACACACACACACACACACACACACAAAACGATATCAATCTTTTTACAAGAGTATGGAAATGCCTTATACTCTTAATATAAGAAAACTGAAGCATGGGTGATATAGTCACACACATAGTGCTGTTTCTACCTGTGCTTATGCTCAGCCTCTCTTCATGCCTTCTACAAGCTCTGGATACACTGCTGACCAGCATTCAGGCTGCAATACCCAGATGAGGCCTTTGAGAAACCAGTCTTTTACCATTCTGTTATTTTGTTCATTGTTCTCTGCCAAAAGTGACTAATTTTCCAGAAGCTGCTGTACACAGGTGTGTGTTACTGTAGAGGGAATTGCCTGACGTGTGCTACCAAAGTGGGTTGCAAAGCAATGTCCCACCACACAAATAATTTTTGAAATAATTTAAACATTTGTGTGAGAAGAAACACCTAAGTTTTCCATATATTTTGTGTCTTCATTAGTTCAACTTTAATCTCAATAGTAAGGTTATCAGCCAGATATAAACCAACTGTAATGTGACTTTGGAGGTGAGACTTTTGGAAGGTGTAATGATTAATCTTCATGGCCAAATTTTTATTATTATTATTATTTATTACACTTTATTTATTTTGTATCCCCTCATAAGCCCCACCCTCCTCCCCTCCCAATCCTACCCTACCTCCCCTTCCTGCATGCATGCTCTTCCCCACATCCACTGATAGGGGAGGTTCTCCTCTCCTTCCTTCTGATCTTAGTCTATCAGGTCTTATCAGGAGTGGCTGCATTGTCTTCTTCTGTGGCCTGGTAAGGCTGCTCCCCCCTCAGGGGGAGGTGATCAAAGAGCAGGCCAATCAGTTCATGTCAGAGGCAGTCCCTCTTCCCATCACTATGTAAGCCACTTGGACACTAAACTGCCATGGGCTACATCTGTGCAGGGGTTCTAGGTTATCTCCATGAATAGTCCTTAGTTGGAGTATGAGTCTCTGGGAAGTTCTCTGTGTTCAATTTTTTTTGGTTCTGGTCCTCTCCTTGTGGAGTTCCTGCCCTCTCAAGCTCTTGCTATTTCCCACTTCTTACATAAAATTCCATTCACTCTGCCCGACAGTTGGCCATCAGGCCCAGCATCTGTTTTGATTTTAAGGTAGAGAATTATCATTAAAATACACATACATGTCTTATTGTGTGCCTGTATGTTTGGCAAAACAAAGGATATATTTTTGGAAATTCACTAGTTATTAAGGCAATTTAAAAATACATCTGTGCAGAGCTTCATCTTTGCATGGGTTCTAGGTTATCTACCTGCATGGCCCTTCGTTGTAGTATCAGCCTCAGAAAAGACCCCTGGGACCCAAATTTTTTGATTCTGTTGCTCTCCTTGTGGAGCTCCTTTAAATAATACTTGAAGGCTCTCAGATGAAGTCAGAATGAACAACTCTCTGAATAGCTTGTTTGGGAAACTGAGCTTGCCTGGCTATGCAGAACAGTCCAGCCTCAGATTTATAATAATGGAGACTAATTTTTATTACCACAAACAATTGATTGGTATTCTGTCAGTTCAAGCAACTTCTAATTTCCATCCTATTACTAAGATACTTGGGTACTATGTGCAGTTGACTGATTTAATATGGAACACAAGGTATGTATTTAAAGCCAGTCATATACTAGTGACTAGAGGGTACCAGCATCATCAAGAACAGTGTGCATCTACTTTCAGGTAACATATTTTTCCATGTTAGTACATGGACGGGTGCAATTCTATTGCACCTTAGCTCATTGTCACCAAAGCTTCAGAAGTTCATGGAGAAAGGCCAAAAGAGATGACGCAGTCCTACATATTAAGACAGACAAGTACATCTGAGTTGTCTTCTGAACTGAAGAATCTCATGATGCTCTTTATGTATGTTACAATTTGCAAATGGATTTTATTTTGGGGATACTATATAGGTTTTTTTCACAAAAGCCTAATATATAATTTTTTTTTCTAGAATGGGACTTGAGATAATGCTCAGAGGTTTCGGTCAAATTCTGATTTCCTTTGTTTGGCATAGAATAGGAAAAACACCATGCTCTGATATTTTGAAGTACCCTTTCTCTGGCATCAAGAGCTATTAGGGCTAATTTTTTAACTGGTAAGTTTGATGGCATCCACTGACTTCATTAATGAAGAAATTATTATGAGATATGAGATATCAACATTAAGCAGGGAGAAGGGACAGTTGCAGAAATAATTAAAACTTAAGTAAGAGCCCTGTCATTATTCTTCCCTCTGATCCTCCCCGAAGAAGACCGGAAAAATACAGTTGTCTGTATTTTTCTTTCTCTTCACCTGCTTCTCGAGAGATAGCAGGTTTTCTCATCACAATTGTATTTCACAGAAAGGGTGTGAAGATAAGTGAGTTTCCACTTGTAAAACACTCTAAAGTCAGAGGTGCTATACTTGATGACAGTGAGAAAGGAGAAGCAAAATAGGTGACAACTTGCTAAAAATTTCTGTCATTGTACATTTGTGGATAAACTTCAAGGGTGGCTCATAGTAAAAATCTTTACCCAAAGGTATGGAAATCTATGTGCAGACAGCAACATGCTGAGTGTTGCATAAAGCATGTGAAACACCTATTATCTCACTCTTTCATAATAGCAACAGTTATACAAAAGAAAGTCAAAGCAAGCGCACGCTGTTATGATGACAAATCTAAAACAACTGCGAAGGGATATTGAGGACAAAAGAAACCACATGCTCCCAGAAAAGGGAGGTGGAGAGGAAGGGACACCCACACCCACACAAATCAACACATGCATGCACAAGCACACACATACACACAGAGAAAAAAAAAAAAAAGAGAAGCGGAAAGATGAGAGACAAAGAGACAAAGACAGAGAACCACACAGAGAGAAATGTACAGCTCATAGTTCAGTAGATAAAGTGTTAATCCAATGCATCTCAATGTTGCTTTTGGATCATCACTAAGGTTATTATCTTGAATGGTAGCTGTAGCTGTACAATTTATTTTTATGTTTACAATCCTCAGAAGAGACTGGAGAAAATGGTTCAGTCGGTTAAGATGCTTGCTACCAAGCCTCCTACCCTAAGTTCTATGTCCGGTACCCACATAGAGCAAGGAGAGAACTGGCTTCTGTATATTGTTCTCTGCCCTCCATAGATGGATGATGGCATCAGTGTGCATGTGTCTGTGTGCATTCCCACCATCTCAACACACACAGAAGAAAAATAAATTTTAAAATGAATAAAAGACTTAGCCATGATTTTGAACTCTTGTTTTCATGCATCATTCACTATTTTAAATGCTTGCCTCAAAGTCCTCTTAAGAGATGGATGTCAATGTTTTCTATATCTTACCTGTATCGTTCTAATTATTTTAACAGAGATCTTTTCCTTTAATTTTGTCTAACCCGTTAGAATAGTCAAGTTGTTTGAAAGAAATAGAACAATACAACATAGATATATAGATATACAAACATAGATATATAAAAAAGGATATTTAATACAAGAATTCAGCTTGATAATTATAGCCTGGCAAAGGCTATAAAGTGGGCAGGAGGGAAGACTAGATGGAAAAGAACATTTGCTGCTCCTGTAGAGGATCTGGCTTTGGTTTTAAGTAACTGCAAGTTGCTCACAACCACGTAAAACTGCAGATCCAGAGGATTTGTCACCATCCTTCTTCTGCTCACCTTAGCAGGTGATGGACAGGCATACTCTCAAAAACGTTCATGTACAGAAAATTTAAATATTTTATCATCTGTAAGCCAGATACATGAGAGAGTCAATGGGATTATTCAGCCTGACTCTAGCATACTGAGAACCACAGGACTTCTCCATGTGAATGTTGATCTGAGGGTCAGCGATGAGATGAGATATCCCAGCTCGAGCAGAAAGGGAACATCTCCATTATTCTTCTGGTGAAAAAAAAATCTTAATTATGTGTGTGTGGTATGGGGGAGCACATATTAAGATCAAGTGTCCACACAGTCCAGAAGATGTCACTGCAGTACATTCCCTACAGCTTGAGTTACAGGCATCATGGTTTGCACAGTGAAGGCTCTGGAAACCAAAACAGAGTCCTGTATAAGAACAGTGCTTGCCTCCAATGCCAGTGAGTTTGAGGTTCTTCCTCACTTTCTCTTCGAATAGATTTAGTGTATCTGGTGTTATATTGACGTCTTTGATTTTCTTGGATTGGGTGGGTTATCTCTGTGATCGACCAGAGAACTAAGTCAGAGTAAGCCCCTGGGAGAATATGAGGGGGACTCAAACAGAGATTCCTAGTAGCAGAAGCCATAGAGACAGAGAGAGAGTGTCGCACCTGTCTCATCCAGCAAGAAAGACGCAACCACCAGCTCTTCCTCAAGCAGTTCATTCAGGCATTTGCAAGCTTCTTCTCCCCCCGTACCCCGGGCCCTTCCCAATTATATAGGCAACCACATCAGCCAATCACAGCCAACCACGCTCACTCATCAGACCTGCAGCAGGCAGCCAATGGGCGAGTGCAACGCTCGCCTTTACCAAACATGGACTTGTTTATCAGCAGTCAGTACATCCGGCAAGCGCCATCTTTTAGGCGCGGCAACTTAATAGCCACAGCTTGCCACAAGAGAGGACACCCTGTAACTAGACTGGTCTCCTAGTAGATGGAGGGGAACACCAACTTACTCACAAACACACACACACACACACACACACACACACGCACGCACGCACACACACATTGACCCAAAGTTTACCCTACAAGATGTGCAGGGATAAAGATAGAGGAAATAGAACAGAGATTGAGGGAACACTCAACCAATGCCTGGCCCAACTAAAGACCCAGCATATCAGAGAGTGACATTATGAATGATACACTGCTAAGCTTGCAGGCAGGAGCCTGTCAGAGTTGTCTATTTTGAAGCTCTACCCAGCAGCACCTCAAAACAGAGACTCACAGCCTAACATTGAGAAATCTGTAGGACATCTTGTGGAGAAGTGGGAAGAAAGAGAAAATGGACCTGCATTTGACAGAAGCTCCACAAGAGGAACAACAGAGCCAACTAACCAGGACCCAGAGGGCCTTAGTGAGACTGATGCATCAACCAAGGACCATGCATGAACTGGAGCTAACCTTCTATAAAGATGTAGCAGATGGGCAGCTTAGGCTTCCTGTGGGTTCTCTAGTAAGGGAAGTGGGGACTACATCGGATGCAGACTCGCTTGCCAGCTTTTTGATCACTTTCCTCTGGCAAGACTGCCTTGCCAGGCCACAGGGGAAGAGGATATGCTTAGTCCTGATACAACTTGATGAGTTGGGGTGGATGGGAAAGGAAGCTCCTCTTTTCTGAGAAAAAGGTGAGGGAGAGGGCAAGGAGAGAGAGTGGGACTGGGAGGGGAAGAAGGATGGGACAAGTGAATGAAAACTAAAAATAAAAAAGCATTTGCTCCCAACCGTTGAGCCATCTTTCTGCATGCTTTCAGTGTATCAGGTGATAGCCAACCACAGTTGAGAGAAGCACCTACCATCCTAATGCACCAATTCAAAAGATAATGTACTTCAGGAACATCCACGCAGACACTTCAATAGGCTTCATTAACGGAGGTATCTAATTTTCACTCTTATTACTACATTGATGTGATCACACACCTTCAACTTTATAACTCTTTTTAATAACTGTTATTAGAATTCCATTGACCCACATGTATGTACCATATGCATACAAACATAACCGTGCTGTTTTGCTGTTTTCAGCATTAGCACAATGACTATGCTGAGGCTGCCTCCTGATTACCACTGATCTCAGAAAAATGAGCACGATCCTCTTGTTTATTTCTCTTAGATGCTTGACCCAGGTTGGACTTACGCTCTGGTGAGAATAATAAACTTGCATTTAAAAACTGGGGCTTGTCTTGCTGACATAACTCTGTGTGCACTGGCCCTTCATCTTTTTTTTTTTTTTTTTTTTTTTGTCTTTGCATGGCAAACACGGACATGCAATACTTTCCTATCCTAGTTAGTTTAAAACATTGTTTCTTCTATACAACTTTTCAGGACCATGATAAGTTTCTCTATTTTCCTGCATCATTTGCTGTTGCTCTACTCATTATAAGCTCACAAATACATCTGCCGTTACATGTAGTACTTACATATTTATTTGTATTTTTTGCCTCTTGTGATTACTACTTTCCATTATTGCACTTAATAGGATTAACTGCACTTAATTTGGATTAAGAATTGCCAAGAGAATTGGTGAGACACACCTTTCAGTATGCTCATGAGAGTATTTCTCATGACCACAGAGAACAGCTGCCTGGCATGGACACATGGCACCATCCCATTGGCTGAGTGCTGAAGCAAATATCAGTAGGAAAATTGATAACTGGGGTAAGCACCAACTTTTTCCTTTTCATGCATCCTTGTAGGAACACATAGCAGAAGTCCTCCATGGCAATGGCTTTCCCATAGGAAGGACTGTATCTTCTCAGCTGTGACACAAAATAAACTCTCTTTTTCTCAAGTTACTTTTTCTTGGATACTGGGTTGCAGCAAAGAAAGCAGTAACTGCCATATTCATTGTGAGCTGTATGAGGAAAGTGGCCTTCATATCACTTGTGTTCTCAGATCCCAGTACATAGCCCCAAGAAAAATATCTAATGACAAAGGAACAAAAATGACAAAAAACAAGTGAGCAGAAGTAATAAAGAGATTTAAATAATGAAGATGGGAGAAAACCCAGGAATTCTAATGTATTCTCCCCAGGAAATATTATTAGTATAATACCCTCAAATTGAAATTAATTTACAAAAAATATATCTTATGAAATATTTGCTATTTTAATAGCACCATATGATAGTGCATTATGTTGAGAAACAACTTCTCTGTAAATGTAGTTTACAATAACAATCTTATAAGTAAATATTTTCTGAGAATGAAATATTTTAACAGCATAAATCTTTGGAGAGTACGTTATCTATTATTTGTAGTAAGGCATAAGACACATAAAATCAACTCTTTTTTCTTCTTCCGAAATGAAATTGTAGGATGATACACATAACTCAAATATCCAGACTTATTATTAACTTGAAACTTAAGGTTGGTATGGTGCTATAAAGTGTTTTGAAAGATAGTTGAGTCAGGAAACATAAAAATGCTTCATTTTTTCCTAGAGACAGTATTCCTGTTGATTGAACATATGATCCTAGTAGTCATCATAGCAGCTTTATTCATAATAGCCAGAAAAGAAACTTGTACAATTATATGGAAATCAATTTTCTCAGAAAATTGGGAATAGCTCTACTTTAAGACCCAGATATACCACTCCTAGGCATATATACAAAAGAGGCTCCACCATACAACGAAGACATTTGCACTACTATGTCCATAGAAGTTTTATTTGTAATAGCCAGCAACTAGAGAGATTGGGAGTCAGAGGACAGAAGGCCTGCAGACAAACGAGAAACTGTGGTGGGGTGATCTCTGTGACAAGTTGGAAATCTATGACAGGATGGGCTCTTGGAAGGGTATAGGGTGACTCTAGTTGAGACTCTTAGCAGTAGGGGTCATACGGACTAAAGAAGAAACCCTCTAACCAGATAGGACTTTTAGCAAGGGGAGGGGAACATCAGCCCACCCCAGGAAACTTCAATCCCAAATTTTCCCTGCTTGTGCATGGATAAAGATAGAGCAGAGATTGATGGAACCTCCAGCTGATGCCTAGCCCATCAGAAGACCCAAACCATGGGTGAGAGCCAACCTGTGACACTTAATATTCTGCAGACAGGAGCCTAGCATAGCTGTCCTTGGAAAAGCTCCACCCAGCAACGGGTTGAAACAAATATTGAGACATATAGCCAAACATTGGAGGAAACTAGGGAGTCTTGTGGAAAAGTGTGTGTGGGGGAGATAGAAAGACCTGGAGGTGACAGAAACTCCACAAGACTAACAGAGCTAACTAACGATGGCTCAGAGGAGCTTTGTGGAGAACAATCAAGAACCATGCATGGCCTGTACCTGGGTACACCAGATATATTTACCCTATGGGCATCTTGTGAGTCCACATCATGTGGGTTCCCTAGTAAAGAGAGCAGGGGCTATGTCTGACATAGACTCTGTTGCCTGCTTTTTGATCACTTCTCACGGGCAGGGCAGACCTGCCAGTCCACCCAGGAAGAGGATTGCTAAGTCCTGATGAGACTTGATGTGCTAGGGAGGGTTGGTAGGGAAGGACTCTTCCATTTTCTGAAGAGTTGGGGAGGAAGGATAGGAGGAAGAAAGAAAGAGAGTGGGGCCGGGAGGAAAGGAGGGTGGAGGCTATGACTGGATGTAGGGCGAATAAATAAATTAACTAATTTAAAAAGGAATTACAAATAAATTATGCCTATCTTGATGAAGTGTCAAACCAATCATTTAGACCTATATTTATAACTTAGAACCCAAGGCCTTATAAGTTTATAGGGTGGAAATCCTTCTAAATAATGGAGTATATAAGACAGACTTATGTGAAAACACATATATAAAGGCATATATTTTCTACATAAAACACACACATACATAATATCATAAACATTTAGTTTCTTAGGTCACTAATTATATTGCTAGCCCACTAGTAAATTTTACTTAAAGTATGTGGAATATGAAATTAAATCATCTTAATTTTGATAAATATTACTTATTTTGAGTATAATTTTCAATAAAAATATCTCCCTCGTATCTTTCAATATCTTGATTTAAACAATAATTTCTATTAAAAATCTCTATTTTTTTCAAAAGCCATTTTATGGTATTGCACACAGTGTAAGAAACCATATGTAGCTCTCTCAGATGCTAGCAACTAATTCTGAAGGAACATCATCAAATGGGAGCATCAACTGGTCAAGAAAAGCTCTTTCCTATAACTGCTCAGAACACTTCAATGTTAGGTCTCTGCCATGACTTAGTGGCTAGCTAATCTACAATAACAATCCATACTATTAGTTGAAATGGTGAAGCCCTTTGCGTGGTTGTGATGACATGGCTCATGATGACAGTGTCAGCTGACAAGAGCAGTACCACCACTCAGGCACAAAGCAGACCCTCTTCCCCTATGCCTCTTCATCATTTCAGTGCTGATTAACTGCATAATGCCTGCTCACACTGGAACGGGATGATCATTTCCTATACAGAGTCCAAAGACTCAATCTTTGGAAATCTTTGCAAATCTCATCTGGAAATACGCTGCCAAATGTAACACTTAGGCAAAGGTCCTGATATCCAGTGATATAGTCAAGTTGATGCATCAATGTAATCTTCACACCTGTGAAGGCTTAGCATAAACTCACTATGGTGAGTGTCTCATAATCATTACAAAAATTACAATGAGAATAGAAATTATGTATAAAACACGTTTATCGATTTCAGTAAAATTAAAAGGAAAGTAATCTCAGGAAATTGGTAGTGAATCATTCAGGAATTGAGGTAATTATCATTGGGTCCAGGGTTTCCCTACTTTTAAAGTATGTTCTCATCATCACTAATTATATCTGCAATATCTCCTTCTAGTTCTAAACAAATTCACACCCTGAAATGTTATAGCTCCTAAGATTTCAACATATGAATATGAAGAGATATAATTCATTTCACGGCAGGAGTCTATTCTTTCCAGCAGGTCCAGTCTAGTGTCTCAGTAGAGAAGGAAAAAAAAAAAAAAAGAAAATGGGGGTGAATAGCAAAGCTGAGTATTTGTTGTAACTGAACTCAAAATTTAAACTTTTGATACATTAGGAAAAGGACCTTGGTGGAAGGACAGAGATCTGTCACAGACTTGGAGGGTTTAATTCTGTCCTCTCAACTCTAGTGGGTACAATGCAGTTCTTTTCATTACACTCCCAATGACAGCTACGCCTGAGTCTGTATTAGTCACTGTTCTCTTGGCTTGACCAAATACCTGACAATAAACAAATTAAGGGAGAAAGGATTTAGCCTGGCTAATGACATTTAAATCATTATAGGGAAGATGTGGGGTGTGACTAGCTCATTTGTAACAATAGGACTGCAGCATTCCTTTCTCACATCTCAGTGACCAAGAAGTAGTAGAAGTGACAGGAATCAGGATCAGGCTCTAAACCTAAGTGCTCACACTTCAACATGCACCTCCTCAATCTGTGTCTTCTGTTTCATCACCAACCACCAAGAGCTGGAGAACAAGAGTTCAAGTGCACGTGCCTACTGGGTGATATTTTATATCCTGCCAATAATAATCTTTTATTGTCAAAGGGTCTTTTATTGCTAAATCCCATTCCCAAAGACCAAGGCTGTCACTTATTATATATCTAGCTATCAATCTATCAGCTATCTATTTATTTATTTTAACTTTTTTTGGTACAAATTATTATTATTATTATTATTATTATTATTATTATTATTATTGTTATTATTTGTTACAACTTATTCACTTTGTATCCTGTATACATTCCTCCATCTCCTCCTGGTCCCACCCTCCCTCTGTCTTCCTTCCCCCATGTCCCTTCCCTAGTCCACTAATAGGGGAGGTCCTCCTGTACTATCTGACCCTAACCTATCAGGTCTCATCAGGACTGTCTGGATCCTCTTTGTCTGTGGCCTGGTAAGGCCACTTCACCAGGGGGAGGTGATCAAAGAGCAGGCAACTGAGTTCATGCCAGAGACTGCCCCTGCACCTCTTACTACAGAATGCACACGGAGGCTGAACTGCCCAGAGGCTACATATGCGCAGGGGTTCTAGGTCCTCTCCATGCATGGTTCTTGGTTGATTCATCAGTCTCTGCAGCCCAGATTTTTTGGTTCTGTGGGTCTCCTTGTGGAGCACCTGTACCCTCCAGGTCTTTCTATCTCCTCCTTTTTCCATAAGATTCCCTAAACTCTGTTCAAAGTGCTCTGAATCTCAGTATCTACTTCGATTCCTTACTGGATAATATTTCAGAGGTCCTTTGTGGTAGGCTCCTATCCGGTTCATGTTTTATGCCTCTTCCAATGTCATTCTTGTTCACATTTCTGAATGAGGATTAAGCCTCTTCCCTAGGGTCCTCCTTGTTGTTTAGCTTCTTGAGGACTGTAGATTTTAATATGTTTATCCTATATTATATGGCTAATATCCACTTATAAGTAAGTGTATACCATGTCTTTCTGCTTCTGTGTTATGTCACTCAGGATGATCTTTTCTAATTCCATCTATTTGCCTGCAAATTTAATGATTTTCTTTTTTTTTAATTGCTGAGTAGTATTCCATTGTGAAAATATACCATGATTTCTGTATCCATTCCTTGGTTGAGGGACATCTACATTGGTTCCAGATTCCGGCTATTATGAATAAAGCTGCTATGTACATAGCTCAGCAAATGTCCTGTTGTCACCAATTATTTAAAGCAAGCTTACTACTTTTGTATTCATTGAGTTTCAATTTTTTTCTTTTTATAACTAACACTAAGGTTTCATGATAATCCAGTGGCTTAAAGGTTTTGACAAAATAGTACAATATGATCTATCTAATCTTAATCCGATGTCAACGATTTTATTAACCAAAGCTTGAGTCTGGGACCAAGAAATGTCTGCACAGGCACAGAACTGATGTAAGTGATTAGTAAGGTCATATGCAATGACTTTAAACAGCTCTTGCTTTTTTTTTCCTCCCAAGTTTCTAGACTGTCTTTCTGAATGTCACATCAGATAAGATAAATTTTCATTGCCTCCTAGACATAGTTTAATAAAAGAGGATGGTATCATTTTCGGGAGACAATCAATACAGTGACATTTTGCAAGAATGATGTCTCACAGAAATCTAAGACCTATGTAAACAAGCAAGTGCTAGATTCCAGCAGCTAGAATGTAATAGCATGTCCATGGAATACCTTTTTACTAAAGGCTCACCAAAGAGTTAATCTTAATTTGTAGCATACAAGAAATTTAATCACTGTGAAAGACCTTTTTAAGACTTCAGTAGGAGTAAGTCACTGGCTTGTTTTTTTGTTGTTGCTGTTTTTTGTTTTTGTTTTTTTTCAGTCCTTAGAGACAAAAAGCTAAGTTGTATTAAAAAAGGAAAGAAAGAAAAAGTGAAAGTAATGAAGAATTTAAAACACAAATTTGGTTGTTCTCTTAACACTAACTTCCTTACAGGCAATTTGCATTCTTTGTGCAGGCAGATTTTATTGAGAAGAATCACTACAGATGTTCCATGAAGTACAATTTCCAATTTTATTTCAACAATAAATCTTTGCCATCCTGTCCATGGAAGCCAATACAGTTTCATGTGGGACTTGGCTTTCTCTTCCTCAAGTTCAATATACATGGCCATGGCAGTGTTTGTTTTGTTGTCTAATTCTGGAGAACAAGGGTAATGCCAGTGAGAAGTAAGAAGCTGAACAGGATTAACTTTTCTTAGAGCCCATCACTCCTCTCAAGGGACCTCTTTTAAAATGGAGTTTTGAAGGTGGGGAATGGCAATGCATAGAGGCCAATCCTACAGACATTAAGTTTTTGTTGTTGTTTTGTTTTGTTTTAACACTATTGTCAACACTTTTAACAAGCTTCTCTTTTTCTCCTTAAAAATACAGGGTGTGGGATCAACCAAAGAAATGCTAATGAATCTAAAGACTTTTTTCCTTGCTATTTTCTTGTGCTTGCTCTCTGTCTGCATCACGGACAGTGACAGTTCTTGTCAATGTACTGCATGCCTTTGTGGGCTTCTGTTTCACATTTACAAATTTCTTCAGGAGTGTGAATCCCATGGGGTGTCAGAGGATTGACATTTCTGACTGAACAATATGTTAGCTCTTAAATAGTTTCACCTGATACCTTGACAAAAATCTTCTAGAAGCCTTCTGTATCAATTTAGATAAGCTGGTCATGATCATGAAATGTAGACTCTGTTACTAAGAAAAGAACAACAACAACAAAAAGGAAGGGGATAAATGTTTATTCCTACAAATGCTGATATCTTAAATGAACTAAACAGTGTGTAGGGAAATCTTCTATACTGAAGGCTTGGATAAATTACTAAATTCTTACAGGTAGTCAATAATATTATAGGGTTGGACATTGAAAGAGCAACAGTTCTGGCAGGAAATATACTTCCTTTAGGTCACTTCAGTAATTATTTAACTATACTCACAGAGCTAAGTTTAGCTTTCCACCCCCCCCACACACACACACAAAAAAAAAAAACCTTATTTCTTCATCAAATCAACCACTGTGGAGAACCAAGAACACTAATAAGACAATAAATACTCTGTCTAGACTGAGTTCCCATGATTTAGCATGATAATCATTTGTAGGACAGGAGTGCTGAATGTGACTTGGGTGTCCCTCTGAGACTTACATTATTAAGCATTAATCCAAAAAGAATAGAAACGTGAAGAGGTAAAAGAAGGGAAAGAGGATGAGAGAAAAAGAATATCTCTGAATGAAGTTGTCATAAGTATTGCTAAAATGGAAGTCAGGGTCATCCTGAAACTATCAAGTGAAGCAATTGTTTCATAAAATAAGCAGGTTGAAGTATCAGCACCTGGCAAGTAGATGGACAAGATAAATTGTTCCATTTTTATTACAACCCACCAGTGACCAGAGCCAAGAGGCTGAAGTGAAATTTGAGATTTAACAGAACCAGGGGATTCAAGGCTATGTTGCACAATGGGACCTTTTATGGACACTTCTGTGGAACTTTAATTTTGATAGCTCAGAGTTCAAAGCAAGGACACAGTAACCCTAAAAAAAAAAAAAAAAACAAAAACATGGGATATATTCCATCACTATCATCAAGTATGCTCAGGAGACCAAAGGTCTCTTGGCTGGACAGGGGTTGTTTGCATTTTGTCCTTGAGTAAACCTGGCTGTGTTGCTGAGAAAGGAAAAAGAAACATCCTTCCCTTGTTGTTCCTTCAGCAGGTAGAGGAATTTCACCCAGGAGAGTAAACAATGTTTTATGGGAATAGAGTTCACATAGCAGGATAGTTGGAGAAAGTCGATTATACACAAATTTCTAGGGTTTCCTCAGAATAACTAAGTAGACTGCATTTCTTTGGGAAAATAAGTAGATACACCAACTAAAAGTACATGAGTTCTCCAAACCCGTAGAGTATAGGGGTAATGAGTAGAGAATGAATGTGAGTCGAGGGGTTGTGATATATGTATGTGTATGTGTGTGTGTCTTCTAGACAGTACATGACATTGCATTCATGAACTCAAAGCAGTAGTTATCTTCACAAGACCTAAACAGTATCTAGCCAGTCAAACATCCAGCACAGATCTGGGAGGAGCTTTTGTGGTACCACCCTTGCCTGGGGGCTACTGGCAGTTGACAGAAACCAGGGCAAAGAGAGGTGTTTTTGTTTTTGTTTTCAGATGGTATGGCCACTGGTGGGTTATGCATACTCCAGTCAATGTATCCATACTTGTACACGTTAATTGAACCCAGTGGGTTATTTTTAAAAAGAAGATGACATGAAATTGGAAGGGATGTCTATGAAGGAGGAGATTGGGGGGATGGATACAATTAAAATCAGCAAATAAAATATTTTATTATAAATTAAAAAATGGGTCTTTGTGCTAGAGAGGTTGTGGAGAAGGGGGAACCCTCCTCCATTGCTGGTGGGTATGTAAACTGGTAAAACCACTTTGGAAGTCAATCTGGTGCTTACTCAGACAATTAGGAATAATGCTTCCTCAAGACCCAACTATACTACTGCTAGGTATATACCCAAAATTTGCTCAAGTACACAACAAGGACATTTGCTCAACCATGTTTGTAGCAGCTTTATTCATAATAGCCAGAACCTGGAAACAACCCAGATGTCCATCAATGGAGGAATGGAAACAGAAATTTGTGGTATTTTTACACAATGGAATACTACTCAGCACTCAAAACTGAGGAAATCATGAAATTTGCAGGCAAATGGTGGGATCTAGGAAAGATCATTCTGAGTGAAGTATTCCAGAAGGAGAAAGACAAACATGGTACATACTCACTTATATAGACCTACAAGATATGATAAACATAATGAAGTCTATACACCTAAAGGAGATAAACAAGAAAGCAGACACGAGGTAAGATGATCAATCCTCACTTAGAAAGACAAATGAGATGTGCATAGGATGTATGACAAGAGTCTACCACAGAAGGCATCTGAAAGACTCTATGAAGCAGAGTTTCAAAACAGATACTAAGACTCATAACCAAACCTTTGGCAGAAGGGGAGTTAGAATGACAGGAAAAGGACAGGAGCCCCACAAGGACCAAATATATCTGGGCACATGGTTTTTTTTCTGAAACTGTTTCTCCAACCAAGGACCATGTATTGATATAACCTAGAACCTTTACTCAGAAGAAGCTCGTGGTAGCCCAATAACCAATTGGTTTCCCATAGTAAGGGGAACAGGGACTATCTCTGACAGGAACTCAATGGCAGGCTCTTTGACTCCCCACCACTCAAAGGAGGAGCAGTTCTGCTAGGCCACAGAGGAGGACTTCGCAGCCAGCCCTGAAGATACCTGATAAAACAGTTCCAGAAGAAAGGGGAGGAGGTCCTCCCCAATCCGTGGACTTGGAAAGGGGCAGGGAGAAGCTGAGGGAGGAAGGGTGGGATAGGGAGGGAATAAGGGAGCGGGATACAACTGGGATACAGAGTTAATAAAATGTAACTACTAATAATAAACAATAAAAAAATAAAATAAAATAAAAAGTTTAATTTGCTTACTGAATTCTTCCACTATTTTTCCCTTTGCTATGCTATGGTTCACATAAAAATTAATTTTAAACTTTTATATTTAATTTTACTTTTTGTTTCTTTTATACACAAAGGTCCTAGAACTGCAATTTTGATATAAGAAATGCTTATTAATATTTGTTGTCAGTAAATATTACATAAAACATATATTAAAATATTTAATGTAATTTGGTTATGATTAGTGCATTATTTTATAACTTCTAAAAATTAGATAATGTTGCTATATATATATAGCATATATATAATGCAATTATAATTTTAGAAAGATAACAGTATTAGTATTATAAGTCATTATTGTTAGTTTATGGTGACAATATTGTAAACTGTGACATAATAGAGATACTTCAAATATGAAAATTAATACACTGCTCATTAAATTAATACATGAGCCAGTTTTTAAAACATAAGAATTAAATGATCAATTGTATTGGAATAGAAGCTTTATCATAAATATCTCTCACCATGCAATGGCAAATAAAGTCAACTCTAATTTAAAAAAAAATGGGTCTTTGACTGTTACAAGGAGGCTAATAGCATCTTCTAATACTCTAATGAATAACATTATTTTATTCTGAATATCATAGACAGAATCTGTCTTTAGTTTTGTGTGTTTTTACCTGTTTATTCTACAGTTCGAAAGTATTGTTCACACCCTTTACCTTGTGAGCATCTCATTGGCATTCCTCCCTGACGTTCTGAGCTGTGAAAGTTAGTTTGAAAATAAAAGGCAGCTTGTATACTAAGCAAGACTTCTGATGCTTTGCTCCAAGGTGGAAGAAGAAATACAGAAGATGTTCAAGGATTTTTATAGAGCAGTGAAGAAGTACATTGTTGTAGATAATTTTAAAGGCTGGTCTAATAATGTTTATTATTAGCCCTATAATTATTAAAGTGGTATTATTTAACTCTTATAATGAATGAAAGACACAAATATCCGATAGATTTTAGAATAGCCCCTTTTCACTTGGGGCAAGGTAGATATTACCTCCTAAAGTATCTTTACCTCCTAAGCCTCATCCCACGCCATCCGCTCTGATACTTTCTCTCTGAGCTACTTCTCATCCATTATCTCAAAGTAGTTGCTGATGTTCTTCACCTGGGTTCATTTCCCCCGGAAATCTAGCCATGTGCTCCTCTCCACATTTACCCACGGCAGGTCTGCTTCCTTCCTCTTCCAGTAACTGTCTCCTTCTCTCCCAGATCCTTCTCTCCCCAAAGCCCATGAACCTTTGCTCTGCCCCTCACTTCTGCACTGCCCTGGTGTAGGCCTTTTAATCAACAAGTCAGGGATAAATGGAGGCAAGGATTACAAACGTCATTTTGGGGGGCGTGAGTGCTGCTCACAGAAGACAATAAGCAGAACTCAGGGTGGGGGATGGAAATAATTAGTGAACAAATACAAAGCACTGGGCCATGCTGTTACAGTACATTCTGTTTTGGGTCCAGTTGCCTTGTGACTTCTGAAAACTGCCTTCAAGTTTAGGAAAAAGGTGATGGTTAATCTTCACCTTCAATGCTATGTTATAGACGTTACCATGGAAACACATCTACAAGTATCAGTTCGTGTTTAACAGCACGGAAGACCCACCATGAATTTGAGCCGCACCACTCCATGATGTTGGGTCTCCGCCTGAGTGAAAAAAAAGGAGGTGAATGTACCCTTGTTCATCCCTCTCTACCTCACTACTATGGTGGCTAGCTGCCTTGGCTTCTCTGGCTTGATGGTTGTATCTTCTATCTGTGAACTAAAATGAGCCCTTCCTCCCATAACTTCTGAAAGTTGGTCCCAGTAACAATAAGTAAGTAACTAATCAAAGGGCAATCTGGCTTTCCACTCCCAGAACCCCTAATACAATGTTGCTTCATTAAGAGCAAGTACCATTTTTCCCATGAGGTCCCACAGACCCTGAGGTTTGAAATGGTCTTTTGATGATCAGAGGCAACAGCTTTCCTGGGTTGTAAGCAAGGCTGAACCGCCCCCACAAAGCAGATGGTAGAAGATTTAATGTTCCAGAAAGGACCCCTTGTCTCATGCTTTTCCCCCTGAGTGGCAGCCTTGAGCAGTCATTTTACCCCACTTATACTTAACACTGTTGGTCACAGCCAACTCTATCTTTTCGTTTATGAACATTTTCTAACTCTTGCTCCGTTGATAAGAGCTGTCAAAGGTGCTTGACTACTAAGGTCAGAGTTTCAGTTCTGCTAGGAAATACTTCAGAGTCTAGAGAAGGAGATAATAGAGTAACTTCAGAATGGCACTTAATAAGGATGGGAGTGAAGTGAGTCCATGGTGCTTAACAGAGGAACTTGCAGCCAAAAGATGCAAGACTTACCCATCTCCACTTGGGGTATGCAAAGAAGTAACTGTGAAGAGAAAAGCATAAATTGATTACAGTCAAGGGAATCAATAGGCAAACGGTGCAGATGAATGTGCATAGTTTATATTTGAGACTGGACAAGCTTATTTCTATGCCTTAAATGTAGGAATGGACAGAGTGGCAGATAGTCCTGTACAAACAGCCAAAGATCATGTGACGGAGACCTGTGAGTCCAAGATGAATAAACTTATCCTTTACTGTAGGTGGATGGAAATTAAGGATTTTAAACTTAAAGGACAGGAAAAGTAAGTCCCCTTTAAATATCATCACTTTAATTTTAAACCTTTTGCTATCACACCTTCATTTGCGGGGTATGTACCTCTATTTTCTTTTTTAATTTTACTTTTGTTTGTTTGTGGGATTGGGGAGCAGGCATGTCAGCACACACATGTGGAGGTCAGAGGACAGCTTGTAGAAGTCAGTTCTCTCCTTCTACCATGGGGTTCCTGAGAAGCAGCCTTAGGCCTGTCGGGCTCAGCCCCAGGCTACTTTACCTGTTGTCTTCTTGCTGGCCCTGATTGTTCATTTTAATGGTATTGATGCCTCCGTGGACCAGAAAAGACAACACTGGATGAAAGGTAAGGCTCTAACTGAATGACCACAACTGAGTCCTTTCGCAAAGGCAGATGGTGCACTGCTTTAGGGAAAGTCTCCCCAGAGCCATTTTTTTTTTTAATTCAAAAACAGAAATGTGCTGGTATTTGAGGCAAGTTTTGAGAAGAAAATAAACGTAATTAGACAATATAAAACTAAACTAATGTGTGAAAGAAGTTTTAATCTCTAAATCATATTGAAATATTTTATTTTTATTTCTTTTTATTTTAATTTTGAAGGCCTTTTAATTTCAAAGACTATTAATGAAGCAAAAAGAATAAAAAAGGTTGCAAATACATTAAAATAACTAAAGTAGATGGATAGGAATGAGAAGATGATAAATTGAGCTGGTGATTCGGGGTCAAGACTTGCTAAATGTATTTTCCAGTCTGTCATGGATTCCTGATGCACTGGAATTATTGTTAGTAGCAAGCATTGTTCAGAGTCAAAAACTAGTAGCAGTGAAAAACCTTGATAATAATGAGAGACTCTATATTTCTATGCATTTAGAAATATTTCTTTTCTCTTTATTTTCTACCTCTTTATAAATAATTAAATTTAGCATACAAAGTGATGGGTCTTATGTGGCATGTCCATACACAGATGACATTAAATTTTGGTGTTCTCTATCCCTCCACTACCTCCTCACATAGCACCCACTTGCTATTTTTTAACCAATATTCTTTACCCCCCAACACATTCTGCTTTCATGTCACATGTATTCCCTCTTTCTGCTCTATGCAGCTGCACAGCTGTAATCACAGACTGATAGACAGTTCTGTATGCAGGATAGTATGGTGGCAGTTTTCTTATAATCCTTTTGCAGCACATTTTACTAATCAGCCCAGGTAAATCTCTTCTACAAATTGCATGGCTGGGAAAGCTGGAGCTCCCTGCTCAGAAGTGAAGATGGAAATGTCTACTTTTTTTTTCTCCTCCCCCCCTGGGGGGTGGGGCGAGGGAAACCTCTGGCCTCCAGGCAGTTTCCTTAAAAATAGCTTCTGTCTGCCTTGTGCCATTCTTATCAGAGATTCAATTCCCATCTTGACTGTCCAAAACTGAAATCAGTCTTCTGAATTCAAGCACAGCTCGTCCATGCACGAGCTGCTTTTATGTACATCACAGTGGTATATGTCAGCTTGAGTTGTCGGTGTTTCCATAAAGTGTTTGCTTTGGGACCCTATTACATAGTACTAACCAAACAGATAATAAAAGGAACTTTGTGCCATGCTATCTCTGTGATACAAAGAAGCTATTGTTCTGGTTGCTTGACCAGTCAAAATAATATCAAGGAGGGTTATTTTTTTCAGTCATGAAATGTAAATATCATTCAGGGTCTCTGTGCATCACTTGCCCTCGTGTTTAAAATGGTTCATTGGTTAACCAAGAAAAATAAATCAGAAACTGAAACTGGGTCCTTTCTACCAAAAAGGGAAAAACTGGTTCATATCGAAGTATCCATGGGTGGAAAAGAGGCTCCCACAGTGGCTCATGACAGCACATGGTGAATATAAAATACATATTCATAGATTTTCAATGTGACATTGTTTTTATGAGTATCAAGTTATAAATATGATATGGTTTTAGAGTAAAATAGGAAACAGTATATAAGTAGGAAATAATGCATATTTGTTTTCTAGCAGGTTTCTAGAGTTGAAAAGTGACACAAATTATAAATAAAGGTGATTACTATAAATCTTACTCTTTGTACCACAATTATTATTGGTCATAAAGCAAATCAGAAATACTATTTTTTTAAAAAGGGCTAAGTTTCAGTTATTTTTTTCAGTTTAAATGTCATGTATTTCTATTACAATTAAATACATAATAGGGTATAGTACAAATGTACATAGATGAAATTAAAGTTAATGTCTTTCGAATATCAGTCCTTCAGGACAAAATTGGAATGCTACACTTCTTTAGATAAAGTTCATATATATCAATCAGATATTCCTCTACAAATTACCTTTCTTAAAACTCTGTAATAGGAAATACAAATTTTAATTACACAGCAATTATATTATAAATCTCTGTAGCACTTTTCCACTGCCAGAATACTGAGAAATATTTCTGTCTCTGCATGCTGATAAGACAGATCTGAGATGATGTTAATTTAAATGTGTTTGAGCCTAGTGTTTGTGTGTGTGCTAAAAACAGCAACTGAAAAAAAAGACCATTGAGTAACATAGTATACTCTAACATATAGCTTCCCGATCAATTAACATCTCTTGAGCTATTACAACTTTCTTGTGCATACTAATATTTCTATAAGATAATTACACCTCTTAATCCATATAGTTTCTGTTACAGTTGAGCAAATGTGGACCTCATGCTACTTTTTCTATTTTATGGTATTTTCCCTAATTCAAATATTTCCAAAAAAGCAAAATATGTTATGTCTATTAGAGATTTAGGATATATATCATTAAATCATTTGAGAATTATTATTCTCAACTGTTAAGACAACACCACTTAAGTCAAGGGAACATATCTATACTGAAAAATAATATGTATTTTTCTGTTGACAGAAAAATTTAAGATTAAAATTTCTTGCATCTAGAATAGCACCATTTTATTTTTCATGAAATACATTCATAAGGAATAGAGAAAAATAAAACTTAATGTAGCGTTGTATAAGTACATCTGAATTTTCAGGGGAGAAAGTTATTTTTCTATATTTTCCTTACAATACAAGATTTTGTGTGCATTTTCATTGCAGGAATTATATTGCTATGCAATATTTTACTCATATGATTTTAGATGCATTCATGACCAGATGAAGTTTTTATGTTCTCCTTTGAATAAATGTGCATATTTTCCCTGGTGCCCATAACAGTCTTCAACAAAAGTTTCTCCCACTCATTTATTCTTTGTATTAGGATACAAAGAATATCATTGTCATTGAAGCAAGCATTATTGGTTATATTGAGGTGTTCTTAGTATATGTCACACAAGTAAACAAACATGGCTTGTGTAGAAATGTGTAAATAGGATGCCAATAATCACAACTTTATCAAATAACTGACCATCGTTTATATCATCACAGTTACTTCAAGAAGAGTGATATAAGTCTTTAGGTAAATATTAACTCTACTTAACTTGCAGTCATTCCTACACAAAGATATAAAGGACATCAATGTTTTCCCCAGTGATTATCTCCATGTCAGTTAGGGTAGGCTCTTGGGAGGAGTGCAGGAAGCCTTGTGGAAAAGTGGAAGGACTGATAGAAGGAACCAGAGACAACAAGTATTCCACAAGAAGACCAAAAGAGTACCACTAAGCTGAGCACAGTGGATACTGTGGAGACTGAAGCACCAACCAAGTACTATGTATGGACTGGACCTACGACCCTACACAGATGTAGCCAATGCTTGGTCTTCATTTGGGTTTCCTAGTAAGGGAAGCGGGGGCTGTCTCTGACATGGACTCTGTTGCCTGCACTTCCATCTTGCTCAGCTGCCTTGCCTGGTCTCAGTAGCAGATAATGCGCTAAAGTCCTGATGTGACTTGATGTGTTGAGGTAAGGTGGGGCCTCCCCTTTTCTGAGGAGTAGGGAAGGGGGAGAGGAAACAAGGAGGGGAGTAGGATTGAGAATATAGGAGGGAGGGGGCTAAGGTCTGGATGTAAAGCAAATAAATAAAAAATTAAAAATTCAATATCATATTTAATATGGACATTAATTTCAGGAATATTAAAGCAAGTAAATGGCATTATGGTTTGTACATTATGATTTGGTCATTTTTTTAAGTTTTGGATTTAGACAAACTCTAAAAGACCTTCAATGACTCTGCAAGTTAAAAGAACACATTATATGTCTGTCTTGGGACCCATAGAATGACTCTGGTTAAAGGGATGTGGATTTCTTTCTAGCCACATAGCTCTGCCCAGCCCTGTGGCTAGTGCCCTCGCTGGCAGGAGACATGCTGATACCAATAAGAAAAGTAAATGATGCCAGCAAATGTCTTAGTGGTGCTTCAGAGTCTCAGAGTGCTGTAGATCTTGACAACATCATTACTTTGCTTAAAACATTTTTTTTTTCTTTTTTTAAGATTGAGGAACATTCGGGGCAATGAATGTTTGCCACTGCCATTCATTGATTTGTTCCCTTGTGGTGCTATCTTTTTATTGAGTGACTGCAAGCCATTCTCAGGCTGTGTGAAAGGAAAGGAATGTACATTGTGTGAGAAAAAAATAATCATAATACCGGCATACAAAAGACAGCATATGCCCAGTTTACAATTTACAAATTGTGTGCTAGAGAAAGCAAACTTTTACATTCTTCCATATTATAGGATGTGTTTTCAAACAAAAAGTAGCTAGAATTATAGATGTTTTTTTTTTCCTATTGTCTCAGTTTTTTTGGACGTTAGCATTTCATTTCTGTGTTCATATTATCCATCTTTCATTTATTGCTATATTTTGAGTTTGGTCTTGCCATATCTTTGTCACTGATTAGTTATTTCTAGTATTTGTTCGTGTTACTTTGTGTCAAATGCTAAGATTTTTCTTGTCAGGGACTAAATCTAACCCTCTGTAATGTACCACTAAAATGTGCAAAAGACTTATTTCTAACAGATTAAGTAACCTTGATTCCATATATGTGATCATTTGGTTCTGAAAAGTGGTATCATTTTTAAAAATTAATATCAAAGCCAAGAGATATATGTGTGTGTGTGTGTGTGTGTGTCTGTGTGCATGTGTGTAATAGTTGATATATGTATTTTTAGATTTCACATTATATAAATATACATTTGTAAAAAGTTGAGAATGTAATAATTTATTTATAAGATATATTTAATTTATGTTTCTTTTACAAAAATTATTGCGTAAGATATCTCTGAGTGCTCTATACTAATGCTGCAGACTTCAGACTCTATTTAATTTTGAGGACTTTTTTTACAGTATTATTTCTGTGTTATTCTACATCAAATAGATTTGGGTTTTTTAATTTAATGTGTAATAGCTTTGGTTGCTTGGTCAAATAATCCTGCCTCTGGTATATTCACTGGCACAAAACCTATCACAATTTCATTTAAAGGTTTTTTAATAAAGCTTACAAAACCCATTAATTCGTGGAGTCTCATAAAAGAAAAGCTTAAGAAAACTGGAAAAGGAAAAAAAAATGAAAGGCTAGTACCCTTCATATGCCTCCAAGCCTAGTGCTTGGGGTATCGTCATAACGAATAAATTTGGCTAACCAAAAATTTCGCTAAAGTATACCACAAACATAACTTCTAAAAATATTTTGCTCAGTCTTAGAGACATTCTATGCCCAAAGTCATACTTGTATAATTTTGAATATACTGATCTCCATATTGCTTCATTCACACAATATAGAATCTTATCAGCAATGACAGGAAAGGCAGGCATGGGTATGCTGATTATGAATCTCATGAAGCATTGTGAGTTTTGTGTATACTTCAGGTACTCTTGAGAGCTCCTTAATACTATCCATACCTTCAGGGGCTGTATATTCTGCCATACCTTTTACCCTTTAAATGACTTTATTTCATTTAGGTTTTACTTTACATAGAAATCAGCTTAGCATGCATAATTCAGTTCAGTTCTGAAAATGTACAGAACAAACTGCTAGGAGTATAGAAATTAGTCTAGTCTTTAGTATTAAAAATACAATGTGAGAGAAGTAGAGATAGATGAAGTATATAGTTTCTGTGAAATATCAGCAGTTGGTTTTTCAGAGATGAGGGTATGTATAGGTTACATTTTAACGAGCAATCAGGAAAGGGCTTGATGAAGAGAGCATAAAGGATCAGAGATTCAGTATTCACTAGTGAAGCCTTAGGTAGAAATGTAAGACCCAGAACTATCCTCTGAAAAACATCCTAATACTTTAGCAGTTAGGGACATCAATCTGCACAGGGCAAATTAAGGTACATCGGTTTGTCAGAGAGATAAGGAGCATACGGCAATACTTCTGGGAGGCAAAAAATAGGGCTTTAGCATATATTGTTAAGAAGTTAGCCAAAGGGGGTGGCACATATCTGTAATCACCCAACTCAGTGAGACACAGGTGGAATTGCCACAAGTGTGAGGATAGCCTGGGCTACACAGTGGTACCAGTTTTCCATGGAGTCGTATCAAGACTTCTTTTTCAAAACATCAAAAATGCAAAAATATAAACTGACCTGAGTTTATACAAACGGACCTGAGTGGGAAAATTGCTAAGCAACTTTGTAGTGATGTTAGAGAGAGGAACTCCCTGGGGATTAAGAGGACAGAATTAAATATGTTAGCTGAAATTCACAGAGGAAAAGCTGATTTGGCAGCTTTTAATGGGAAGATACAGTTTTATGGGGCACAATTGGAACATGAGAGATGGGATAGCAGACTTGCTATGTGATGAGACACTTGGAGAGCTTTTCAATCAGTAAGTTATTTACTTACTTATTTTAGTAATGAGAAAAGAGCATGAGAAAATAGAACAAACATTTTAAACTCAAAAGAGCACCTTTGTAGGCAAAGTCAATGTGTAAAAACAGAACTTTTACAGACTTCTAAATGGAAGTTAAATACAAGCAAACAACAATAGTCACATTGTTTAAGAGCACCCTCTGTTTAACAACAGGGTGGTTTAAATACTAAACAATGTGGTCAATGTAAATCCTAAGTAGGTGACTGACAGAAAACTAGCTGTTTTTTTTTTTTTTGTTGTTGTTGTTGTTTTTTAAATGTTCATTATATTTTAATGCATATTATATTTTTATACATTTTTTTATTAATTACACTTTATTCATTTTGTATACCCCCATAAGCCCCTTCCTCCTCCCCTGCCGATCCCACCCTCCCTCCCCTTTCTGCATGCATGCCACTCCCCAAGTCCACTGATAGGGGAGGTTCTCCTCTTCTTTCTGATCTTAGTCTATCCGTTCTCATCAAAAGTGGCTGCATTGTCCTCTACTGTGGCCTGGTAAGGCTGCTCCCCCCTCAGGGGGAAGTGATCAACGAGCAGGCCAATCAGATTATGTCAGAGGCAGTCCCTCTTCCCATTACTATGTAACCCACTTGGACACTGAACTGCCATGGGCTACACCTGTGCAGGGGTTCCAGGTCATCTCCACGAATAGTCCTTGGTTGGAGTATGAGATAATCTCCCTAGATGCTGAAAAAGCATTTGACAAAATCCAACATCCATTCATGTTTAAAGTACTGGAGAGATCAGGGATACAAGGCACATATCTAAACATAGTAAAGGCAATATACAGCAAGCCTATAGCCAACATCAAACTGAACGGAGAGAAACTTAAAGCAGTCCCACTGAAATCAGGGACAAGACAAGGCTGCCCACTGTCTCCATATCTCTTCAACATAGTGCTGGAAGTCCTTGCTAGAGCAATAAGACAGTCGAAGGAGATCAAGGGGATACAGATGGGAAAGGAAGAAGTCAAATTATCACTATTTGCAGATGATATGATAGTATATATGAGTGACCCCAAAAACTCTACCAGGGAACTCCTACAGCTGATAAACACCTTCAGCAAAGTGGCCAGATACAAAATTAACTCAAAAAAATCAGTAGCACTCCTGTATACAAAAGACAAAAGGGCTGATAAAGATATTAGAGAAAAACTAGCTGTTTTTAGGTAGCTTTTCAAAGGAAAGATCAGTGCCATCAGTTTGGTGACGGGGAATGCATGTGAGCCTTAGCTTCTAAATGTAAATAAACTACACTTGACAAATCCATCCTATTCCACTTAGTGTAGCACGGTGGGCATCAGACCAGATACATGTTTCACTTTACACGTGACACAGTACAATTAGAAATAAAGTGATCCTCAATGAGACCGGAGAACTTCAGGAGGTAAATACTATGGAAAACATAAGTATTCAACCTGGCCCCATCGCAGATGAGCTTCTAAGTCTTTTGAGCAAACAAGGAATCTGCAGTATTAAAAATTATAGGAATAAATGCACACCACATGAGAAAAAGCACTTAATGTGGCAAACTGTCAGAAAGAAGATAACGGTTCTATTCAAATTTCTGAAAAGTCTGGCAGATCCACAACAGAGTACAGACCTTGGGAAGATTAAGTAAAAAATCTCAGAACTCAGGTTTATATAAATCATACGAAAGGAAAGCCTGTGCTTATTTGAATATATTAGGATAAAAGAGATTTTCTTATTTTCACATTTTTCTTTTTCTTTATTGTGAATGTGGCTCTGCTTTCTCACTGGCTGGTGCATGGATGAGTGATGTTAGTGTGGAAGGATGATTAGTTCAACCAGAACAATGGAGATGCTTCCAAAAGAAACACTACACCCACACACTCTCACTTGTAATAACAACCACTTGTAATTACAATCACTTGTAATTAATTAATTGTGTTCACTTTATTTCCTGGTTGATGCTCCATCTCTCCTCCTTTCCAGTCCCAACCTCCCTCCCTCTTCCTTTCCTCCTCTCTTCTTCCTCAGAAAAGAGGAGCTCCCTTTCCATCCACCCCAGCTCATCAAGTTGCTCCAGGACTGAGCATGTCCTCTTCCCCTGCGGCCTGTTAAGGTATTCCCACCAGGGGGAAGTTATCAAAAAGCTGGCAACTGAGTCTCTGTCCAATGCAGTCCCCAATTTTCTTACTAAAGAACCCACATGGAGACTAAGCTGTCCATCTGCTACATCTTTGTAGGGGGCCTAGTTCATGCGTGGTCTTTGGTTAATGCTTTGGTCTCAGCTGCATTTTAATGTGGAAATCCTACATTAAATCTGTTGTTTCAAGAATTTCTGTGGAAATAACTGAAAACTAACATTCTATCTGGTGGTTAGGGTTCAAAATAAAGTTGCATTGCTGTGTTGATAGACAGGAATGATCACTTCTGAGAACTACATTTATTCATATCCCTACTTATAACTGATCTGAGAAAAAGCTAGAGAAACTAACACAAGATTTAATGAATAATACTTTCCTCAAAATCCCAATAACAATTCACATTTTCACTCTTCCTTAATGAGTATAAACTATTATAATCTTTAAATGGCATTGATAATAGAGCAGCTGATTAAGAGCCTTATCTTTAACAAATGTCATAGTTATGAAATGGAAGCATGTGACAGCAGACATCCATCTTTTCAGTATTAATGTGCATGCTGTCCATTAGAAAATTCCAAACAATACATATTGTTTTCAGTGCCCAAAATAAGTCAATAAGTCAACAGAAAGTTTCGGAAGAGAATCTTGTGATGTGCAACAGATGCGTCAACAGAGAGAACTGGGAAGAAGAAGGAGAACCTCCATTTTATAGGAGTTTCTTTCTTGTTTCTCTCAAAAATAAAAATGACTGAAGTCCATATTGTCATGTATGATACAACAGTGTACAAGTGAGGTCTTTCTCTAAGCCTCCATAGCTACTGACTTCTCTGTAGTACACTGCTGCCTTTAACGACTAGTAATTTCTTTTTCAAAATGTGCTTCCATTTGTGCAATTCAATATTCCTGCAACGCTGAGCCATTGTCACACATTAACGCTTGATCTATTCCCTACAGTATACCAATAGACTCTCTTCTCCAGGACCAGAACATCCCTACAGTGTATAATAACCGAGAGCAGGTCATTCATGTGTGGAATTGAAGGAGATTGACGATGGCAAATACAATTGGATTTAAAATGAAAATGTTCACATGGTGCTCTTTAAGATCTAATTGCTGCTAAGATGATGCTATCCATTGTATTTTTAGATACTATCCTCTAGCACAGCCCAAGATATATAGGTTTTAATATCAGCAGTACTCTGATGTGAAGAAATCACCACCATCTCCTTTGCCCTCGCCCAAGGTGCTTGTGGAATCTGAAAGCACATTTTTTTGCACTTAGCCTCAGAGTGACCCTGCAAGGGAAGGACTTGTGGACATCCAAAAATCGACCATAAAGCAGAGGGAATTCTGATGAAAAGGAGCTGCTATTACTTTTCTTTAGCTTCATAAACTCCAAGAGTAACATTTGCCTCAACACAGGATGATGATAATTACGATAACATTTGGGCCCAAGTGTATACACGGATTGAATCTTGTTCAAAATACTTCCTTCAGCCAATGAGTTAAGTGCAGGCTTCAGTGCTCACTTGCATGCTTGGGAAACAGAGAGATGTGAAGAAATGTTTCAGATGGTCCCTACTCTGCAAGCACAGAACTCAATATATTACATATAATGTGGAGGTGGCACTCACCATCGACATTCTGGTTTTATCTTATGCTTGCATTCCATTAAATGAGTAGGATAAGGACTAAGTGGCACAGGTATTAAGAATCATATAACTTCATGGACCAAAATGTAATGACCTTGAAAAACATTTTATCCCATAGAAAGGAAAGTGTTTCTATGTAAGCAATTGCTACCCATTTGCCCTAAGCAACCCCCTTTGTTTCTTGCTGTCTCTCTCCCTCTCTGTGGTATTTGTTTTTGATTTTTCTTTTTTAAACTCAAATAAACTTTAGGGAAAATATTTTAGTAATCTTGAGATGAAAATTGGACTCAGCACTTTAGTAAAGCAACGATTTAATGTGAAACTTCCATAATAATTTCCAGTTTAGAAGAGGAAGTACTTAGCAACAAACAAACAAACAAACAATCAAAACCCTTTTAATTATTTGCTGTGGAGACCTTCCAACAGCCAAGTGTCAGTGTCACTAAATCTAAGGAACAAGGACCAAAATAAAGAGGTCTACCCACCAAAATAAGATTTAACTTTCTTTAGACCTGGGGTAAAACATTCAAATTTAAATACTCTATTCAGAATAGGAAAGAAACTACAGGTAGAGGAGTGAGGAAGAGAGGCAAGAAGAAAAAGCAGCTATCAAACAATCTCTGGTGGCAGAAATTCAGTTTTGAAGGAAAAAAAAATCTGAAAGCAATGTGTAAGAAATAGTGCTCCAAGCAATTGTATTAGTTATTATTGTGATTCAATAATCAAAATACCTGAGAGAACAATTTGAAGAGAGAAACTTTATTTGAGGTTGTGATTTCAAAGGGTTCAGCTCACAGATCCTTGAATCTATATAATTAGGAGGTCAAAGTGTGAACCTAAGACAAAGGAATTTTTCACAGCAAGCAAACAAAGATAAGATTTTTGTTTGTTTGTTTGTTTGTTGAAATTTTGGCAGTGGGGGGAGGTTGCTACAGGATACAGAAAGGGACCAGTGCAAGATAACCACCATACTCTTCCGTCTAGAGCTCATGCAGTAATCTACTTCTTCCTGCCACCATGCCGCACCTTTCACCACCTCCCAGTTAGGCTGAAGTACTCCAGAGTCATCAAAATATTAGTACACTCATGACGTGAGGTCCCTTAGATAATGCCGCCCCTGGAACCACCAATCTAAGCGATTCCAATCCAAGTGAGCTTCACTAATGTAAGTGTTTCTCAATCCAGTGAGGTTGGCACTTAAGATTTAGCATCACTAAAAGCAAAAAGCCTGAATAAGGCTTTTTGAACCTCTGCCTGTCTTTGATGGAGACTGTTCCTGAAACATGTATAGGCGAAGACCAGGAGAAGCTGCCACAGTCCACTGCATGCGTTGCTTCTTTCCCCTCAAGCCCTCTCTCCAGTTTACTTGATTCTGTCATTGATTTTTCAAAGCGAGAGTTGAACATAATTTCTTTCAAAACCAAAAGGGCTGACAGTTATAGAAACTGGAATGGTACTGAGATAGTCTGCAGCCATAAATATTCATTATCTCTCTCCTGTAAAACATATTCCGTCGTTGATTCTTCACTGGACAGTATTTCTAATAACCTGGACTTCTTGCTCAAGAGGCTGCGTTTTCTGCCATTTAATGTGATTTATCAGCAGGCATGAGGATCCCTTAAAGCATCTCTTGAGTTATATGCATCATCTTCATAGTACACACAACCTGGTGGTAACCATACTGTCTTATGATAATCAGTTTAAATTACTCCTTGTAGTATAATAATCTCTTTGTTCATACAAATCTTCTGAATGAGGAAACACAAAATGACTGATAGAAATTTTGCTTTGGTGAAATCTCTATTGTGTCCTCTGAAAGAAGCATACCTTCCTGGAAAGCAGAAATGAGTTCCATGCAGGAAGGCAGGGCACTCAGTGTGACAGTGCATGGAGCCCATTCCATTGCACACTTTAGCTTCCAAACAGTATATGTCTTGATTGTTGGGGCCACCCATACGATGGCATGATGTCACTTTTCATGGGAAGACATGACTAAATGTGTATTAGCCACAGAAGAGACTAAGAAAATTATTTTATCCAAATCCGTCACAATATGGGTGACAACATCATGGAGGCAGAACCAGGGAGTTCCATTTTCAGTCTGCCCTCTACTTCCTATCTCATCTAGCACTCTTTATAAGTGACTGAAGCTGGGGGAGGGAGCAGAAGACAGTAATGGATGGAATCTGAAGTTTCCAAAGTGAGGGATCTGAGATCTTAGGGGAATGATGTTGTACAGTTCTCCTATTAGTGAGATTGAGTATAACTTATATATTTTAGGACTTTTCATAATAAAATTTTATTATGAATTATATTATAATGGCTTTCAATGCAATTCCTTTGAGTTGTTGGTCGTTAAGTATTGAATATAGGAATAACTTCTATTTTATGTTCTTTAAGATTTATATGATTTTATGAATTACTTCCCCAGTATATTTTATTAAGTTTATTTTGGAGTTTGTGTTATTTCATAAATTTCAAATTTATTTCATGTAATAAAACCTAGGAATTTTTATTCTACATAATCTTTGTTAATTTTTATTATGTCATTTATTAAATCTTCAAAGAATTATTTCAGTAAATATTCTTGGAATTTTGAAATAGTGTTTTATTTCAAATCAGAATATGTTCATCTTATTAAAATTTTTGAAAAACTAGAATTTCTTAATAAATATTTATAAAAGGTTGTCTCCATGGTTTCCTTTAATATTTTTATATTTCCTATAAATATTTAGTTCCCCAAAATAGACCATCACAACAGTCTTGAGTTTAAAAACTAAATTGCTTGATTGCATTGTATTACATAAATATTTACTATGTTTCAGTATTCCAGATATTGAAGTTTAATTTTGGGTTTGAAAATACTATGCCTATTTAAGACCCATATTGTTGAAATTATCTTATTGTTAAAAAGCTTCAATGAACAAAAAATATATATATATGTTATAGGCATACTAGGGAACCCCACCATTTTCTTTGTCTTTTGAACAAAGACTTGAAAAGATTACCTTTGCTAAAGTCAAATACTACTCAGCAATTAAAAACGAGGAAATCATGAAATTTGCAGGTAAATGGTGGTATCTAGAAAAGATCATTCTCAGTGAGGTATCCCAGGAACAGAAAGATACACACAGTATATACTCACTTATATAGACCTGTAAGATAGGATAAACATACTAAAATATGTGCACCTAAAGAAGATAAACAAGAAAGAGGACCAAAAATATAAATAACCTGAAAATAACCTATGTAAATAACCTATGATTAATGTAAAAAATAAAAATCAATAAAAAATAAAATCAAAGAACATTTGGTATTGAGAAAGGCTTCAGGACTTACATGGATATTGGCACTGAGAAATAGCAAAGACTACAATGGCTGTTTTTTTATTTATTAATTAGAATTTATTCACTTTATATCTCAACTGTCCCCCTTCCCTCATTCCCTCCCAATCCCACTGCCCTCCCTCTTCTCCTCCCATGCTCCTCTCTCAGTCCACTGATAGTGGAGGTCCTCCTTCCCTTCTGTCTGACCCTAGCCTATCAGGTCTCATCAGGACTGGCTGCATTGTCTTCCTCTGTGTCCTGGTAAGGCTGCTCCCCCATTAGGGGGAGGTGGTCAAAGAACAGGCCACTGATTTCATGTCAGAGACAGACCCTGTCCCCTTTACTAGGAATCTATTGTTGTCTATTGCAAGAACATGTTTCAAAACTCATGCTTTAAAAAGAACCAAATATTCAAACTTCTTCCCTTTTTGGAAGAAAAGATTCAGGGAGCTTCTTACTGTTTTGTTTGTTTTTATTGTTCTGAGGTGGTAGTTGTTGTATGTGAGTGCTATTTTCTTATCGTATGTGAGCTATTTGTAAATGTTCCAGAGGTACAAAATTGGATTTCTTTTTAAGAATTATCCATTGTCATCTGGACTTCCATACTTATTTACATTGCTTTTCAAATGCTTCTTGCTTCAAATCTGCCTATTTAAATGGCCAATGTTCATAGTTTATTTTTTTTTCTTTTTGGTTAGGTGACCTTTTTGCATGTCATTATCTCTTTTACAAATTAAGTAAGAAAATAAACCACTGTGAAAATATGGAAAAGTAGGTTTACTGTACAGAATTGGTCTTTACGAAATCCCATGAGCTGGCCAAGAAATTAACAGGAAAGCTGATTATTTTGCTTTTGGTGAAAATTTCTGTGAGAAAATAGGACTGCCTGGCAGGAGGAAGAGTTGGAAATGCAACTGTGGCTGGCAGGAACAGAAAGGACCACACACATACACAATGACCAACCACAATGCTCAAGGACAGAGTGACACTCCATCCTGTCAAGGACCATCTCCAATCTCAAGAGGTGTGGGCCAGCCAGAGAAGCTGCCGTGTCATGTAAGGACTGGATGCAGAAGGATATCGTGGGCGGACTGAGAGAAGTTCTGGACTGGCTACTGTTTAGAGTGACAAGATATACATATTTATGTGTTTCCTGGTGTGTTTAAAGCACAGAGGGGGATATTATGCCACTTGCAACTTCTGCTTCTTACAGTCTTTAGTGTTTGTTCTTTCGGCCTAACTCAGAATCACATATAGAAAAACATTCTACAAAATGTGATTTTAAATTAAACTAACTTGGTACAGACAATGTAGCTGGTACATTGTCAAAATGCCATACACATATCCAATTACAAGCTAAATATCTTTAAATTTTAAGCAAAAGCAAAAGTAAGACCAGGAGTCTGTCTGATATGATTTAACCACCATTATGCAAAGGCAAACACACTGACTCGCCTTCCAAAAACTGATCTGCAAGCTACTGCCACGTTTTATTCATTCTTGGGTGATTTCTGTTCTATTTGAGTAATAATCACCTTTTGATATTCAGCAATAAAAATCTTGACGTAAAGGTTAAATAATCTCAACACAAATTACTTTACAGAGTAGGAGCATAGATTATTGAAAATGAAAAAGGAAAGCCCTTGCTATAATGCATGCAAATATTTTATATCAAAATAAGATAGCAGTATCTCTGACTCTAGTCCTCATTTCTATAAAGAATCGGAATGTCCTAGCTGACATTTAAGACTCCTAGCTTTCACACATCATTCACATTTCTCTTCCTTTAAGTATCCCAGGTTCTATGCTCTCAAGGTCAAACACTATAAATCCAAATTCCCTAAGTCTGAAAACTGAAGTGTTTCTTGGATTTTTTTAACTTCTTTTTTATTAATTTTTTTGTATTAATTACAGTTTATTCATTTTGTATTCCAGCTGTAGCCCCATCCTTCATTCCCTTCCAATCCCACCCTCACCCCCTCATCTTCTCCCATGCCCCTCTTCAAGTCCACTGATAAGGGAAGAGCTCCTCCCCTTCCATCTGACTCTAGCTTATCAGATCTCATCAGGACTGGCTGGATTGTCCTTCTCTGTGGCCTGGCAAGGCTGCTTCCCCCGCTCAGGGGGAAGGGATCAAAGAGCAGGTCACTGAGGTCATGTCAGACACAGCCCCTGCTCCCCTTACTAGGGAACCCACTTGGACACTCAGCTGCCATGGTCTCCATCTGAGCAGGGGTTCTAGGTTATATCCATAAATGGTCCTTGGTTGTAATATCAGTCTCAGAAGCGAACCCTGTGCCCAGAATTTTTGGTTCTTTTGCTTTCCTTGTGGAGCTCCTGTCTCCTCTATGTCTTACTATCTCCCCTTTCTTTCATAAGATTCCCTGCACTATTGAAAGTTTGCTTATGCTTTGGTTATCAAAGCATGTGCTTTAATAAACTGCTGCATAGAGTCTTTCAGAGGCCCACTGCTGTAGGTTTCTGCCCTGTTTCCTGTTTTTTCCTTCTTCCAATGTCCATCCCATTTGTTTTTCTGAGTGAGGATTGATCAACTTACCCATCTTACTCCTTGCTTAGTTTCTTTAGGTGTACAGATTTTAGTACGTTTATCCTATATTATATGTCTAATATCCGCTTATAAGTGAGTATATATCGTGTGTGTCTTTCTGCTTCTGAGATACCTCACCCAGGATGATCTTTTCTAGATCCTACTATTTGCCTGTAAATTTCATGATTTCCTTGTCTTTAATTGCTGAGTAGTATTCCATTGGGTAAATATATAAGTGTTTCTTAGATAACATTTGCACATTGCAATTGAGTTTTATCACAAGACATAGGAGTATTTTTTTTAAAGACACTATTCATAATGGCTTGGATTTTTTTTTTTTAAAGTAGGGTGTCTGGTGTTTAGCCTTGGTTGTCCTGGTATTCACTCTGTAGATCAGGCTGGCCTTGAACTCACAAGATCCACCTGTTTCTTCCTCCCAACTGCTGGGATTAAAGGTATGTGCTCCCACAACCCATCTCATAAAAATAATTTTAATTTATTTATTTTCCAGAATTTTCTATCTACTGACTATGGGTAAAGGACACTGAAGATAATTAAGCAACATATCTGGAACCATTCTGGACATATCAAATGGGAATGATTCCTGAGTAACATCCTGAAATCTTATGTTGTGCCAGCTACACTACCTAGAATCATTCTTGTATCCAGCATACGCCGTTGATTATTAAATTAACTGAACTTGTTACCACAGCGCTGTGTTTAATTAGCCATTCTGTGATAGCTTAACATTACATGAGAATGCATATGGTACAAAGCTCCTCTCATCTTATCATGTAGCTATCTTTATCATCTCACAACAGGAGAAGAGGAAAAATATTAGAAATTATTTTTTGTGTTAATTTTTTTATTAATTACACTTTATTCATTTTGTATCCCCTCATAAGTCCCTCCCTCCTCCCCTCCCGATCCCACCCTCCCTCCCCTTTCTTCATGCATGCCCCTCCCCAAGTCCACTGATAGGGGAGGTTCTCCTCTCCTTTCTGATCTTAGTCTATCAGTTCTCATCAAAAGTGGCTGCATTGTCATCTACTGTGGCCTGGTAAAAAAAGGAAGACCAGAAGAGGGGAGGGGAAAATCAGAAGATCAGAAGGGAGAGGAGTAAGGGAAAGGCAGGAGAAGGAAAAAGTAAAAAGAAGGGAGAGGAGAAAGAGAAGTGAGTGTAGTAGAGTATAGTCTCTGGAGAGTGGTAAAGAGAACCCAGAGTTCATATTTTGTTAGATTATTATAAATTAAATTCATCTTTTGTTATTATTAATCCCTTGGTATAAATTATTTGTAAATTAAACTTTGCCAGAATTATGAATCTATAAGAAAAACAATTACTAGTTCTGATTTCATGCATCTGTTTATGTTTGGGGTCATGCCTTCTGATGAGAAAGGGGACTGCTCTACTCTAGCTCACATATATATATATACTGGAAGTTCAATTTGTTCAATGCAGTGCATAATCTCCCTGTCATTAAATCCATTTTTCTCTTTGTGGTTTCACTGGCTTGAAGAGTCTATTATAGACAGTCTCCACATCCCAGATGCTACTGATGCTAATTACAAGAGACAGCATATGCATTAAGAATGGGAATTTTTAAACATTAAGATTAACACTGGTGGAGGCAATAAAAAAATAATTTTTAACTCCATTTTCATGGGGCATGAAAATGATTCCATCACCCCCTCTTCATTCCACAGAACTAAAAGTTTGTTCCAAACTTCAAGATGTTGCAACCAAGATAGTCCCCCTTTGGGATCTTCAAGAGCAAGTGTTCCAACCAGACAGTGGTTGGTAACTCCCACAACTTTTGTGCTACCCTTGCACTGATGTATCTGCAGGAAAGTGATTACTGTAGGTCTCCAGGTTTGTGGCTGGACTGATGTTTACCATTTTTCCTTTGGTAGCAGGGAGAGTAGCTTCCAATGCTATTAATACTAGATGGCAGGAACGAAGGCTCTAGAGAGGCACCAGGTCAATTTCTCCATGTTCAATGGGTTATGTGGTTTATTTGGGCTTTTTTTTAGACTTTACAGGTTTTTTACTTATATATTATAGTTCTTGATTATGTGTTTTATGAGATCCATGTGCAAGGGGATTGTGTACCTTGTTTATATGTTTTATCCTTTGCTCCTATTTTCTGCTTTTGTTTGTTTTGTCCCATTCTGATTTGTTTCTTTTTATTTTATCTGAGATGTTATATTTACTTGTTATTGTTATTATTACTATATTCCTGTGTGTTTTCTCATGAGAGAGAGAAAGAAAGGGAATGGATTTGGGTGGGTGCAGGGGAAGGGATGATCTGGGAGGAGTAGAAAGAGGAACACTGTAATAAGAATACTGCAGGCAAAAAAATTATTTTTGATAAAAAGTAATGCTTATGAAAAGTTAAATATCTTTCAGAATTCCTTACTCAGAAGAAAAAATAATTAGTCCAATTCACTTTCTGTGTGTGTGTGTGTGTGTGTGTGTGTGTGTGTGTGTGTGTGTGTGTGTGT